>NC_142696.1:8734239-9044456 GCF_029641045.1 Salvia hispanica | reverse complement strand
TTTAGTTCATTCAGAATAAAAACTAAGACTCATTTGTACTCCCTCTGTCCGCGAATAGGAGTCCCGTTTTTCCATTTTGGTCCGTCCGCGAATAGGAGTCCCGGTTCATAATTAATTTAAATGGTAAAGAGACCCACATTCCACTAACTCACTCCACTCACATATCATTTAAAATTTATATATACAAGTGGGACTCATATTCCACCAACTTTCTTCCACCCACTTTTCTTAATATTTCTTGAAACCCGTGCTGGATAGGAATGAGACTCCTATTCGCGGACGGAGGGAGTATGATATAAGTCATACCTGCCCATTTTATTTTAATAAAACAACTCAAGAGGTATTAATGCGAGAAACAATGTACGAGTACGGTTAGTAAAGAACAATTGGTGATTCAGGTTCCATTACATTGCTAAAATCCTATATCACAGTAATGGCTTTAAAAAAGATAGAGAGTGAAATTAACCTTTTGTTAATCAAATAGGAATCCAAAAGTATTCATTACCATTCAAAAGAGATTTAAGCTCTAAATCACCAAATAAATAACTTAAAGAGGAAAATTCACAATCTTAGATAGGAATCTGTTTAACAGAGGCATGCTCAATTGAGGATTGAGAAAGGTAACAGTACTCTTACAGATTTGTTCCATTGATTTCAAAGTAGGGAAGTCTATAATGGAACTAGCGCGTGACACTTTGGATTTCAGGGGTTTGTAAACCCTAGATGTGGATAATTTCTACAATAGGTTGCAGGGGCAAATTTAGAACGTAGAAATCACACGGAATTGCGATTTTATTAAAACCCTAAGCAACGGAACCAATGCAGAAAAACCGAAAACAACAATTAAAGCTATTACCAATTGCACAAAATTAGAAAAGCAAGCATAAGTGCAGTAACAGCTGATACCTCCATGAGAGTGAGCAGCAGCCTCCGGGCGGCATCCCTAACCGGCTGCTTGGCGTCTCCGAGCCTCTCGACGACGGCGGGAACAAGCGCATTGAAATGAAGCTTAAAGTGATCGCCGGAGAGCACGGCGGCGGAGGCGAGCGCCTGCAAACCGCCCTGCGACACACGGAAGTTGTTGTCCTTCAAGAGATCTAGGCTGACGTCGACGAGTGACGTCACCTCCGAAGGGGACAGAGGCTTTCTAGAAGCTTCGAGGAGTTGGTAGAGGCGCTCGACGCCGGCCATTCGCTCCTTAGTGTCCTTGGCACGCGCCAGCTCCAGCGCCTCCTCCATTGGTGCGGCGGTAGGGGCAGTTGGGTGATTTCGCGATCGGATCTGCTCGGAGTTGGGGCGATGGGAGAGAGAGATGGATAAATAATACTCCGTCCAAATTAAGAGTCATTTTTGCCATAAAAGTCCGTCCCAGTTTAAGAGTTACTTTTAGAATTTTTCATATTTAATTATACAATTTTATCCTATTATTCATCAAAATTATATAAAAATGTCATTATCTACATTAAAATAAATTAAAACAAAAATCAAAAGTCAAAAGAGACCCACCTCCTACCAATTCCACCATCTCACTTCATTTATTACACACTCCACCATATCACTTCATTTATTACACACTTCAATTCTTTCTTAATATCCGAGCCATAACAATAAGTGACTCCAAATGTGGGATGAAGAGAGTATTACGTTTGTAACGAAAATCACAAAATAAGTCGAGAAAAATTTACGGTGACACTGACATTGACTCTATGAATACTGAGTGGGAAAGTAGGAGTATTCAACTTGTATTTTTAAATTCTAGTAGGAGTAATAAATACTCCAAGTTTAAGGTGACACGTATTTATGCTGACTAAATATTTTTTGTTTTAAGTTTTAATGTACTTATAATTTATAAAATAGAATAAATAGAGAGAGGAATAATATTTGGGAACAAAACGATTAAAATGAGAGGAGTAAAAGTGTTCCAAAATATTCACTTTTCAAAAATAAATACGTATAACAAATGAAATTTTTGTTAGAGTAATTCTTTTTGTTAACGGTTCCATCAAAAAATTAACGGTCATGTCACTGTGCAATTAACATTGATCGTTAGTTTTTTTACGGAACCATTAACAAAAGGACTATTTTAGCGACATTTTCATTTGTTATGGACCCGTTTTTAAAAAAAATGAATGTGTTTAATCAAATTCGTATTTTGGTTATATATTTAGTACCAAAATTGACCTTTATTCTTTTGTTTAATAAAATTGTGTGTTTATTTATTTAATGAGTGAGCTTTAATTTAGAACAATATCTGGTGAATATTATGTGAAAATAATTAATATTTGAATCGGCTTGAGGTTTTTTTTTTTATCTGATTATATTTTTTTGTACCATTTTCAACCTCTAGGACAACTTTTTATTTGTATCTCACTTCTCTTTCTCCTCTTTTAGCTTACTAGGAGTATCACTCGCTATATCTCTTAATTAACTTTTTAAACTAAAAGTCAACTTATGTTTTCCCAGTGGAACAATGTATTTATGTTTAATTCGATGTTTAAAGTGATGCTTAAAATATTAAAGTTATTTTTGTATTTTATTAATCTACGGGAGACGTATAAATTTAATCATATAATTAATTTGTTTTTATAATTCATAATTTTATATACGGATATATATAGGATTGTTATCAATTGTTAACTAATTAGCAATTCCAAAATAAGACCAATTCGTAGTCATTAGATTAAGAGATCTAGTGGTTCAAATAATGCAAATAGATTATATTTACATTTTAAAATTATTAAATAAACTTAAAGCGTATTAATGTCAATATGGTAGTTAAAATTAACCATTTATCCTCTCTTTAAAATTATCTTAAAACTTTAAACTTGCGTAACTCTCCCGATTTAAATTTGAAGTTTTCGTGTACATGCGTTGAAATATCTATCATTGGGTTGATAAAACAAATTGACGCTTTTACCTTTATATATTACTCCCTTCGTCCCATAATAGGACTTTTATTTAGTTTGGACACGAGTTTTATGAAATATAAAGAAAAGTGGGTTGAATAAGTTAGTGGAATGTAAGTCTCACTTTTATATATACTCCATCCGTCCCATGTTGCTTAAGACGTTTCTTTTCGTTATAGAATTTAAGAAAGGTGTGTTTAATGAGTTAAATAAAGTAAAACAAAGTAGATGAGAGATTAAAATTATAGAGAGTAAAGTAAAAGAAAGAATAAACTCCCTCCGTCCCAAGATAAGTGACTTGTATTCCTTTTTGGGGTGTCCCACTATAAGTGACCTATTTCCATTTTTAGCAAAAAGTCATCTATCTTCCTTTATTCTCCACCTACTTTATTCTCTCTTCTCTCCTCTACTTTTCCCTCTCTCATACTTTACTCTCTCCACTTTAACTTATTTAAATACCATTCCTTAAATCCCGTGCCCAAAAGAAGTAGGTCACTTATCTTGGGACGAAGGGAGTAGGTAAATTTAGTGGAAGGTGAGTCCTAATTTTATATATTAGTTTTTATAATGATATGTGAATGAGATAAGTTACTGAAATGTAGGTGTATTACTAAAAATGGTAAAAAGTAAATGAGACTTGTATTGGTGAACGGACGAAAATAACAAAATACGACACTCATTGGTAGACGGAGAGAATATTAATTTTAAATATGTAATAACGTAGTATTCCATAAGAAATTTTAGTTTTATTTTATCAAATTTGAACTATATACTTACGTATTTATATCATCTAACATTATATAGAAATTTGAACCATATAAAATATGTATAAAAATATTTTGGAAACCATAATAAGAGGAAGAAATGAGAGGATAAGAGAGCAATGAGGGAAGAGAGAGAAATAAGAATAAATATAAATGGTCAAAATTTCCCTTTGAGATTGAATGGGTATAATGAAAAATAAATACTCCATCCGTCTCAACTTAATTGTCACTATTTTTTATTTTAGTCCATTCCAACTTATTTGTCACACTTCATTTTTACCATAAATAGTAAATAGGTCTCACATTCCATTAACTCACTTCACTCACATTTTATTATAAAACTAATATAAAAAAGTTGGTGACATTCCACTAACTTTTCCATTTGTGTCATAGAGGATATTTTAGGCATGTGTAAAACTAGTACCAAAAGTGATATTACAAAATATTCTCTTATTCTCCTCACTCTTTATACTATTATTATTAATCAATATTAATATTATTACTACCGGCTTCTTGGGTAAGAAAGATCTCATTCTTTAATATTATTAATAATTAAATTATTTTTTAATATCATTCAAATATACTTAATTATAATCATAGTTAAAATTATATTTAATTATAATAATAATAATAATAATTAATTATAGTATAATTATTTAAAATATGAATCATATAATATTATTATATATTAATAAAATTATTATTATTATTATTAATATTATTATTCTATATTAAATTAATAACTAATCAATATAGTCTTACTAAAAATTTAAAATTGTGAATTGTATTCATAATGATATAAAGAGTTGAATATTTTTAGTTAGATGTTTCAACCCTAAAATGAGTATAAAATAATTTAATAAAAAATATTCAATTGATTTAATTACATTAAATAATTAATTTAATTAGGTATTTTATTCTTAATTTATATTATGAATGCAATTAGATGTATGTATAAACACTAAAAAGAAAAAAGAGGGAACATAAACCGAGAAGAAAAAAGAAAGAAGAAAGGAAGAAAAAAATACTAAATGGAAAGAAGAAAATGAAGCAAAACGAAAGAAGAAGAAAAAAAGAAATAAGGAAAAAAAAATCACATGTTTGGTACTATTCATATGAAATTTCCGAAAATATCATCCATTATAAAAAAACACATGCTTTAGTACCTAGGGTTATTTTTGTCACATGGTACCAAATACGTTATAAATTAAAGATCAAGTACTATTTACATGCGAAAGTGAAAGATCAGGTACCATTTATATACTTCACTCTTAAATATAAATAATTACTACTCCTTTCGTCCCAAGATAAGTGAGTCATATTTCTTTTTGGGTGTCCGACTATAAGTGGATCATTCTCTTTTTTAGCAAAAAATCATCTCTTTTACTTTATTATCCACCTACTTTATTCTCAATTTACTTCTCTACTTTTCTCTTAAATCCCGTGCCCAAAAGAGCTTAGCTTATCTTGATACGGAGGGAGTATAAAACTAGAATTAGAGTTGTCATTGAACAATTGGTCTCCTGCAAAACTACCAGATAAGGGAAAAGGAGATGGTAAAAAATGAAAATTGATTATCTTTTCCTGTCCAAATACAAGGAAGGCACTTAGTTTGAGTAATGGTGAGTCGCCGCAGCTACAGTCATCAAACCTCAGTTACTTATGCCAGAGATAATACAGTCAGAATCATTCGAATATCATGTGTCTAGGTCGGTGTCTGCGTCTGCCCCTTGTGGTTGCTCAAGGATTTTATTACAAATGTTCATTGTACGAGCATCCAGAAGACCATGATTCCAGAGTTTGATCATAAATAATCTCCAGCACCTGCAAACGGTCAAAGAAACAGACTTGAATACAACGACTCGCAAAGAAAGTGTACAAATGCTAAATAGCAGCCGAGATAAATAATTGTTGCTATAGATGACCAGGCGTCAGTCTTGTAGCAGATATAGAAGGATAAAACAAGTTGTGGAATACAACAAACAACTCTAAACAGTTATCTCATGAAAACTCAGCACAGTAGGAGAAGCTACCAAAGTAGTGCTGGTATCAGAACAAGGTCCTGTTTGTGCAATTCGGAGAAAGCCTCGCACGCCCAAGAAATATGACCATCCGCCAGTACCCTGCCATCATGACAGAAATTACAAATGAAGTAAGAACAAATATTATGCAAGTGACAAAATAATTGGACACAAGCATTTTTCCGACACAATAGATAAATCAATGATGATCTACATGCTGTTGTACATGGGAAGTTTAATGCTCCCTCCATCCCACAGTCTTGCTCTAATTGGAACATTTCTATTTCGGCACAAGATTTTAATTTTTATGTAGTGTTGTTTTGTAAGTTAAGTGGAGAGAATAAAGTAAGAGAGATGGAAAAAGTAGAGAGAGTGATGTTTCTATTTTTAGAAATGTGTCATTTAGAGTGGGACATCCCGAAAAGGAAAATGATTCACTTACAGTGGGAGGGAGTATAATGCAGCCAAAAAAGTTCTTTGAAAATCGAATGCTTGCTTCACTCAGCAAAAGTCGGGGTCACCCTATTGAGAATAGAACTAACTAAAAGCGAACTGAATTGAGTAGTCGACAGCCCATCTTCATGACCAAGAAAATTATTACACCCACCATGAAATGGTTATACTACTACTACTACTACTTAAGAGCTATTTGGAGTTTGATTCTCTAAAAAGCTCACTCAACCTTACTCAGTGATACTCATTATCATAAACAACTCAAGCTTTAGTTTGACAAACTTGGCTCATTATGCCGTGAGCAAGTTTGTCAAAATATCCACAAGCTAGGTTGAATTTGTAAAACTATTAGTTTACTACTCCATCAGTCCAAGAAGAAAACATAACAATTGCCTTATTTGGAGTCCACAAAGAGTATACCACTTTTCTTTCTTAGGACATGACCCCACACTCAACATTATATTCCAACATTACATACACCTCTTATTTATCAAACCCACACTTTTCTTACATAGTGGAATCTCAGTAATACCTTTTAGCCACTACAAACACATCCACCAACTAATTTTTAAAACCTGTGCCAGCCAAATGATATATACTCTTCGTAGATGGAGAGAGTACAACTTATATTATCATACCTATAGTAGTGACAAGTATGCAATGATCTAATCATCCTGTTCCGTTATAGAAAAACTATGAATTTTAGTAGTACATACTCCCTCCGTCCCACCCTAAGTGAATCATTTTCCTTTTTGGGATGTCCCACTCTAAATGATACATTTCTAAAAATAGAAACATCACACTCTATTTTTTCCCTCTGTTATTTTATTCTCTCCACTGAACTCACAAAACAACACTACATAAAATCCCGTGCCGGAATAGAAATGCTCCACTTAGAGTGGGACGGAGGGAGTAATATTTTTGTTGGAGAAAAAATAATTTTCCTAAAAATGATAAAAAATTGAATTGGAATATATACATTTACAAGGCTTGTTGAGACTCAATTAAGCTTAAATGAACTGATGCCCGCCCCTTTAACACGTTCGATAAAATTAAGCTTGAGCTTTGCTAAATAATAAACGAGCCACACTAAAATTTTTTAATACTATGTACTCACTAGTAAGCACTCCACATTATTATTCCTCATACAAATTTGTAAGCTAGCAGAAGGGTGGATTACCAATATTGTACACACGTTCTACACCCCACGGGTAGCAGCTAATAAAAGAACTTGAATAACCATTTCTAAACCTATAAAATAATGGTAAGCAGAAAAGGTGAAGATTTTCAGTTATTTCTATCCAAGTTGATCAATGCAACAGAACAATAGAAATGCTCTTTCTACGAAAGATAATTTATCATTACTACATGGCAGTACATTAGTATGTATAAATTGACTCAACACATTTGTGTCTGCATGCGTGCATAACATGGTACATGAGCAGATTCTATCGGGATGGTAAAAATGGAAGAGGTTAAAAAAGGTACTGACCTTTGCTTCCTAACAAAAGAGTTCCAAAGATGCATCAACCGCTTCTCATCTTTTGTGACATCCACAAAGTCATCCAGCATCTGCTCCACATGAGTAAATCATATGCAAACTCAATGTAATGAATCTCCAAAAGTATAAACATGGTACTCTCTCCGTCCCACTCCCACTCAAGATGTCCACATTCTTGAGTGGCTCGGGATTGTAAGAGAAGTTGTTAGGTGGAGTAAGTAGAGAGAAAAAAGTAGTTGAATATTTTAATGAGAGAGGAGAGAGTGATTTATTTCCAAATATAGAAAGTTAACATCTTGAGTGGGACAAACTAAAAAGGAAAGATGGACATCTTGAGTGGGACGAAGGTAGTATTACTTATGTAATGAAATCGGTATTTAACCCATCTGGTTCCCTAGAATATTTTGCATCATGATCTTAGCAGAAAGAGTTAAACAGATGAAATACTTTGCCTAGGTTATAGGTATTCAAAGCCGCAAAGGAAAAAGTGAGGGACTTAAATACTAAAATCAAATAAGTAAGGTATACAATTCCTAAGAACAAAATTTGTTGCGGATTAAAGAACCACCAGGCTGTTTTTTTTATATCTTATTTCACGTAGAACAGTAGATGTATAAACCCCCAAAAAATTCTGACTCTTCAGATGAGATTTTTTTTATTAATTCAACCAAGTTTTATTTATGAATAATATATTTTATAGGTAGTTTCTACCCAGAAAAATATTCATTACTCTATCTGGTCACAAAATTAAAAGGGTATATGTTATAACAAATACATGTATCCATAGGCAATAGTATCATGTTGACAGTCAATTTCACTATAATAATTTGGCGATATTATAAAGTAGTTCAGAGAAATTATGTGTATCATGTCATCCTGCTGAAAGGCAATCAACGTTCACACAGACCAGATTGCTAAAGTATGGCAAGAGATCTTATACTTCTAACGTGAAAAGAACATTGAATTACATCAATTGCAATTAGCTACACAGTGAGCCCCGTAAACACAATTAAATTGTATATAATATTTATATCAAATGTACATGGGACTGTTTAATTAGCTACAGTTAAAGTGTTCACTGCCGCTAAAGAAAGGGGTCATCTTCCTTGGGACGGAGGGAGTATTTATTATCATTTTTCCAAAACAATCTCAAAATGAAACGCCTCTACTACTTCTTTATATGATTATAGTTATATTTTACAATATATACCAGAAATTCGGTATACACCATGTATATAGTACTAGCTCTGTTCCACTCAAGCACTCCAGATGTCCATATTCTTAAGTGGCACGTGATTTCCGGATGAGTTGTTAGGTGGAGTAAGTAGAGCGAGAAAAAAGTAGTTAAATATTTTAATGAGATAGGAGAGATGAATTTATTTCAAAATATAGAAAGTGGACATCTTGAGACAAACTAGAAAGGAAAGATGGAATTGGCTCAATTTTCATTCTCATCCGTCAATATCCATTTATAGAAATTTTCTCTTTCTCTTTCACTCTTACTTTATCATTTATGGACCCTTCCATCCACTATACTATTTCAACTACTTTTTCTTCTTTTATTACTTTACCAATTACGCATTAAAACCCATGTCATCCCCAAATGACCTATCTCTATGGGACGGAGGATGTATATTTGGTACATTCCATTTCGGACTTTAGAGTATTGACACAACCGTACAATCAAACCAGAGCAAATTGAACCTCAAATAACAGTTCAATGGCAAAAGATTCTGAGAGTAAGAAGTATTATTCAAGGAGCCTGCATACCCTTCGGTCTTCAAGATCTACAACATCATCATCAACTTCATCCTCACTGTCACGGTCTGATAGGACTTGCGCCATGGCCATGGGCTGTAAATTACCAAATCATCACTTGCAAATTTATTAAATTAAACTCTTAAAATTTCTCTTAGTATAGCATGTCACACTAGCTTTTCAGTGCATTCATTATTTTCGAAATGCAACACTGGATACCTGAAGCCATGCATAGCCCAGCCTCAAAGTCTAGAATAACTTTACATAGTAAAGTGACAAAATGAAGTCATTTGAAGACAGGTACAGCAACAACGGTGCAACACAAATTTTAAGACTAAAGGATACAAAATACAATCAAACCCCCCCCCCCCCCCCCATTTCGCAACTAGCTTTTGATTACAAGAGAACTGTAGCATTCCCTGACACGATAACATTATCAAAGAATGTTTACTACTAGACACCTTTAACTTGGATTATTTATAGAAGAAAAAAATTGAACAAAATTTTCCAACAGAACTGTACTGCATTGCATGTGGGTAGAAACTGAAAAATATGACATGCACATTCATGTAGAAAGTTGATAAGATATATAAATGATCATTGAGCCACTCACTTGCGCTCTGTGAGAGTGAAAGAACTTCTGCTTCGGCAAGAGTGCACGACTGTATCCGGAAAAAAGATAGAAATGATAAAATAATCTGTCAGCTCACTTCTCTAATGGGGTAAAAGATCTGTGTTTAATGATTATGAAATATGAACTCTTTTAGTTGGCTAAATTTCTCGGCTTGATTCAAGATATGTATAAAGAGAAACAGCTAGACCTCCAAAGTCTGAACTAAACGTATTAAAACAATTCAAAGAAAATATCATCCAATGATCCAAGTCACATGAAGAGTGAGGTCTAATTCCATTTTTGTCGGTCCACCAAGAGTGTAGTGTTTCCGTTTCAGGCAATGTTGTTAAAATCGTGCTTGGGGCGCCACTGCTATCGCCCCAAGGTGGGTGGGGCGAGCGAGGTGCATTGGGCGCAGGTGGGGCGCGTAGAGACTGGGGGCCCTCATTTATGCCTATGCATTTTTACCTCTTTAAAATATCTGCACTCCTTAATTCATTTAAATCCCATCTCCCTTGATCCTCTCAATATTCTCTCTTTCTCCATCTCTAACCGGTTAACAATATTTTGACTCATGGAGCTTTACTACTTCATTTTCGCCATTAAATATGTTCCCTATGCTGATTCACATCTCTTGCACTTATACCTATTTAATTCTTCTAATTTTCAACTTCCTTAATCCTTTTAATATATCTCTCTCCTATTGTAACTGGTTAACAACATTTAGGCTCATTAATAGTGCTTTACTACTTCATATTTCGCCATTAATGTGTCACGGGGACTCCCTATTCTCATTTATAGATCTACACTAATATGCTTATTTTGCCCATTTATTTCTCACTTCTCATCTTTCTCAGTTAAACCTCTGCACATTAGGGCGCCTCAACTCATGGGACGAGCGCCTCGTCGCCCCTGTGCCCCAGAATTCTACCTCAGCACCCCGGGCCCCTAATAACACTGGTTTCAGGATATAACCTCTTATACTTTTTCCTCATTCACACTCAATCCTTACAAAGGACCCACCACTTAATTTTACTTTTTTGTGAACCCAAAAACACAACCTAACGAATACTTGTCCAACACCAATACCCCCTTATGGGACCCATCTCCACTTAAAATACATCTCTCAACATTTTTCTTAGAAACGTGCTCTCCCCTCGATACCACCCTTTGAGGACAGGCGGAGTATAAATGTAAAAAACTTGGTAGCAAAAAAAGATAAGACAGTCGAATCAAGCTAAAGGTAGCAAAGCAAGTGAAAATTGTTATTTATGAGTTGTTTGAGAATCTTTAAACTAAATCTGAGGACTTCACTTACTTTCTAGGATCAGAACGTTCAACTGATAATTTCCTTGTCTTCGCAAATTGTAGTAATGCTGGAGGTGCAATGTTATTTCCAGGTAATGACTGGACACATTCAGGGTCCGCATATGAATGAGCATTGGCAGATGAAGCTCTGGGACTGGATGCGTTGCAGTCAGCACTCTTTTCTACACCAACAAAAACTGAGATGTGAGTTTCTTTTCAAGTCTATTAACAGACATTCACATAATACTTTAAACATGATTATCTTTTAAGTTAACTAGCCCTTTGTACAGCAATTTTTACCTTCATCTAAAGGCTATAACAAATATAAGGAGGCCAATGGCCAACCAGTGCAACCTAGAAAATTTATACATTTGAAACCCCTGTGCAATTAGATTTACAGGAACCAAATGCAAGAAACTGATCATCTTTTTGTTAAGCAGAAACCAATGCGGTTAGTCTTACAAAATTCTTTGATAATTACACTAGTGTTCAGAGCATCTGGGATTAGGGGACCAAATGCAAGAAACTGATCACTTGTGAAGTTCAGAGTACAACCAACAGCTTTACACTTCAGCATGAAAGCAAATAAAGAAAAAGATTAGCAATGATTCAATAACAAGGCTAATTTGTTGGATAAATTATCGATGCTGTTAGTGCTGCAACCATTGCTTGATATGGTTAAATCTCCAAAGAAAATATCGATATACAAGAAATGGAACAAAAAAAGAAAATGACTAAATAACCATGAAATATATTGCGTAAGTTACCAACAGTTTTTTCTCTAAGCTCAATAACTGATCCTGGCATTTCTGAATCTAAGACAAGAGGATGCACAAACTTCAGATTTTGCCTCGGGCTCTTCATTTTTCTACGCCGTGGTGCCTTTGAACTATGTTGCACCCAAATTATTTAACAAAATTGAACTTTTATAATCCCAAAGAGATTATTCTGAAAATATTTAGTCCATAAGGCATACCAAAGGAAAAACGTTTGTTCCTTAGGATCAACACCAGCTGCAACAGTCTGCACAAAACAAAGTACAGGTGTTAGTCGAGTTCACTAATGCAATTGAGAGACATCAATTATACATCAAGATCTATTTCTCAGACTTGGGAGCGTCAATGCCCAAGGCAGATCCTTGTGTTTTATTTACTGCACAAAACTATGTAAGCATAAAAGTTACTAACAAACATGTGAAGTCAAAGCCAGAGAAAAAAATAAACATACTGACCTCAGATCTCCATGTATCAGTCTTTACAGATATATTGACAGCTTGAAATTCCTCTGTTACCTACACATTTTCTTCACGAATCAGTACAGTTCTTTACTTATATTGTAAAATTAATGACCTCGATTAAGTTTACCAACCCAAAATTCAAAGTTGAAAAGGTCATGGCAGGCAGGCAGATGATACTTGAGACCCTATTGATAAACTTCAGGAATCAATACATGGTCGGAGAGCAATTTTCATTAGAAAAAATATAGACGATCATATTTTACAGTACCTTAAAGCTTGCACATTTGACCAAACATAAAGGGCATGCAAAGTCCTCTGTTACTGTATATATACATTATAGAGTCAGCCTTTTCACATGCAAATACTCAGACAAAGGTACAAGTCAAATAATCTTTAGAATAATACTCCCTCCGTTCCATAGTAGTGGAGGCATTTCTTTCCAGCACGGATATTAAGAAAAAAGTGTGTAATGTATTAAATAAAAAGATAATAAAGTAGTTGAGTGGAAAAAGTAGAGATAGTAAAGTAAGAGTGGGAAGATGTGTTACTTTTTACTAAAAAAGGAAATGACTCTACTACTATAGAACACCCAAAATGGAAAAGTGACTCTACTACTATGGAACAGAGGGAGTATACAAGTTAGAATAGTCATTGAAACCAAACATGAGTTATTTTTGGATATGGATCTTATGAACAAACAGATGTTTACTTGAAACAAAGGCAAATCATGCAGGTGGAGAATCCAGAGGCACTTTTACAAGAATGGGGAACAATAGGAAGCTAATACCTTCAGTCCTCTGCAACTTGTTATTATAGTATCTGTAGTTGAAAACAACATTTCCAGTCCTCAACCTGGATGGCAACAACCAATAGGATAGGTGAACCACCGAATTACCAAAAAGTAAAAAACATCTTGACCAAATTTTGTGAGGCAATGAGATAAGGATATGGAATGATGAATTTTCTTCAGGAAGGAGAAAGTAATTCAAATGAACATTTTATTTGTATTGTTTAAAGTCATGTTCCTTTGTAACTTGCTCAATTTTATAATTGCAAATATGTAGTTCTCAATCCCAAATATTAGGAGATATAACCAAAGTTCACATGCCACAAAGTAAAGAGAATAGGCAATCACATTCTTATCAATAATATTATTAGAAACAAGAATTCATGATATTAATCATCAATTCTTTTCCATGACGAAAGAGGTTGCCTCCGTCATACTGGCATGTAAAATACCAATGGATCAGTATAGCAGTAGAGCAATATCCAGAAACTTAATAAGACAAGGATAGTCCATAGTTATTGGTTATTGCAAGATTTTATAGTGAGATATCGTTTGCAGGTGGTAACATGGATCACAAGAAAGCAAGCTGCATTTTATAGTGTGGTTGCTTAGGTTTTGGTTAGCTCAATATGTCTAAACAGTCTTCAAGCATTTGCTAGTACAACCCAGCTAAATTTGCAACACTCAGATTAGGACCCAGGCCCTTAAACAACCCATCCGTCCACCACCCCTTAGGCTGACATTTTAACTCATTTTTAGGTAGTCCATGTGATGAATTGAAGTCAGAAAAAGAAACACCATGAGAAGTTCGTCATGGTATATGGTAACAATGAGGTAAATTACTAATTGCTTTTATACTGAGATGAGCGATGCCCAGTGGCTGTTTTAGTCAGACAATGTGGATGGTGATCTTATGTATTTGCATTGTGGTTATGCAAAGAATCTACCTGATAATCTGAGGCAAAGTAGAGGAAGGAACATCATTGTATGAGAATGAATCATAAGGAGATCTCTCTTTAAGCCCAACTTCTTCTGCTGCAACACAGACTTGCAGTTGTTGAGACAAAGCCTTTGGAAAAGCAGACAAACAAGTACCAGTTAACAAAAATGTTAACTAGGGCTTCTCTGGATATAAGAAAGTTGTCTCTGTAAAATGGGAAGATACCATAGCTCCAGCATGGGTACTATGAAATGAGAAGCATTTATCTTCTCCGAAACAGCCAGTCTGTGGAAAAGAACTATTCAGAAGAGGTGAAGAGAATAAAAATGAGGAATCTGATTAAGGATGAGGATGACTAATTTACGAAGTTAAACATATTCATCCTTCTTTACTTCAAATATTAATAAAAGAAATCTAATAGCATCACATACTTAAGAACTAGATTTGTAGCCTCAATGATCCTGGGAACTGGGAGACAGAGACAAATTATAGTGATCACTTAAGAGCTAGCTTTGTAGCCTCAATGATCCTGGGAACAGGGAGTCCGAGACAAATTATAGTGATCAGAAATAGTTAACTAAAAAGCAAATGGCTCATAACAGACTTGATATGAATTGAGTATAAAACTACAGGTCTGAAGGCCTCAAGAAGACATCTGCATTACATCTAATGATGGCAACATTAAATTATAATAGGAGAAAATGGAAAATGGGGATAATTAATAGGGACTGGAGGGAGTAAAATGCACCATGTGTAAAACAAAATTATATGAGGCAAAAAAATATGTAACATTATATGATAAATTGATAGACATAAAATACATACTTTTGGAAAATAGTGTATGAAATAGAGATATAGACTATGTTGGGGATATGACAATTGAGGATATTTTAATTTAGATATGATATGTATGATAATTTACATTTTAATTATTGAGCTAAGACTTCAATTACTCCCTCCGTTCCGTAGTAGTGGAGTAATTTTGCCATTTTGGTACGTTCCATAATAGTGGAGTCATTACCTTTTCTAACAAAAGTCAACACATTTCTTCTCTTGCTTTACTCTTTCTTACTTTATTCTCTCTCCATCTCTCTACCTTTTTCATTTCTTACTTAATTCTTCCTTTACTTAACTAACTTAACATAATTTTTCATAAATTGCATGCCGAAAAGAAGCACCTCCACTACCATGGGACAGAGGGAGTATTAGATATATTATACTCCATCCGTCATGCCATAAGTGAGGCGTTTCTTTTGGAAACGATATTTAAGAAAATGATGTTTGGAGAGTTGAGTGAAGAGAAAATAAAGTAGGAGAAAGAATAAAGTAGAGTGAAAGAGAGAATATATTAAGAGAGAGAATAAAGGAAAAGAGATTAATTGAGTTATATTTTTTCAAAAATGAAAATGGCTCACTTTAGGTGGGACGTCCGAAAAAGAAATACGAATCGCTTGTTTTGGGACAAAGGGAGTATATTCACAACTTCATGCTTTTATTATGTTCTAAGATTTGCAATATTATATTTGTATAATTTTCTAAATTATTGCATTTTATAATTGTTTTTAGATATATAGATATTAATAAAAAAAAATTATCGACCCTGCCATATTTATTGGAAGACGCACAAGCATTTCCTGCCTAGTTGTCACAGGTGACATGAATCTGCTGGACTTGCATGTGACGAACCTAATTATTCAATACTATTGTCGGTGGCCTTATGATAATCCTGCAATAACTTCTCACCACTACATCCCAAGTATTTGAATAGATTAGTAATGGGCAGTAGGTAATTAAGGTGAAGATGAGTGAACTGGGTTGAAATTAAATATGTACAAGGGAGGAAGAGTCTGCATAGGGGACGAATACATGAGAGAGAGAGTTGGCAGAGTGGTCGGGATAGAGGGAAAAAGAGGGCCAAGAGAGAGATAGAAGAAAAGGACAAAAGGGGCATTTTTGTCTGGAAAAAAGACTTTCAATTATACATCCCCAATAGTTTTGGGACCATTTATGAAGTTACACATAAAAACTGATGAATTAAAACAATGGAATTGTGGAAGAAATTTGAAATCCTGATGCAGCCAGCACAGCTAAAAAGTGGAGTTGTGGCTGAAAATTTGGGACTGAGTAGTGGATGGCCTTAAGACACCTCAAATGTCCTAACAGGCACTAAGGCTATGCAGCACGCATGCAGCAAATTGGGGACTAGCATCATCCTAGGTGCAATTAAAACTTCTATATTTCTTTAAGGGAGTGGGGGATGGATGGCCAAGGGCCACCAGAGGCCTTGGCAGGACCTATAGAACAACTAGAGACATTAACAAAACAGGACAAAATAAAGCTACTATTTCAACAGGAATAAAATAAAACATATATGTGAGAAAAATCACAACACAAACATAATAACCATCCCATTGATGCTATTTTGTCAATAGAAAGTAACATATCTTAGCTTAATTGATGGCTTTAGAAAGTCATACACAAGACAAAGGCATCCCAAGTTTGAACAGGTGTCCAGAATTTAGCAAACTCAAATCCACAGATTGGAAAAAAAAACATATTAACAAGTTTTAGAAACATCGGGAAGTGTAAATCACCATATTTAGTTTCATTATTTTCCAATGACACATGATGCAACCAAAAGAATTATCACTATTGCATACCTTCAGGAAACAGGAATGCAAGTCAACAGGCAACAGCATCTCAGCTCTCTCCCCACTGTCCAAGTTCATAGACTTTCCCCATGACAACTGAAGCAAATCCATTGGAATCTTACCCATGAAGCAGTGACCTCCAACATTAGCTATCATCATTAAGGAACACTCAGGCAAGAACCAGAAAAATAGAAGAAGAAACCAGAGGTGAAAGAGAAAATAGAAACCTAAAGCCTCAATAATAAGTTGCAATATAAAAGAAAATATAATACATAGCTTCTCTACCTCCTAAGATTCTAGAAAAAAAATAAAATTTTGCATTTTCAGATCAAACAATTTCTTAAAAATCTGACAACCAACCAAATTTGAATTTAAAAGAGACCAGATTAAATTCTGATACTCCATTTCCAGTTGATATACTTGTCTTGTTTTTTCGGAAGAACACTAGATATCAATTACTATGATTATGCGAAAACAAATACTAATGGCATCTCTCTGAACTCAACAGCTATATTACTGAAGCAGCCTAATCTGATAGAATATACCTATCCAGTATATTCTAACTCACCTGGAAATAATGGCGCATCCAGGTGCTCCTTAAACAATTCAGCAATAAGATAGCAGCAAAACATGAAAATTTGCAAACTTGTAGTATAAGTTAATGTAGACGTCAAGTATGGAAAAAGCATACCACAACTAACAAAAAAAATTGTAATAGAGCCCGATTTGACTTCTGCTGATAGTTTATTAATCTCGGGAAGAATAAATTTTGCTTCATCCTGGTACATTGCATCATCTCCAGTACATTTAGTCAATATACATTCTCGACTAAATCGGTAAACTGCAGAATCCTGCATCAATAAGAAGTCAGAGAGAGAGCACTGAAGGACGTACCAGAAAATCTAATAAGTTCTACAGAACTCAACACTACCTCTACAACTGCAGGACTATAAACGGGTCTAGCCAACATTATACACAAAGGTAATAGATTTTGAATTTGAGATTCATCATTTACAGTTGATGGTAGTGATATTGTCATTTCAATCCTACAAACAAAGAAATGCACATGTAAACTACATCAGTATTGCAAAAGAACAAAGAAAATACAGTAGTGGTAAGTACTCCCTCCGTTCTACAATAGTAGAGTCATTTCATTTTCTACATTCGTTTTAGAAAAATAACTATAAATAGTTAAAGTGGAAAAAGAGTAAAGTAAGAGAGAGAATATTGTAGATAAGACTTTTCTCTACATTATTCTCTCTTCTACTTAACTCTCTCTCCACTTTAACTATTTATTAATTATTACTATCATTTTTTGAAAACGAGTGTAGAAAATGAAATGACTCTACTAATGTGGAACAGAGGGAGTAATATTTAAGGTCCTGACCAATGGAAGATATTGCAAATATGTTTAGATTGCCCATTGTGATGAACCTTCAGACCCAATCAGTATTTTGGGGTAAAAAAGACAAAACATTATATGCCCAACCAGTCCAAGATTCAGAAAAAATAAAAGTGGAGGACACCATGCAAAGGTTGTTCTAAAAGAAACAAGGAATAAGGAGCCAAGACCGTGGAAAGAGACAGCATAATTTATCTTCAGTAGAGCTATAATTAAGTTCAGAAAGTACCAAACAAGAGTGCGCAAGAATATTATCGCTCATGGATAAAAATATAAATGGTTGAGCAATAGGTGGAGGCAATGTATACATTTCCTATAATCATGGCATCCGAAACATATGTACGAAAGACATGATAAATAATGAAGAAGGTGCCGGAACAGGAAATAAAATAAATGAAAGATAAACACTGCTCCCATGACTAAGAGGTCATTATCCTATAAGGCCACAACATAAATAGCTGAACTAAACTTTAACCTTAAAGCCAGACTTTAAAAAAGATTCCAACTTGAACAAATCTCTAAAAGATTAACTTATCTCAAAGACTTCACCAATGATGAGACGTTTGCTAACAAGAGTTAACTAAGTAACAATTAATAAACAAAAAGTTACTGCTGCAGATCATTATCAATCCTCCCCTTGTCAAAATAGCCTTGCCCACAAGGCTGGAATTGAAACAGGCCAAGAGGGCTTATATTCAAGCTTGAAGACATGAGCAAATGTGCAGACTCACATAAACTCCAAAAAGGCAAAACATGAAAATTGCATGACGAGCCGAAGAGCAGTGGGTGTGAACCAATTGGATGTAAAGTAGTGGATACAATGGAGGCAGCGACGGATAGTGGTTGTGGCACAACGAGGCACGACTTTACCGAAAACAAACAAGGTTAAGTCTGAGGCAGTGACATAGGCGTGGACAACAGCTTAAGAGCCATTGGAAACTGTGGTCGTGGCGGTGGTGGAGGGTTGGACTTCAGCAGAGGTGCTGGTGGAACTTCCTGACATTGAGGTGGTCGCAGTGGGGTGCTGGTGCACTCACTTACCATTCACCTGCAACTCGGCTTATTTTCCCGAAATGGTTCAGTCTATTTGACCAAAATCCGACCCATTTACATATTTGAAATATGGTTTTAATATTTTTCAACTTTCACATTTATCAGATTCAGATTTTAGAACGCGAACTCTCTCTTAACCCTATCTCCACTGCCCTAGCCCCGCTACTGCCTGCCACCTAGCTCCCCACCGCCCTCCTAGAGAGCTTTATAGTGAATTGTTTATTTAATTTCACATTTAAATTTGAGGTAGATTGGAGGAAAACATACAGTACATACTTCAGCAAAATAATACATCCTCTGTCCCACTATAAGTGAGGCGCTCCTTTTGGGCACGGAATTTAAGAAAATGATGTTTAGAGAGTTAAGTGGGTAGAGAATATAGTAGGAACATGGACAAGTAAGAGTTTGAAAACCCATTAGTGACAAGACGGTAAGATAAAAGACCTTATCTCTTATGCACATGCATTTGGCGCATGATGTTAACTACATGGACTGCATACATTTGACACATGATGTTAGCAATTCATAACTAACATCTCATGGCAGCTGAAAATTCAAAATTAGATGTAGAAAAACAAATCACAAAAAAGTTTTAATATATTTAAGGATTTCTACCTTTTCTTGTGTTTTGCTTGTATTTTGTACCGTAAACATCTCTGAAGAAAGGATGGCTGCAAAAGAACCTGCCTCTAGTTAGATTTTGTCCAAAATACACTTTCCAACAAGCATATACAGGAAAGAGATTGGAATGAAATGAACAAAATTCATTGTGGGTGGATAGCTTATCAACAATAACCAAAAAATAAAAAAATAAGTAATTATTATGTAGATGTATGTTTTAATTCACCATTCATGTGCTGCTACCAAATGAAGTAACTCCCCAAGAAATAGCATTGGATAATTCCACCATCATTTCCAGAAAGCTACTCAAATATTTTTTTTGAAAAAAGAAATAACATGAACAACTGAGACTAAGAGGAAGAGGGCACAGGCCCGCAGCAAATTAGAAAAACCTTACGTTTCTAGCAGCACGGCACTGAAGAATGTTGTACAGCTCAACTGGCTTGCAGTAAATTGAGAGGCTTTCTTCAGCTGCAATTTGCTCTTCTGGAGACAAATGCGCACGGGGATCTTGTCGACACATATGGTCCACACCTCGGGAGTAACTGCAATTGCAAAAACAATTCCTGTTCCAAGATAAGATTACACTGATTATTCTGGCCGATTGCAGATACAATTCATGTTCCACAATCTAAAATGCAGAGAATATCCTAGTTGGCCTCTAACAATGACATTTCAAATGCAGTTAACTTGGTTGAAATTTAAGATGCCAAGTTCGTGAATCTAACAGACATTCGTCAAATTAAAGACAGGGAAAACGTATTTACCGGTTCATAACCTAAGACTATTTTTCGTGGAAGGCGGTAGTATCTTAATCAATGTTATACCTCAGAGTCGGCAGGAAATATTAAAAAGGGCAAAGAATGTAAAATCCAATTACAGAATCAGCCATTCAGTGCAGAGAATGTAAACACTCACGCAGTTTCACGAGCCACGAGAGGTATGCCCGGCATCCGTTGCTAGGGCTGTTTTTAAAATTTAATCAAGCCGACCGGAAAAGAGGCTGGAGCTCGGGTTGTATAGCCCAAACCATCAAATTCTTCTTCCTCTTGCAAATGCCAACACTGCCACTTGTATGAAAGCGGCACTAAGTTTGCTGATTCGCTGAATAGATGCTACTCTCTCCAGTCATACTCGCCAACTCCTCATCCTCCTCGCAACGAAAACATTTGATCTAACGGGGCTAATTCATCCGATCTTTGTGTTCAAAATTTGGATTGATGGAGAACGAAGCTCCTAAATGGTGGAATGCGGTAAAATTGGAGTTCGAATTTTAGGAATTAGGGTTTATTTATTGGTAAGTAGTACTCCCTCCGTCCCAAGGTATTAGACCAATTTTCCTTTTTGGGATGTCCCAACATATTAACTCATTTCCTTTTTTAGCAAAAAACATCTATCTTATTTTATTCTCCACCTACTTTTTTCTCTCTTCTCTCCCCTACTTTTTCCCTCTCTCATACTTTACTCTCTCCACTTTAACTATTTAAATATCACTTCCTTAAATCATGTGCCCAAAAGAAGTGAGTCTAATACTCCGGGACGGAGGGAGTAGTAGAAACTAAAGGAATTAAAACATTTGAATTAATACTTGACCACATTTGAATTAATACTTGACCACGTAGTTAGGACTCGTTTGATAAAAAAGATGGGATATGAGAAGATATGTAAAACAAGATAAGAAATACGGGCTTCATGTTAAGATATGCAAAGATATGATTTTTTTCCGTTGTTATTTGATAGAAAAGAAATTATCTAAATTTGTATTGTATATTAAATAACATGGCTTAACTTGACAAATTGGTGGGATACACAAACAAGGTTAATGTTATAATTTTGGTAAGATTAGATAGGGCCCTGGTCTTATATTGGGCTTTGAGTTAAGCTTAAGTATGATATCAAACAATTAAAAATATCCATATATAATTCTCTATCTTGGTATTACTAGCTTATCAAACATGCCCTTAGGGTTAATAATTCATTGAGGAATGATTTCAAAAAATAACTTAAAAATTTTGTTTATTAAGCATTCATAATAGCGGACTAGCCGCCGACGCCCTAGCCACCGGTTTGCGGCTAGGGCACTCAGCTCGATGGACGAAAAACCAACGCCTTAGAGCTAGGTTCTGGACTAATCGGCTAGCTGATCGCTTGCCACCTATTACGGGGCGAGCGATGGGCTAGCCGACTTTTTTTTTATAATACTCTATATTTATAATTCATTACACTTTATTTTTTTAAAATATTTGATAAACATCAACAATTAAAATGAATTAATCATATTTGTCGATTTATTTGTTGGGCTAGGGCATTGGCTAAGCTATTGCTAGCCTATTGCCAGACTGTTGTTTGGTTAGGCTATTGCTAGGCTGTGGAAAGGACATGATGATATGCCAAGAAGAGTTTTTGGCTAGACTATTGCTAGCCTTTCCTTATTTCAAATATACTCTAGATGAATCACAATGACTTCATTTTTACTTTATCTAAAATTATACTTTTTCTTTCATTTTATTAGTTTTGAGATATTTTTTAGCATCAAAATTAAGAAATAAATATTTTAGTTTGTTTAGATTCTTAGTTTAAGTAGTTAATTTTATTTTGCTTGAAATAGTTTTGGTTGGTTTTAGCTTTTGGTTTAGGTTTTGCTTTAATAGACCAGAAGGTTGAAATCCTAATGAGCATGATAGAGAACAAAGAATTTATGTGCTTTAGAGATACTGAATTGCCTATGACGTTAAAATTCTTTCATACTTAAGTTTTCTTGGCTAATGATTTAAAAAGTAGGTAAAAATGCAGTACATGAGTAATGAATGTATTGTTTGCCTTGAATCATGCTTTATACATTGTGAGATGCAAACTTTTAATTCATTTTGGTGTGGATGCATTTCATAGTCCTTGTATGCTTATATCTACATGGTGATTTAAATGATAAAAGATGAAATTATATCACCCTACTTAGCTACTTTATATCCATAATAATGATTTGTATTTCATAAATTCCTTAGCTAACCACTTTAACTCTATTACGTCTTATTATTTGCAAGTTAATTAAAGGAGATATTCAAACACTCTTGGGAAGTATAGATTATATCCCTACTTAGCTACTTTATATCCATAATAATGATTTGTATTTCATAAATTCCTTAGCTAACCACTTTAACTCTATTACGTCTTATTATTTGCAAGTTAATTAAAGGGGATATTCAAACACTCTCTTGGGAAGTATAGATTATATGTGAAAAGAGTTGGAGGGATAAAGTATAAAGAAAAAAAAAAGTAATGCTGTGTATTGTTGTAATTTTTATAACTTTTAAAATATAAATTAAGTTCATAAAACAAGATATGAATCCCTTAAAAAACCACTTTTGCAAATATACAAACGTGCAATGTAGTACAAAAGGTGTCAAACCCACAAGAATGAGATTAATTGCTAAATCTATTAAAAAACGGTAAATTTATGGTTTTATATATTTAGACAAATGACTCAAACAAAAAGATCGAGAAAATAAACATGAGAATAACACAACATAGGAGAACTACTTCTAATTTGGTTCAGATTGCTTTTTCACATGACTCCTATTTCATAATTACTTTTCTTGTACTTTTAGGGACATGTTGATTTTACACTCGCTATCATGTCTCCTAAGTTCTACTCACTAACATATCACTCTTACAAGACGCATAGTAAGCTTTAGATTAGCTTCTATTATTGACCGAAACTTCCTTATCTTTATTTGCTCCTTATTCTATGTTAAAGAGACTTTAGAATTAAGACAATTCCCAAATTAAATTTTCTTGCTACGCTCAACACAGATAAAAATAATCTCCAAAGATAAAAACTAATAAGAAAATGAAATCATAAAAATTAAATTAAAGGAGTTTATGTTCAATAACCCTACTATAAATTAATGTAATGCTAAGCTCTAGCAACTCATGGTGGTCACATTAACAAGGAAATAAACAGTGGCGGATCTACGTTAGGACAAAGGGGTGGTAGGCAGTAATCCTTGCCACCCGCATGATGCGGGTTCGAGTCTTGTCAACTCTAGTTTTTTCTCTTTCAAGTGTATATTACACCAATGTTTTTATCCTCTTTAGCCTATATTCTCTGTTTATTACTTTCTAGTACCAATCTATTCATTTATTTTCTTTTCGTTAGTTTTCATCAATATCAATATTGTTATTCTTTTAGCATATTTACTATGTTAATTATTTTCTTGTAACAATCTATACTTTTATTTTATATTTTCACATTCGATTTATAATGCATCTAGTGTATAATTAGTTTGCAAAT
Organism: Salvia hispanica; assembly: GCF_029641045.1. NCBI lineage: Eukaryota > Viridiplantae > Streptophyta > Magnoliopsida > Lamiales > Lamiaceae > Salvia > Salvia hispanica. The sequence continues at coordinate 9,020,150 of NC_142696.1, read as the reverse complement.
GTATTTATTTAATTTTTTCGTTTTTCAATTTTCTTGTAAAATAATTTAATTTTTTGAAATCATATAATTATTTTATCTTTTTGTATCTTATACATCCATAACTTCTAATATATTTAATTTATTCTTATAAAACATTGTTTAATTCTCTTATAATGTAGTATTTATTTTATCTTTATTATTTCTCTATCATGTGTAAATAATCATCTATAGAATATAAATATAACAACCCTCATTTTTATATACAATGATGTTTACTATAAAAAAATACGATTAAATTGTGAGTAAAAGATCGGCATAATTTTGGCTATAGCTATTTTTTGCACCCCCAAATAAAAAATCCTGAATCCGCCACTAGAAATAAGTTAAAGATATCATGAGGACAAGGCTGGATGGATGAAGCTTCAATCTTGCTCTCCTTCTTCAAAGTGTGGCTTCCAAGCTCAATTCTATCGGCAAAATGTGTTCAAGCCGCCAAAAGTTTGTTTGGGAGTCGTAGTATTGTACTTATCATGGACAGTTGCCTCCTCTCCATTGACTCTAAAAGTCATAGTATTGGAGAGTCACGTTGCCCGTGGCCAAGATTGGTTGTCCAAACATAATAGGCATGTTTTTATCCTCCTTTATGTCCAAAGTCATAAAGTCCACATACATAATGAACTTATCAACTTTAATGGGGAGATCTTCCACAATACCTCTAGGTTTGATAATGGACTGGTCAGCTAACTAGAGGTGGACGTTGGCGAGCTTCATTATTTTCAAAAGGACAATTTCATCTTCAGTCTTTTGAGACATTAGTGAGCTATGCCATGTTTTGTGCTGCCGTTTGAGTCTCGAGTAGTTCTCTCACTTGATCAAAGGATATCGTTCTCAAGCCTTCCTTGCTCGTGGCATTGATCCAACGCACATCCTCACAAGTAAGACCTTTGTAGAATTTGTGCAACTCTTTGTCCTTGTTTGGAGCCATCCATGACTTGGGCACTTTCAAAGCAAGCTGAGAATTGATACCATGCATTGGAGAAGCTTTCACTATCATCTTGTTGAAAGTTGTGGATGACTTCTCTCAACTTGTCCAAACTCTCCGGCGAGTTGAACTCAATCAGAAACTTTTTCTTATCTCCTCAAATGTAGCAATCTTGTACCCCGATAAGGAATCATACCATAATCGTTCCTTTTCCTGTAGAGAGAAAGCGAAAATGTATCGTGTGGCACTCCTTGCAGCTTGTAGTTACTTGTTAGCTCATAGAATAAATTCAGGCTACAGGCTTCATCACTCTTCTCCCAAAACTGAGATCATTCAATAATTAAACAGATGAAAAACATCTCGATAATCATCAGCCACTTTGAAAAAATACAGAATTCTCTTCCAACTCATTGATCTCCCTACCGTTCATGTTTTCTGCTAGCAACAATATCTCTTCTGAATCTGAACTCTCTGAATCAAACCCCTCAGCCTCTGTCTCACTGAACTCAAGGTACCAAATTCGGCTAAACCATTTGATCATGCAAACATGTACTAGAATAAATATCAAGCACAACACAATAGTATAAATCAAAGCAAGTAAGGGATTCAGTTGGCACGATGTCACCCCTCTACTGGAAGTGAGAACCTCGACAACTCCGGGATTAGTCCTAATAATCGTGTGTATAGTAAAGAAAGTGTTTTAGCATAAAATCTGTTTTTAATAATTGATGGCTTTACTCCTGCTATCAGAAAAAACCAAAAATAAAAACTCACAGTCCAAACAACTAACGCCTTTCTCGGTAATAGCAACAAAAACTTGTGATTTTTAGGGTATAAATTAAGTTCTTACAACAAGTTATAAATCTTTAAAAATACCAATTCTACTAGTATACAGGCGTGCAATGTAGACAAAAGATGTCGAACCGACATGAAAGAGATTAATTGTTAAAACTAATTAAAACTACTGAAAAACGGTAAATTTGTGGTTTTATAGGTTTAGAAAAATGACTCAAGCAAAAAGATCGAGAAAGTAAACTTGAGAATAACATAACAAAGGGGTAGAACTACTCCTAATTGCTTTTTCATATGACTCGTATTTCATAATTACTTTTCCCATACTTTTAGGGATCCTGTTGATTTTACATTTGCTCGAAGCTGAACATTGAGGAATTATGCACCTAAGATAGGGTAGCTCTACTTACTAACATATCACCCCTACAAGACGCATAGTAGGCTTTAGATTAACTTTTATTCTAGCATGAGAGTTCCTTATATTTGTTTACTCCTTAAAAAATTCTAAGTTAAAGAGACATTATAATTAAGGCAGTTCCCAAGTTTACTCTTTGAAAAACCCTAAGTTAATGTTCAACAACCCTACTATACATTAGGAGTAATCTCAAGCTCTAGCCACCCATGGTGGTCACAATAACATGGAAATAAGCTAAGATACCATGGGGGACAAGGCTTGGGTGGATGGAACTTCAGTCTTGCTCCCTTTCTTCAAAATGTGGCTTCCAGGCTCAAATTCTCACGGAAAAATGTGTTCGAACTGCCAAAAGTCTGTTCAGGAGTCCTGCCCTAGCTATTTAAATAGTTAGGGCTTGAAAAACAGGTCCAGACACATTTTGCCCAATCCCCGATTAGGCATTTTTGGCTCCGAAAACACCCGACCGATGCGATTTTTTTGACTTGCGACACACCCAAATTACCCGGTGGGGCGTTTCTGGTTCAAAAAAGCTCGGGTGACGCATTTTTTAACTACAATGCGCAGTCTTCGTAAAACAATCATATCTTCTTCTATGGGACTATGATTGAGGCATGCAAGATATCCACACGAATCTCTTTCAAAGAAGAATGCAATAGTGACCATGTAGAAGCATATGATATTAATCTTGGCATACTGACTATTTAAATTCAGACCTCTTTTTTTTTCTCTGCTCTCTCTTAGAGCTTGATCTTTTTTCCTACAGTATATCAAAATGAATCTGTTTTTCACCTTAAAAAGTGTGCTAAAATAATACAAAAAAAAAATTATAATTTAATTAACATCATGGACATGAAAGAAAAGAAATGATGCACAGAATAAACAAAAGAGAGGTTGAAAAAAATGAAAAGAAAAGAAAAAATCAACGGAAGTTGAATAATGAGAAGAAATTTAGACTATGTCTAGAATTTGCTAAGATTTCATATGCTGAATATGTACTAAACTAAATGTAGTAGAAATTGATCACTTTTGTTATGTTTGGATTTAGTTACTCTCTCCATTCCAAGTTAATAGAGACATTTAATTTCCTGCACTCGCCTTTGGGAGTTGAAGTTATTATCAAGTCAATAATAGGTCTCCAAGTCTTTGAATACTCCCCATATATCATTGAAGAGGTCCAGAATTCAAGTTCCAGTTCCTTATATTTTTATTATCTTCCATCTATTCATCAACTTGGAGCTATGATCAAGGCAAGAGAATACGAAAAAGCTTCTTATTCAACTTTATGATTTTACTAGTTGTTATTTCATGTCTAATTTTTAAATATGTGTGTTGCTACTTTGTCTATGGATAGCTTAACTGCATAATTTCTAGTGATTGATAATAGCTCTTCATGTTTATATAAGTTTCGATTTTAATATCGAATTACGTCATTTACTTTGTTTCGTTTTGTGCGAAAATGCTTCTGACGGATTGACAACCAATGAATGCATGATTTAATGGTATGTGCAGAATCTAGAGAGGATAGACTTTATAACGCGATAGTAAATATCTCCAAAAGGGTAAACTAATAGTAAGGGATTCTCTATGGTCTTATGAACTATTTGGAGTTGCATGTTTTTCATTGACGACCTTAAGCTATGTAATCTACTTTCTCCCTTATTTGAAAATAGTTGTGTGATTCTCTATATTAACTATGTTCTCGCGATTTAGATATATTAATTGTTATTTTATAAGCTAAAGTAGAGAAATCATATTTATGGAATTCCTCTGTTGCCTGATTCTTTACCACTTTGTTTATTTACTCTATTTTTATTTACTTGTTTATTGTCTAGTTTTAATGAAATCAAACCATAAACCTTGTGTTTCGAAATAATATATGACCCTCGCTATATGAAAACCAGTTTGCAATTTTATTCCTTGTGATTCAATAATCAATTTCATGTGCTTACATTTATGTATACTCGAATTATCTGACAATTATTTTAGTGCTAATAAATTGTGCATCACTTTCCTCGGCTGCAGTGTTAATAAATTGTGCTAATAGAACTGGGTTGACGCGATGCAACACCCACACGGGCTGCTGTGTTGTCCCTATTTGACGAGAAAATATTCAGTGGTCCTTCCACACCATCATGGCACCATGAGGTGGTGTGTCCAACCAATTATTTATTAACAAATAAGAATTTAAAAGAGCACTAAGGCCATCCGCAACGCTATCTCTTATCCGTCTCTTAACCGTCTCATCTCTTAACTATTCATGGGCCCCACTGTACTTTTCAGCTCATCTCTTAACTAAGAGACAGCACCTGCAACCCTCCATCTCTTAACAATCTCTTAACCATCTCTTAACTATTCATTCAATTTCATTTTTTATTTTTAATTCCAACAAACTCAATTAATAAAAACACACTTCATTAAAATAAAATAAATATTACAACTTAAAAAAAGCCTAAAAAATAGAAAAAAGTACATAATTTAAAATCCTAAAAAATAAAAAAACTACTCCGCCGGCGAATCATCATCCCCCGAAGTCGGCGGTACAACTATACCAAGTTGAGCTCTCATATACTCAATTCCGGCCATATGGGCGGCAACTTGGCCAGGATTCACTTTTGAGAGGTTCGCCATCGTGGCGACTAGGTACATGGACATTAGGGTGTGCGAGCCCGTGCCCGTGCCGAAGCCCGAGCCCTCGCCCGCCTGGCTTGGTCCGCCGCGGCCCATCCCTCTCGCTCTCGCTCTCCCCCTGGCTCTAGCCGCCTTCGCCGCCTTGGTCCCTTGCGGCCGACGTCGTGCACCGGAAGAAGACCCCCCTGCATCATCGATTGGCGTGCCCTCACGTGAGGTGTTGCCTTCGCCGCCATCACTAGACGAGTAGTGGCCACGCGTCGTGCGCTTCGTGCGTTTCGAGCCCGAGGCCGACTCGACACCGCCAGCCCACCTGTCAAGGTGGTGGACTTGCGACCAAACATCGACAAGCTTGAAATCTTTGCCGACGTCGTCTTTGAAGACCCGCATCGCCGCTCTCAGAATGTCGGCTCCACTGGCTCCGCTCTGATAATTCGCCTCTTCTTCCCTGTATATCGCGCAAAATTTTTTGACATCTTTGTCGCTTCGCTCCCAATGACTGCGGAGCATCTTCACGTTGCGGGGGACGGTATTTGTCGGCCTTCGGGCGTTGTAAAGTCCGGTGACTTTTTCCCAAAAGCACATGTGGTTTTGTTGATTCCCGACGACAGGATCGTACGAGACGCTGATCCAAGCGTCGTACAGAGCCAACGTCTCAGCTTGGCTGTATGCATGCCGGCTGCCGTCTCCACCAACCTCTGCAGCCGCTGCCTCCTCTTCCTCCTCGGCATTGACGCCGAGACTGAGGTTCATCCTGCCGGAGCCGGAGCCGGAGCCGGAGCCGGAGCCTCTACCGATTGGCCAGTCGGGCAAATTGCGATCAGGCGCCAAAAAATTCTCCGGAATTTGGGATAATCCCGGCGATTGCCCGTACCTCTGGGGGGGGAGAGACGATAGTATGCATCCACATCAAAATGTGGTGTTTGGTACGCCGGCGGGGTGGTCGAGCCTTGGGTGCCCGGCGACGAACCGGGAGTACCCAAACAGTTGTACATGCTCGCCCAATCGTCGAACGAGTTCAAGTCGAACCCGACGGAGCGCCGCCCGCCGGAGCCACCGCCGCTGGAGTTTCCATCGCCGGACATTTTTTCAACAATTTGAGAGTAGTGTTTGTGTGTAAAATGGAAGAGGAATGAGGAATGAAAGTTGTGTTTGTGTGTAAAATGGTGAATGAAGTGTGGAGTATATTTATAAAAAAAAAAAAAAAAAAAAATTGAAAAATTCGACCGTTTGGTCCCCAACGGTCATTTGACCGTTTGAATTTTTTTTTTATTAAATTCGATTTTTTCGAATTTATAAAAAAAAAAAAATTTATTACGTCATAATTACGACGCCCACTCGCGGGCCGGCGAGTGGGCGTCACGCAACGCTCCAGCGCGCGCCACGTGGGCGCGCGCGTCGTCTCGCCAGCTCGAGGCCGGCCTCGCCGTGTCACGTCACGTGACGAGATGTCTCGTCTCGTCGAGACGAGACGAGCCTCGTAACGCTGACTCGATGCTGGCTCGTCTCGTCGAGACGAGACCGAGCCAAAATCGAGCCCGCGTTGCGGATGCTCTAATCCAACTAGACATATAATTATTTAGGAAACATTCATTATACCACTTTTATGGAAAATTGCATAATATAAATATGAACATTATCAATATATTTTCAGCTTCTATATATACTTCGTATTTATATTTGCACTTACAATAATAATAATATCCAATATGTACCGCAATAAAAAAAAGTAATCCTACATCATTTTGTTAATATTATTTGATGTGTATGATTTTTATTTTTTATTTTTATATACATAAATAAATATATGTATGTATATATTACCCATAATAATAATAATAATAATGATAATAATAATAATAATAACTTATATGTACCGTTGATAAAAAAAAATAAAATGTTGCTATTTAACACTTGCGGGTATTCTTTTATGGGTATGTTATATTTTTTCTGATTGATTATGAATAAATATGATATATATACATATAAAGCATGACCGTAATTTAATTTATTTGCATATTAATCTATTTGAGTTTATATATTATCGTTTATATGCAGAAAAAAGATAGAAAAATTACATTACAGTCATAGATTTTTTTTTATGTAGTAAAATTTTTAGTTATATACATACACATATTTATTTGTGTAAATAAATAAAAGAAAGAACATCATATAAAATAATACTGCTACTAATGAAATGTTGTAAGATTATATTTTTTTATTGCGGTACATATGGGATATTATTATTATATTATGTGTATATAAATATGAAACATATATAGAGCTGAAAATAAATATATCCATATTTGGACTATGCAAATTTTTATAAAAGTGGTATAATAATGTTTCCTAAATAATTGTATGTCTAGTTGGATGTGTGCTCTTTTAAATTCCTATTTGTCAATAAATAATTAGTTGGACACACCATCTCATGGTGCCATGGTGGTGTGGAAGGAACACTGAATATTTTCTCCTATTTGACATCCCGACTCCAATTTGTGTGCTTTGTATTCTGGACCCATTTCATGTTTTTTTTTGTTACTGTATAAAAATTCAATGGAATGGCAAATAATCAATTTGTAGGAATGCAGAAATATCAAGCTAAAATCAAACACTAATCTATACATATATAAAAGAGGAGTTTTGGGGGTATTTATGGAATTACCAAGGAGAGTTTTGGGGGCAATTATGGAATTACAATTCTTGATGCTACAAATGAAATTTATATTTACTACTCCACGTCCTGGGTTGAACATTTAGGATTGAATAAATAAAGTTGTACTTTCAATTTTGTGGTCTATATTTATATAATGTACTAGATTTTAGTGTTTGGTAGAAATTGTTTATAAAATTGTCGAGGCACTAAAAAAGATTGCTAGAATGAAATTCCATTTACTATGTCATTGGGTTGTACATTTAGGATTGAATAAATAAAGTTGCACTTTCAATTTTGTGGTCTATATTTATATATAATGTAAATTTTAGTGTTAGAAATTGTTTATAAAATTGTCGAGACTCTCAAAAAGATTGGATTTTGCATCTTTTGTGATTATGAGAAGGCATGTGAACCGATTTTTCTAATTATTGCATATTAATTGTCCAAAACATAACTCCCACCATCATTGTGTGTATCAACATTTGTCACTGCATTATAGCCATTACTCTATATTAATTGTCTAAAAAATAACTCTCATCATCATGGTGTGCATCAAATGCACATCTTATACTAACTGTTTACAACAATATAATAATTTGCCAAATTTAATTTTAACCTAAGTGGAGAATGTGAAGAGTTTGAGAAGAGCCGCATAAGTTAGGGGATGAATTTTAATTTTTATAAAATAGTGTGCATTAATATAGAAAATGAAAGGTTAGAAAGCTATGATTACATTATTATTAGATTAGCCGGCAATTTTTTAAAAACGCTATATTGATGTTTAGCCATATCATTTATTTAAGATAATTTGAATTGTCGTTACTTTTTTCCAAATGATAACTATGGCTGCTATTTGTAAATATAATTATCATCACTTTAAATCTTACATTAAATATTTGTTCATATAGCAGACTACTTATTCCTGATATTGAAATTTTATTCAAAGATATAAATAAATTACTTTTAAGTTTAGATAAGTTAAATATCATAAAAATATTTTGCCCTATAAATATGACATTTGATCTACCCACATATACCTACTTACCTTATACAGCTCAAACTTCATCTTTTTGTTCTTCCCACGAGTAGCAGATTGATATCATGGAACCATGCCACACCTTGCTCGATGATCTACAACCAACGAAAACTAATTCGATTATCAAAGTTCGTTGCATCCATGTCTATGAAATTGCCGCTCCTAGAGACAGAACTAATATCGCGAGTTTAGAATGTGTTCTTCACGATCGAATGGTACATTGTTTTTTGCTTTTTAGTTATATTTTTGCAAGTTATATGAAATCATTAGCTATGGCCTTTTATTGTGTTCAGGCATAAAGATTCAAGCAACTATTCCACGAATTCTACACGCAAGGTTTGGTGCACTAATTAGGGAAGGGGGTATTTTTCGTATACGCAATTTTCTCGTGAGGCAAAATCGGCCTCGCAATCCAGTTACAAATCATGCATACCACATTAAGATGATTTCAAGCACACAAATATTTGAAGTTAATGAGCCTCAATTTTTAAAAATGCTTTTTTATTTCTAAGTCATTTGAGGAGATTATGCAGATTGGTAATGTGTGTGTTGAACCACTTTTTGGTAAGATTATCATCTTTACTATATATTTTTTGGTTGTACTTTCAATATCATGGACGCATGTTTGACCAATTAATTCATGGACTGATGACCGTGGTAGAAAAAAATTGTCTAGCTTTGCATTTCATTTTTTTAGCCTTCGTATATGTATTTTATTCATTTTATTACATTCCTTACACATGTGAAACACAATTATTTGATTAGATAAAATACAAGTATAGCTTCAACAAAACACTAATTCGGCTTCAATAAATAATATCATTGGGTGAATAGATGCTTGGATGAATGCAAGCAAAAAAAAATTTATTTACCGTTCACATAACCCTATTGTAAAACACTTTCTTAAGATTTTGGTAAATAAAACCTCTACTATCAGTAAGGATTATCAAGTAGGTCAACCCAGTGTAAGATATCGAATACATATCTAAAATTCCCAAAATAGAATAAGTGAACAACAAGGTAGAATTGAACTGGGACTGAGGGAGAATTTTATGATATTTGATTCATTTGTTGGTCATGATGAGTATATTTTAAAGTTAAGGGTTTAGGATTAAGGTTTCAAGGTTTGGGTGTTTAGTGTATAGGTTCACTATATTGCAATGAAATGAAGCTCGACTAGAAAGTTTCTCATCAGTGCAATCTTAAATTATAGTAGCTTTTAATAAACAATATATTAAATCTCATTAGGAGAAGTGGTAGTTATACATTCTTTAGGTTTTTTTTTTTTTTTTTTTTGTGTGATGGAAACTTGCTTTTTTTGTGAGCAGCAGCAAGGATGGTTCTCTTTTCACCTCCACTGTGTGCGATTTACACATAGTGCAGGTGCGATTTTCCCTTTCTGATTTCTTTTGCGAGTTCGTTGGGTTTGCTGGCTCTCGGTGTCCGTTTACTGTTCTTTTGGAGGTGGAGGCTTCTGGTCACGGTTCGATCGGTGGTGGAGGCCTTCGATTGCTAGTGTTTTTCGGCTTTTGCGTGACCTTTGGATATGGCCGATTCGGAAGGTCTGGAGATTCAGGGGGGTGAAGTGGAGGAATCAAGCTCTTTGGTCCTGGGGAAGGAAGTGGAGCGGGTGCCGCCAGTCGAAAGGCGATCGGAGAGGAAAAAATCCCTTCGATCTGCTTCGTCTCGTGGTCGGCTTACTAGATCAAGGCCAAGATCACCCATGATGAGGATGGCGGAGATGAGAAAGGGTGGTTTGAAGGGGTTGAAGGGTGTGGAGGGTTCTGATTTTAAGCTTTCTAAGGGGAAGAAGGGTCTGATGGGTAAGGGGTTTAAGAGGCTGGGGTCAATCCCAGAATGTGATGCTGATGATGGAGTTCCTTTGGAGGGGGTGGGAGGAGAGGATTGTGCTGGGAGTGTTGGGGGGGCTGATGATGGAAATGAGGTAGCTATATTAGAGGAGAGTTCGGTTAGGCTAGTGGCTGCAGATAGTTCTCTTGTAGACAAGGTGTTTGATGTTTTACCTGAAGAGGCTGGTGGGGATAATGAAATTCTGATGTCTTCTCCGGAGAACTCTGAGATTAGTGAAAGTGATAAGGGGGCTCCCTTCTTGTCCATGATTGATTCGGTGGTGGCGGCAGAAATAGATAGTGCTCTGGATCTTTGCGAAGCTCAGCCGCTGCAGAACATGGCTTTTTTGCTGACAAATGGGAATTCGGAGGTAGAGAAAACTCAGGGAAATGGAAAGGGAGGTAACATGGAGGTGAAGGTGTCTGAGGTGAATTTGCACACCCAGCCAACGAGTGTGATGCTGTCAAATGGTAATTTTCCCCCCCTGACCAAAGAAAACTTTCGAAATGGAAATAATATGAAGGTCCCCCCTTCTTTTGGAAAAAAGGAGAAGGATAAACAAGGGCGTGAGGGGGGTCAGCCTGAGGTTGTTAAGAGAGTTAGTCCTTCCTCCTCTATGCCTCATGGTAACAGAGGCCCTGTGCTTCAACAGAACAATATGGCAGGAGCTTCTAAAAGTAAAGATGGGATTGTCTATAGGTAGTTTGCTGATATTCTAAAATCTGGAGAAGAGGAACCAATTTTCTTTGAACCTGAGAAGATAAAAAAGATAGGAATAGTAGGAGAATCTTCAGGGCTTCCCTCAATTTATTTTTCTGGAACAGACACAGCCTTCCTTGCGGAGAAGCTTGGGCATGCGGTTGTAGGAAAGTTTTCTCACTCAATACCCTCGGCTCCCCAAATTCAGAAAGCTTTATAGGGGATGAAATTTGTTGGTGAATACCTCTGGAGTTATATTAATGCAAAACATATTTTGGTTCAGTTTAAACTGCTTGCAGATTATGCTAAACTTCTCAATGGTCCGAATGGTATGCCGGTGTGGTTTGTAGACAGACATCCTATGAGGGTCTTCAAATGGTCCCCTGATTTTGATCCATTCTTTGAGTCCCCCATAGCACCTATCTGGTGCAATCTAGTGGGACTTCCAATCCACCTCTTTGAGAGGTCTGCCTTGTTTGCTATTGGAGGGCTGCTGGGAACACCAATTCAAGTTGATTATGCAACTAACTATCTCAGAAACGACTTTCTTTTGCAAGATTGTGCATTGAAATTGACATCTCCAAAGCACCTCCGGAGGAAATTGTAATAGATATTCAAGGGAGAGAGATACGGCAAAAAGTTAAATGGGATAGAATTCCTCTCTATTGTCAAGAGTGTAAGCACGTGGGACATTCGAGGGAGACTTGTTATGCAAATGGTAATAAAGAAAAACCTGCTAGGAGAAATTTCAACAACCAACATGTCAAACGGCAGCATCCAGATGAAAAGAAAAGAGAGGAAATAGAGAGGCAGAAGGAAATGGAAGTTGATGCAGTGGGTGGCCAGCCACCTTCGGGCTCTTCGGGGGCTGGTAATAGTTTGGAGGAAGGGGCGGCAGGAGGCTCTATGGAGATCCAGAGGCCTTCTCAGCCACAGGCAGAGGAAGTCCATGAGCTTGTTGCTGATGAGGCAGGTTTTTCGACCTTCTGGAGTAAAAAGGGGAGGTATGGTGGGTTCAGGGGCAGAGGTCAGGGAAGGGGCTTGGGAAGATCCTCCTCTTTTGATAGGGGGCGGGGGGGGGGGGGGGGGGAGAGGGGGGGGGGGGGAGAAGGGGGAGTCAAGGAGGTGTGGGTGGGAGCATGGAGGGCTACGATTCAGGAATGTTTGATGCTCTACTCTCACAGAAGGGGGAGGAGGTAGGGGAGACCTCTGGGACTCTGGTTCAGAGTTCCTTTTCAAGCACAAAGATCCTTAAAACGCTGCCTAATGGGGATTTTGAGGGTGAAGTGTATGAAGACGAAAAGGACTGGGAACCTGATGAAGATCAAGCGGAGATAGAGAGGATTGAGAGTGGAAATCTGGTGGATAAGAGGGAGGCTGGTTCAGGTGATCCTCGGGACCCGATTGATAACTGTCTGCAAAAGAAAGGGAGGTTTGAATCCTCCGCGGTTTCCTTGATTGTCTCATGACTTTCAACATATTAATATGGAATGCTCGAGGTGTAGCTAATAAGAGTACACAGAGCACCATCAAGTTCTTGATTAAAACTCACAAAATATCGATCATGGCCATCATTGAGCCACTAACAAGCCCAAAGCCGGATTTCTTCAGTAGAATGTTTGGGCTGCAATTCAAAGGGGTGAATGGAAATGGTCAAATATGGTTGTTTGCAGAAAATGGAATGGAGGCTGATGACTGGGACATCTCAGAACAGGTTCTTCATACTCGTATTTCCTCTGATCTTTTTCCTATTCCTTTGCATCTGTCAGTAGTGTATGGAAAATGCTCGAGAGAAGGGAGGCTCCCCCTTTGGGATAAACTTAGAGAGCTTGCAGTGAGAATGGAGGGCCGGCCATGGCTGGTAGGAGGGGACTTTAATGTTTTCCTCTCGGAAGAAGAAAGGCAAGGTTCCAGCAAAAATAGGGTAAGGGAGATGGTGGATTTTGCTAATACTATAAGTGATTGCCAGCTCCTGGATCTTGATACCGATGGTGCAAAATTCACATGGGCAAGAGGGAATATTTTTGAGAAATTGGACAGAGCTTTGATTGGGGAGAGGTGGCAGGAGCTTTTTGCTACAACAAGAGTTACTAATCTGCCTAGAATAATGTCTGATCATGGCCCGCTGCTTATTCAATGTCAACTTCCTGGTCCTCCCACCCGTCCTTCTTTTAGATTTCAGAGTATGTGGATCAGACACCACTCCTTTTTGAACGAGGTGGAGAGGTGCTGGATTGAACCCACGGGGGAGAAGGGCATGCTAAATTTGCAGCTGAAACTGGGGCGTGTTAAAAAGTGCCTGAAGTGGTGGAATAAAAATGTCTTTGGAAATGTCTTTGAAAAGGTAAAGCAAGCCGACCTTGCAGCTCAGGAGGCTCATAAAAAGTTTGAGCATGATCAGTCTCCTTCCTCAAGATTGGAGATGAATAGAACCGCAGCAGAGCTTGTGCTTGCTTTAAGAATGGAGGAAGATTATTGGAAGCCAAAAGCAGCCATTAGATGGACAGTTGAGGGAGAGAGAAATACTAAATACTTTCAAGGTTGGGTGAAACAAAAAAGGGCAAAGTCTAGGATCCATGCCATTGAGGAGGAGGGAAGAGTCATAACAGACAGTGGAGAGCTGAGTGCCTCGGCTGTCAGGTTCTTCCAGAATTTATTATCCTCTGACACTGATATTTTACATGAACCAGATTTGGATCTTCTGGCCTCTCTGCCCCCGGATTTTGATATGCAGGTGCTGGACAGCCTTCCCACGATTCAGGAAGTCAAGAATGTAGTGTTTGGGATAAATGCGGATAGTGCATCGGGGCCGGATGGGTTCTCCCTTTTCTTTCAAACCTGCTGTGATATTGTTGGTGCTGATGTCTCTGAAGCGGTTATTGATTTCTTTCAAGGAGCCGAGATGCCAAGAGGCTTGGCGGCAACAATGATCGTCTTAATTCCTAAGAAGAAAAGCCCTACTAAATGGTCGGAATTCAGGCCAATAAGCTTGTGTAACGTGTCCAATAAAATTATATCAAAGCTCTTGTAGATGAGGATGGCTCCCCTGCTCCCGGATCTCGTCTCCCCAAATCAAAGTGGTTTCATCAAAGGCCGTCTCTTGAGTGATAATGTTTTGCTGGCCCAAGAACTGTTTCATGAACTTTGGAAATGTAATCCTTCGCCAAATATAGCGGTTAAACTAGACATGGCCAAAGCGTATGATCGTGTCCAATGGCCGTTTTTGATAAAGGTGCTTAGGAAGATGGGTTTCTCGGAGTTATGGCTTGGAATGATTGAGAGATGTATAAATCCATGTTGGTTCTCAATTCTAATAAATGGAACTCCAGCTGGCTTTTTCAAATCCTCTCGGGGTCTTCGGCAGGGTGACCCTCTCTCCCCGTCCTTATTTATCCTGGCAGCTGATTACTTTTCTAGAATCCTGGATCGTCTTATACTGGGGAACAAGAATATGAGATATCGCACGGCCAGATACACAATGGAAATATCTCATCTTGCCTACGCGGATGATATTATCATCTTCACCCAAGCCAAGAGGGCCTCACTTAGGAAGTTGAAGAATTGTCTTAAACACTATATGGAAGTATCAGGTCAGATGATCAATGAGGCAAAGAGTTGCTTTTATATAGACAAGAAACAGGTGGGATGGGCGGCTGATGTCATTTCTGTTGGAGGTTTCCAGCACGGGAGCCTTCCTTGCACATATCTTGGAGTCCCCATCTTCTGTGGCCGGAAGAAGACTAATCTATTTATGTTTATCAGAGATAAGATAGCACAGAAGATTCTCTCCTGGGGTCATAGGCACCTTTCTTTTGGAGGTCGGCTTACCTTGGTTAAAAGCATTCTAGAAGCCATCCCGGTGCACATCTTTCAAGTCCTTGAGCCAACAAAGGGAGCTATCAGAATGCTGGAGCAAGTCTTGGCCAGATTTTTTTGGGGCTCTTGCAGCACAACAACCAAAACACATTGGATCAAATGGAGGGACGTCTGCAGGCCCACCTCAGAAGGGGGTTTAGGATTGCGAAGCATGGCAGACACAATGGAAGCTTATAGCTTCAAGCTGTGGTGGAGATTCCGGGCATAGAATTCTTTGTGGGCACAATATATGTACAAGAAGTATTGGTCAATATCTGCTTCCTTAATTATATACAGGTCCAGTAGGTTCAGCCCAATCTGGAGGAGAATGTTTAAGGCTGGGGTCCAATGTCAAAGCCTTATCAGGTGGATGTTGGGGGAAGGTAAGATTAGTTTTTGGGATGACATTTGGATGGATGACCAGCCGATTAGCGCCTTTTGCTCAAAAATAGGGAACCCTTCGTTTGTAAGAGTGAGAGAGTTCTGGTCTGGTTCTGGTTGGAAGGAGGATGATGTCCTGGATTTGTTGGATGATTGGGGTGTCCCGATAGAGGTGAGTGAAAGAGTTTTGGACACACCGATTGATATGGTATCTGGGGATATTAGCCGTTGGGCCTTGACTCCTCATGGCAATTTTACTGTGGCCTCGGCTTGGGAATTTTTACGAAACAGGGGAGAAAAGTTGGAGGTTTACGAGTTCATTTGGGGAAGAGATATTAGCCCCTCAATATCGGTTTTTCTATGGAGGCTTCTTGCTAATCGAATCCCGGTAGATGCAAAACTGCAATGGAGGGGAGTGTCTCTCGCTTCCAAATGCCGCTGCTGCTCTAAACCAAGTATGGAAACAAGGATGCATCTCTTTGTAAATGGAGATGCAGCAACTTCTGTGTGGGAACGTTTCTCAAGGTGGTTTCCACAAGCCCCGGGTTATGATAGAGGACAGAACCTGGAACGGCGTTTGAGATGGTGGCAGAAACATACGGTTAGTAAGAATAAACACCACATATGTATCTTGATTCCTTGCTTGATTGTTTGGTACCTTTGGATAGAAAGAAATGAGTGTGTTCATAATGATAAGACCTTCATAGTGGAAAATGTCTATAAGAGAATTGTTAATTACTTAAGGAATCTGGTGCTGGCGGGTGCTCTTGAACAAGACCAATGGGAAAGTTGTGATCCGAGAGTAGACTTCATGGGAAATCAGGTGAGGAAGCGAAAGGTGAAGAGGGTGGAGACGGTCTTGTGGAAACCGCCAGATTGGCCGTGGTTTAAACTCAACACTGATGGGTCTTTTGAGGGGTTGACAGGTAGAGCAGGAGGGGGGGGGGGGGGGGATTGTTAGAGATCACTTGGGGGAGGCTGTGGAGGCCTTTTGCGTTCCGTTGAAGGTAGCCTCGAGCTTTGAAGCTGAGCTTAAGGCCTTGCTTGAAGGAGTGATAATCGCCAAGTCTTACAGCAGCAACCTGTGGCTGGAAACTGATGCAGAAATGGTCAGCCTTCTTCTGGGGAAGAGACAGCTGGGTCCGGCAGAAACTAGACATACTATGACAAGGATCATGATGGAGCTCCGTGGGGTCCTTTGGAAGATCTCGCACATCCGGAGAGAAGGTAACAAGATAGCAGATTTCCTGGCCTCGAGAGGGAAAAACAAGCAGTCTTTGGAGAGAATGGAGGGGAGCGCAATCCCAGTTCGGGTGAGAGCTATGGTTAGATTGGATCAGCTTGGCATGCCCAATTTTAGATTTTGAGGATAGCTAGTGGTTTTCTCTAGTCTAACTTCCTTTGTTCATTGAGGTTGTCTTTTGTTTTGATTTTGTTGTTCCGGATCATCCACTTTTGGGAATGGTCTATGTACAAACTTTGCTTTGCATGATATATATGGGATGAGGGACCTACTCAACCCTCCACCATGAAGGTGTTTATCAAAAAAAAAAAAAAAAAAAAAACTTGCTTTTTTTGTGGTCTCACGGTGAGTCATTTTTCCATTTTACAAAAATAATGTACAGTACTCCATTACTTTTCACGTATTTATATTTTAGCTGAATCCTAACTTCCTCCGTGTATTTTTACTAAGCGGGCCATATTAAAACTTAAACTAAAAACAACCATTCTTCGAAAAAATGGAGTAATATATAGAGAGTTTAAATGATTCATTTTTCAATTTTAAATGCAAAACGATTAATACATATTTACGACTAAAGATAAAAAGTAAAATGTGTGATTAAAGGGCCTCTAAAGATATAATTATATGTTTGAACGTATGATTAGTAGAGCTCTAATAACTAATAACGTATTTCTTTAATAAATGGAAGATATTGACCATTGAAATCAAATTTAATTTAATAAAACCTAACAATATGAGTAGTGGTTGTAATTTTATTTGTTTAAATATTTGATGTTAAGAAATTACTTATTGGGGCCTTGGGGGTTTAGCTGTTTTATGATTTTGGATTTCTTTATCTAATTTGGCTCATTATTCAACTTTTTAATTTGGCAAAATTATTAATTTCTATTTATAATAAATTGGTTTGGCACAATCTATCCCCATAGTTATGGATTAATTATATTAAATGTCTTGTGTCATTCGCTATCTATCCAACTATGGAATTCAAATATGTTTCTTTAAAATTTAATCACAAATTATAAAATCGTATTCATGAATTCATTAATAATTAGAAATTATAGTATTAATTTAAAAGGATAAAATACAAAATAAGAATGTGTCTAATAATAAATTAACTCTTAATATTAAATTAATCTAGCTTTTGAAAAGAATGCAGAGTTAGAAGTTTTAAATGGTGATAATATTTTTAAACATATAATATTATACTACTCCCTACGTTCAATAGTAGTTGAGTTATTTTGTCATTTTGGTATGTTCCATAGTAATAGATTCATTTCCCTTTTAGTGAAAAGGCAACACATTTCTAAAATTAACAATTTTCATATAATGATATTGTTTATAGTTTTAGTTAATTGAATTACATTCTAAAATTAATATTTTAAAATTACTAGTAAAATTAATATTCTAAACCCTAATTACTAGCACGGGTGTAATACTAGTAAATCTTATAAAGTCTAACCCCTAAAATTGTATAGTGAAAATTGGCCAGAGGAAATTTGGACAAAAACGTAACTTTTCATTGTTAACCTACGAAATAATCTCGGCTGCCGAACACATTTCTATTTTTATCTTGTTTTTACTCTTATTGGCTTAACAACAAAACATAAACCAACAATAATAATCTCATTTTTATTTTTGGGCTGATAACAATTTAATATTACTCCCTCATCCGAAGTGAGGCGTATTCCTTTTTCGACCGTCCTATTATAAGTGACACATTTCCTTTCTTTTTAAAAAAAGTAACATTTTATCTATCTATCTATCTATCTCTTACTCCCCCTCGCCCCAAGATATTAGATTCATTTCTTTTGGGCACAAGAATTTAGGAAATATTTCGTTTAGTGGTGTAAGTGGAGTTAGTAGTAGAATAAATTTTTACCATAAATAGAAATGGTTCAAATGTATTGGGACACCCCAAAGTGGAATAGGGATCTAATATCTTGGGACGGAGGGAGTACTTTACCGTATCTCTTACTTTTCTCTCTATTTTTTTCTCATTGTTACTTTACTTTATGATATCATCATTGTTATCTTAGCCAAAAACCTGGACAAAACCACAAAGGTATAAGTAAGGGCAAATATGTAAGACACATTCAGCAAGATGTAACAGCAACTGTTTACAATTCGGCATATTGTCTCACTATTGCTATCGTTGCATCATTTAATGCATTATGCGTTTCTGCTTTTATTCATTTACACTTTTCTAGTAAAAACTCACGTGATATATCAAGTTCACAAAAATCTGTCGTCTCCCTCTCTTCATATTTCAAATCTTATTAATAGGGGCATTGTAGAGGAATTTTTCTAGAGAGAGAGACTGTGGTGAAGGATCCAAACTCACAACCAGTGACATTTATATCATATTTCTACCACTATAAAACAAGTTATACAAATAATATACATAAGAGGTCATATTATGGGGTCATATGCATATAGATATAGGGGACAAGTTGCATCACTTAACTGAACAATTGGAGATGGGGTGGGGGGACCATTCTCGTTTGAAACACAACAAAAAAAAATAATAAGTGAGTATAAATACATTGCTAAAAGAATAAAAACGCATCGTCACTCTCTACCTGTCAATTCAACCACTGCCTCCTGCACAATCTCTTCCAGCAATTCCACTTCAATTTCCTTACCCAAATTATCCATCTCCAATCTCAAATGATCTACCCACCCACTGTCCACCACCTCCTTCCTCATGACCCTATCAACCACCAGGCTGTTGTTGTCCTCGTCATCACATTCGACATCACTACTAAACCAAGCACTCATCCGAACCCACACCTCATCCAACATGTTAGTGTTGGACTTAATGCTTGGAATGGCTCGTTGGGTGGGACCAGACCCGTATCCTGCTACGTCCACTAACACTGCATTTACGCAATCAAACACAAGCTTTTGCATTGATCTCTTTTGCCTCCGCTTGGCCTCGTGCAGTGTGTCCTTCTCGTTTAGATCAACGTACTTGTCTCTTAACGATGGATTCAGAGGGCTTTCCAGCGAGTGCCATCTTGCCAGAAATGATTCTGATTGCACCTCACCCTGCAACCCAGCTACAGAGAGTAATGTCTCAACTAGAAGAACCCATTCTCGCTCTCCTTCCTCAGTTCCTTGGGCAATTGAGGATTCCTTGATGGGGTATGATAAAGCTGTGTCCATGCACGAGTCGTCCCATGATAGGGTACGAGCAATAGAACCAATAGGTGGTGATTTGTCAATTAAGTTTGAACTAATTGCATTGTGTGGCAACTCATATCCTGCAAAAGATGGTCGGATAAAACAATTAAAACCAATACTATCAAAGAAGGAAAATTGCAGCAATAGCAAAATTAAGGCAACATCGACTGTACCATGTTGATCGGGCTTGCCATAATGGGAGAACACTTTCTTCGTGTTATCACAATCCTCAAAGAGTGGATCTAAGACGGATACTGGACTAGGCTGGTCCTGATTTTCAGTAAAATTTGCAAATACAATTGGTTCTGATACAGACAACTCTGCCTGTAAATGTTGGAACGTATCATAAGTGTACAGTTGGCAGTTTAGATAAAAAATAACTATCCATAGTCAAAACCTATAAGATAATAAGAAGTGTATATCCCTGCAATATAAAGTACTCGGTCACAAGAATAAAGCACACAGCAATTATTTTGTCTGAAACCAACAAATTTGCATGTGTCCAATAAGCCAAAGCTCTGGGTAAACTTAATAAACAATCATCACAAGTTACTAATTCTGTTTATTTTTTCCCTCACTAGCTATATCTCTGTAAGCAATTTTCCACCTCATTGGTCCCCCACCCATGATCCTTTAGCTTCTCAATCATGATCAAACTTCATAATAGCCAAGCCAGTTGGAGTTTTGCAACAACACTATCTGTTCTCTCGTAAAAACTGTACAATTATCATCTTGGTGGAAGCCATAATAATTTCTTCAAGATTTTAGGAGAAATTCATAGAAAATAGGTGTAAAAGGTTTTAAGAAGCACTTGGGCGTGATTGATGATACAACTGCATCAGCTAAAACTTTGAAACATATTTCATGTAACTAATCTTGCACCTGTAAACACACAGTATGAATCAAGTGGATAAACAGTCGAAGCAATCATGCATATTACATGATAAAATTACCTCCGGAGATATCAGGCCCTTCTTGAAGATAGGGTTTGAAGAAGATGCCTTAATTGATGACCCCAGCAGATCAGCTGGCTCAGAGTCATGCCCTTTGCTAACAAGACTTTCAGTTTTACCGCTGATAATGTCTGCAGGACAAGAGGGGCATTCATGTTTGGTGTCAGATACAAGGAAATTTTCTTTACTACTCTTTTTGTTCCTTGAGGAGAAAAAATTTGAAACTTTCCCTTTCAACGATGATTTGGAACTTCTTACTTTCCTGTCCTTCGAAATTTCCAGTTTATCCTTCTCAGAAGCTGAAACTAAGGCATGTAGCCCAGTTCCTAACTTATTACATGATACAGGCAGAGACTTTGACCTGCTGAGATTTATTGTTGAACTATCCACATTTCTGTTTGTCCTCTGTTCACTGAATAAGTGATAATTTACACCCTTTGATTCTTGATTGGAACTGCCTCCTTCCCCAGGTAAAGCAACCTTCTTTGTCTCAGACAGAGCAAGCATTTCACCCAATGTACTCGAGCTTCTCCGTACATGTCTTTGTTCTTGACAGCTCCCACTAGATGCCATCATGACCCACCTTTCAGAAAGACGTTTCTTTGCTTCTCTGCAAACTGATGATTCTGGAGAATAAGATGCTCTACTAAAAGAGGAGGACGAGAATGGACTACCAAGCCTATTGACATAATCCCAGGAGTGCCTAGACAAAGGTGACGCAGCTTCTGAATCACTAATATTACCAGCTGGATACTCGATTTCTGATCTATTAAATGAACTTTCATCAGCGACATAGCCATTAGAAAAACCTGACGAAAACAAGGTTTCATCTCGGTGGTGCCTACCAAGTTTTTCACGCATTTGCTGAGTAACTGATTTTGCAATTTCTCTGGATTCCTGATTATCATTGTCTTCTTCTTCGCCAAAAAACTCTTCACCATGCACCCTTGCTGACTGGGATTGTGGAGAGCCCACAGCCTTATCATCAAGTAATTTTCCGAGACTTGGTTTTAGAACAACTATTCGAGTCGGTTGAGTAAGAGTTTCATAATTCTTCCAACTTGCAGAAGGGGAATTCCCCAGATGACCTTTTTCCAAACCATTCAGATGAACAAAGGCACACTTATCCATTTGTTTATCTTCTCTGTTCCCAGCAGCAACATCATGATTCCCAGCCATCTTTGAAGGTCTAAGAACAGTGATACGCTTTGTGTCAGGTGGAGGAATTGAATGCAGATCGTACAGTTGCTGTGAAATTGCAAAATTTGGTTCCTGCAAACACTTAAGAAATAAATCTTTATTGGAATTCAAAACTTCTAACGCATCTTGGAATTGCTTAGACTGGCGAAGATTTTCATCCATGGAAAGGCGTTTTGCTTCAACAAATTTCTGACGAACAAAAGCCAGCTTTGTGTCCTTTGTAGTTTCATCATGCCTTCCCTTCCGTGTTGATTTCTTTGATTGCTGCCATATTTCATAAACATCTTTGAATTCATCTCTCTCTACATGATGAAAAAGTCCATTCTGTTGTTCCCAGTTACTCATAGGTATCTCTGAATGACATCGAGGATGACCTTTAGAGTGGCTTCTTTGCGTTGCAGCGCCAAGTTCGTGTTGTGGAATGGGATCAAGCCCCATCAACTTTGCAACTAAATTAGGTGGTCTGTTTCTGGAGTCCACTTCTTTACACATCTCTTGCGCACTGAGCATCTTCACAGGCGTCGTATTTGTGTTTTTGTTTGAAATTGTGTCCAGATATTCAGATACTATCTGCAATCCACACAAAAGAATAAAATATATCGTCCATGTAAAATCTGGAAAACATTGTGGGGAAAATATATTCCACATAATTCTCTAATTACATAGTAATAGTCCTGTTACCACTTTTTCTTCAATTTGATCAAGAGAATGGCCCATGCTTGATACATCTGATCTGCTTTTTGAGACAGGTGAACCTGAAAATAGGTTGAAATTATGTAATTCAGCAAGATCGCATTATGGTCTGCTAAAGGAGAAATACTACAAAAAATGAAACTTCAATTCAATGGCCCCTTAAAAAAAGAAGAAAATTAAGTTGAGGGTGGCCCACGAAGAGAGGCATATCGCCCAGAAAATTAGATGCACAGATTATGCCGAGCAAATAAGAATTAGATGTTCAAATTATGAGATTCATACCAGCAACAAATTTAAAACCCAGCAACCATTTATAAAATAATTAGGTAGACCAAAAGAAAAGTAACAGACAGCCACATTTGAGGCCAATAAAAGATAACTCTGCAATAGAAATAATCCATCTAGTTATTTTAAACATATAGAATGGTCTCTTAGAATGTATATGACATGCATGAGAACGCTAGATTTCAGTAAGGAAATTATATAACATATCAGAACTTTCAAGTAGAACGAGTGTGCACCATCTCCATGTGGTTTATCAGTTAGAAGTCTGTCGGCAGATACACCAATGTTCAACTCGAACAGGTTCACCATTCTTCCTAAGCATCCTGGATGTGTCTTTTCAAAGTTTCTAGTCTTGCCATTGCTTGAAATACCATTCATCTCAATACCTGGTAAAAATAATATCTTAACCATATTACATAGACTGAAACGGTGGACCTCCCTGCTAAGTCACAATACATCAAAAGCAAGAAAGTAATACCCAGAAAAAGGTAGATGTCCAGCAAGGAAAGGACTCCAGGAATCTGCAGCTTTCAATCTGAAAACAGAAAAGCTACTTTAGAAAAATTTAACCACCCAGAAAATCAAAGAAAGGCATAAGAAAAAAAAATGGCTGATAAATTAAACGGTAATTGAATGATTTGCCTAAAAAAATTGGCAATGTTAAAGAGAAAGGGAAGGGGGCAAATTGAGGGTAAAAAAGAAAAAAAGTAAGGCTTTGCTCTGAAACAGAAAACTACGTAATGTTAACATTAAACCTGACATCTGTAGGTTGCATCAGTGAACAAACTACACTTTTTCACCCACACAAAAAGATAAGAAAAAGAGTTACCAAAAAAACTTCAAATACCAATTTCCTTTACTTTAAACGATCAATATTTTTTTGAAAGCTCACATTTGAGCCTAATTCATAAGCTTTCCATAACAAATTTAGGTAAAAGGCGAACTCGGATGCAAAAAGTAAGCCCGAGGAACACCACATTCAGTGGTAAAGCAAGTTAATTATTCAGGGGAAAGGTAAATTGAAGAAATTGAAAATTACTTGAAAAAAAAAAAAAACAGAAGTCCATTAATTTATTCATAAATCATTGGAGAAAGCTGCACCAAGGGGAAAACAAAACGATATCGGATTCGGCTCATTTCTTCACCTCCGGGAATCGAGATCCGACGAGTACAAAACCGTAAATGAAGCAGCGGAGAGACTCCGATAAACGTCAACGCCTCAAACTACAGCTCTTCCAACGCCAAGCTCCAACAATGCGAATGCGAATGCGAATGCGAAAATGAATCACTCAAATTAAAGTAGCGGTTTTAGATGTAAACAGAAGCATGATGCTCTAAATACGAGACACGCCACGGTGGAAGAAATCGGTGAAACCGCCGGATTTTTACATACCGGAAAAATGTCGCCGGAGAAAGAGAGAGAGTTTTTGTTTGTATCTGCTCAGTAAAGGTTTGCTTTTTTCTTCTCCACCGACTTGTGTCGGACTCGACCCGCTTATGTTTACTGCTATTTTAATTAACAGTTTCGGATACGTGACTAATCAGAATTTTGACAAAATGGAATTCCTATACAACAAAACAAACAATAAACTTGAGTTTATTACGAAAATAAATAGTGGAAAAATAGGTTATCACTGCGATTCCATGGAATTTTATCAATATGACGGACGGCTAAGACCACCGTATATCAAATCCCATTTTTGATGTAAAAATGTGCTCTAACCATACTCCATACCCATACCCATTTTTGAGTTTTTAAATTAAACAACACTAAATTTGAAGTGAACACCAAAATTAAGTATCTACTGCAAAAAAGTTTTAAATATTGCATAATAATCCTTATTATTATTTTGATAGTTGAATCAGTCGACAGCCAATTTGTATACTGTCAATTTGTGTACTAGTACAGTAGTACTCCCTCCGTTCCACAGTAACAGAGGCGTTTCGTTTTGAGCACTCATTTTGAAAAAATAATAATAAATAGTTAAAGTGGAGAGAGAGTAAAGTAAGAGTGAGAATATTGTAGATAAGACTCTTCACTACATTATTCTCTCTCTTACTTTACTCTCTCTCCACTTTAACTATTTATTATTATTTTTTCAAAACGAAACGCCTCTATTACTGTGGAACGGAGGGAGTACTTGATAGTTGATTCAAACTATCAGCCGCATAATTTAGACACAATTTGTTAATGAAATTTACATATATTTTTCTAATAAAAATAATTAAATAGAAATTAGCAAGCTGACCATATTATAATAAATTATGTTTTTTTTACAAATAATAACTAATAAATTTACTAAATAGGAATGAATATTGCTAAAAAAATCTTGTTATTATTTCGAGAGTATATGACCCGATATGACGCAATAAGAAATAAAAGTGCTCATCTGGAACTTCAAAATGCGCCAGTTGATCATTTGTGGGAACAATGCACACATTTTGAGTCTTGAATTTTAGTTATTTTTTATGTTTATCGTGATTTTATGAAATTGCGATATATTTAAATGAGTTTCAATTTATATTTGAATTTTATTATTGCAAGTTTAGTGTATTTAATTTTAAAAGTAGTGTAATTTTTTTAAATATAAAGTATATTTAATACATAAATATATTAATAAAAAAATTTTGTATAATTATTTAAGTTACATAAATTATTGATAAAATATTATGGGACTAATATGTAATTTAAGTAAATATGTAGGTATAATTGAAAAGGTATAAAAAAGAATATAAATATGGAATATTCTTTTGGGTTTGAGTTTGGAGTAAATGATTGGAGTAAAACTACTTTTTGGTGTGACCCAAACTCAAAAATGAGTTTGAGTTTGGTGTAAATGGTTGGAGATGGCCTAATGACAATTGATGTTCTTTTATGGAGTATTGCTGTAGAATATTTTACTACTCCTTCCGCAGGAGTCCCACATTCTCTCTTACTTTACCATTCATTCACTTTAACTACTATTTTATTATGATTTTAATAAAACGAGTGTGCAAAAGTGATCGGGACTTCTAAATGGGACGAGGGGTATTTTTTACTCTGATAGATTGAAGGGTTAAAGTTATCAATTAATATGTGTCATTAGTATTAAATATTCCCTCCGTCCCGCTTAAAATGACACGTTTTCCTTTTTAGTTTGTCCCAACTAAGATGACACATTTTTTTTTAGAAACTTTCTCTCTCCAATTAATACACCCAACCATTTTTTCTCACTCTTATTAAAATCTTCATCTTTCTTTCTCTCTCTATTTTAATACTCACACCCACTTTTTCTCTATCAAATTAAATCATTTAACCAATAACTCCTAAAATCTCGTGCCGGCTAAGAAATGTGTTATCTTAGCCGGGACGGAAGAAGTAATTTACTAGGGATGTAATAATATGTGTCATTGGGGAGTGTTATATTGCTAACTCAATACTTAATTGCTAACTACAACTAAATAATAACCATTAGATATTTAAATTAAGTGTCTGGATCATCAACCCCGAAATGTCAATACGATTAACATAAAACGTCAATAAGGGTATTAAGGTCAATTTACAACAAAATAGTTGTAACTAACTTTGAAAAATATCCCATAACTTTAAAACACATATAACTTTCCCGATTTAAATTATTTTTTCGCACAACATATATCAAATTAAAGATAATTTCATAAGGATTCTAACGAGATCTCACTTGCATATGCTCCGATGTCAAAATTTGAAAAATATTTCGAAAATTTTTAATTTTTTCGTAAAGCAGAAATGTCAATAGTAGTATATAAAAGATGTCAATATAATACTTGTAGAATGTCAATATAAACAATGTGTTAACATTCTCAAAGATTGTGTTGACATTCTCAAAGCATTGTGTTATATTTTTGAAATACTATATTGACATTTTTATCAAAAACGCTAATTTAATACTCCCTCCGTCCCCCATAATTTGTCACCATTTGACCCGACACGGGTTTTAAAATATGTAATAGTAGTATATAAAAGATGTCAATATAATACTTGTAGAATGTCAATATAAACAATGTGTTAACATTCTCAAAGATTGTGTTGACATTCTCAAAGCATTGTGTTATATTTTCGAAATACTATATTGACATTTTTATCCAAAACCCTAATTTAATACTCCCTCCGTCCCCCATAATTTGTCACCATTTGACCCGACACGGGTTTTAAAATATGTAATAGAAAGTGGGTTGAAAAAGTTAGTGGCATGTGGGTCCTACTTTTATATATTATTTTTATAATAAAATGTGAATGAGAATGAGTTAGTGGAATATGTGATCTACTACCAAAAATAGTAAAAGTGAAAGGTGACAAATTTTTAGGGACGAACGAAAAAGGAAATAGGTGAAAAATTTTCAGGAACGGAGGGAGTAGTTTTTTTTTATCTTTTTCGATTTAATTAATAAAAACGAAAATTGCACATGGCAAATTGTAGACCACAAATTTTCTAAAATCTTATGGTTTTAAATTAGTTGTAGTTAGCAATTAAATGATGAGTTAGCAATTGATCACTCTCCATGTGTCATTAGTATTAAATAATTTACTAGGGATGTAATTAATAGATAATTATATGATAATCACTAACTACTACCAACTATATACCACTTGATTTTAGAATCTAATAATCCATATTTTGCAATGTGGAATAGTAAAAATAATTTTTTAATGTGTAAATGGTACTCCACATATGTCATTTTGTAACACTTCCACTTTCCCCGAAGAGTGAACTATTTTCTTTTGTCTGTTCCTGAAAAGTAAAAACTTTCTATTGGAAACTCATTTCTCTCTAATGAGGAGGGACTCATTCTCCACTAACAACACTTTTGAAACTTTTTTCTTTCTATCTTTCTTTTACTTTACTAATTATACATTAAAATTTGTGCGAAACCAGATGTTCATTATGTAATCAAATCTCCCATAATCTGGATGAATTCCACGATCAATTTCCCCATACCAACTCATAATCTATGGATTATTAATCCAATTTCTCAATCAATTCATAATTTGTGGATTCTCATTTCAATATCTCGGTCAATTCATAGGTTGTTGATCAATTTGAACAGGATCTAATTATGTGTTGATTTTTCATTGTATGTAAGTATAAATTTTAAGGAGC
Source organism: Salvia hispanica (assembly GCF_029641045.1). Taxonomy (NCBI): domain Eukaryota; kingdom Viridiplantae; phylum Streptophyta; class Magnoliopsida; order Lamiales; family Lamiaceae; genus Salvia; species Salvia hispanica. The sequence goes on along the minus strand of NC_142696.1, from coordinate 8,992,199 downwards.
TCTTTTGTCGCCTCAAGATGCGTGGAGCTCCGAATCTGAAACTGTTGTTGCATCATCTAGCGATACATGGAATTACTTGATTGCTCGGATTGGGGAACACAGAGGTGTCGAAGAAAATGTTGAATGTGTCGAGCGGTTGCGCAACCGAGGTTTGGGTGAAGATAATGTGGTTGAGAGAGCTTTCACGTGTCGGAGAAGGTGTTGGAGGAGATGTTGATGTGTAGGGCGGTGAAGAAGCTGGTGTTTGTTGACATTGTTATTAGTAAATTGAAATTGTTGCTAGAAACTGTTGACTTTGATACTAAAGAACTTGACATTAATATATAGTGGAATTGATATTTATATATAGCACAGTTGACATTGTATTTACTAGTGTATAGTTGATATGTATAGATACAAGTTGACATTGTTGCTAGTGAGTAGTGACTGTTGACATTATTACTAAAAAAAGTTGATATTTATGCATAGTGACATCTTATTTTCTTATCATGAAATTGATATTAACTTAAATATTTAGAAAAGTTCCTCATAAAAAAAGATAGAGCAATATTTAGATAATAAACTCACACACACATGAGCGAATGTCCTGATGGGGTTGGCAACGGAAGCACAGATAAATAAGAGAATTAGATCTATTTAACAGATTATTTAGACAAAAGCTATTCGCGTAATTATCACATGTATCATTCTCAAAACTTGAATTAAAACATGCTTTTGATTAGTTTAAACTAAAATATGCTTTTTTGACTGGTTCCCGAACTATATTTCGATATCAGGGTGGGGTGATCTTATCAAAATACTAGACTTAAATAAAGAAGACAGAACTCCCACAAAAAAATAGGAGAAAAATTCGACTCCTACTCAGAAAGAGAGAGAGAGAAGGGGACGATAATTTTAGAGAAAAAAGTGTGTGTGTCTCTCCTTTATTCTCCTATTTATATTAAGTTACATATTCGACCCAGTCAGGAATCTATGGAGGTTTGGATGTGGTCTCACTGATACGCTCGGATTTTGCACTGTTTTAAGGACCCTTATTTGGTCTGTTTTCAATGTCTAAATCGCAATTCATGTCCATATTTTGCATATATTATCTATTTTGGTATTTTGACATGTTTTGTGAGAATTGTGCATATTTAAGCTGAAAAGATAGGAAAAAGTCGAAGATAGAAGTCTAGAGCGTTCAAGCCGTCCAGTGGCCCGCTGCACCACGCGTAGCGACCGCTGGACCCTAGCGACCGCTACCCCATAGCGGCCCGCTCCAGAGAAGGTTGTGCTACAAATCTGAAGACGCCCAGCGACCGCTCGAGAAGCTCTCGAAGCCACTGGACTAATTTGCAGCGACTGCTACATCATATGCAGCGACCGCTACATCATATGCAGCGACCGCTACACAAATGGGCAGAAGCTACGAACAACGCACAACGACCGATGGCCAAGGTGCAGCGGTCCGCTGCGAAAATGCGGCGCACGAGTTAACTTATTTTCTCTCCAGATTTTACCAAAATTAGCCACCTTTTTCCTTCTACCGATAGGATTCGACCCATTCACTATATATACCCCTCAAACCTCTTCATTAAGACACACTCTCATACTTTATTTTACACACTTTTTTCCTCACAATTCTAGAGCATAATATTTGAGAGTTCTTCGCTTTGCAAGAGGTTGAAGATGGATTCAAGTGAAGATCAAGGCTACGAGGATTCTACCTTTGGGTTTTATCGCTTTAGTTCTTATATTTACTTTGTTTTCCCTTCAAACTATGTTTTTAGATTATTCTATCATGTGTAACTAAATTCATAGGATTCTAGGGATGTGCTAGTAACGACTTTGGTTATACAATTCATTTTTCTATTTAATATCCGTTTTGTTTTTACTTCGTTTCTTCCTTAAGTTGTTCCGTAATACTGCATGCTTGAGTGACACTGATAAGTCGTATTTTAGGCCTTGGTTACTGGTCAGTATGTCATGATTTACATGTATTATCCGCAAAGAAGTTGCTTAAGTGTGCAGGAGAAGGGTCCAAGTCAGTAGGAGAAGGTTCGGACAACTCAGGTGAAAAGAGCGCTGGAAGGGTGCAATACTGACCAGAATGCATGCAAGAAAGAAGGCTCGAGATGGAGAAGAAGGATTGCTGGGATGATCTACCACAAACAGGGGCAAAAGAGTCATTTCGCGAAGGAAGTCTACCCTAAAAGTAAGGGCAAGCCTTCCTATAAAAGGAGGCACTTGGAGAGAGAAAAGGAGTTCGGTCACTACACTTAGTTAGAATTCTCTCTCGGAAAAGATCAGTTCCTCCAGCATTGTCCAAGTCTTCTCATTCCTCGCCACAACCATGGTCACCTGAAGTTCCAAACATCCACCGGAGAGTCTGTTGTGGTTTGTATACTAAAAGATGCTTCGAGCGTACATGCCTTTGTACAGTCAGCTTGTGCATGTATACGAGAAATGCCACATCCACTTGTTTACCTATTTATGAGAATAAATAATATAATATAAATGGTTTATTATTGAAATATGATAAACAAGTCTAAGGCTTTTTACTAAGAAGGTCAAGTAGAGAAATTCGATGAATCTCCTCATGAGTTTTTCAGTAGGGGACTTGGCCAGATCTAGTAAGAAGAAAAACGTATTCACAACCTTACCTAAGATGAGATTAGTAACACCGGTGTGGTAAAGCACTGAAAGGATCTAATCCGAAATGTATTCTTTATTGCTATCTACTGAAAGAATATATTTCAAGAAAGTTTAGTATTTTCTAGTCTATGATATTAATATCAATATTGTTTATTCAATCAAACGCCACTTTGACTTATCAATATGTGAGAGTTTGTACGTAACTCAAGTTCATGATATCTTGGGTGGTAGTAATTGAATAACATGAAGGTATTGGAATATTATTTCATAGAATTCGCGTGCCCAGTGTGGTATGATTAAATCCCTAAGGGGTGATCTCCAAGAGGTGTTTGAAAGATGAATTTATTATTCAGAAAACTGCGCAGTTGGAATTTATTCCACGAATAATAAATAAAGTTTCAAACTAGAAAAACTCTTTGGAGAATTAATTTAATTCTAGTCACATAGCAGACAAAAGAATTAAATTGACGGATCAAGATAATCTTAAACGCGGGAAATATTATAAAATAAAATGGACCCAAGTTATTTGTAATTTGGTGATTTAAGTGGGAGTGCAATATTATTCTTTAGTGGAATAAAATAATATTCCATTGATAATATATTAAATCATGGGTCATTTGATTTAATTAGTAATTTATCTAATGGGTGAGCCCAACACTTAAGTCATTCCATGGATCCCCTTACTAGCCCAATAAGGTCCACTATAAATATTGAATGAAAGGGAAACCCTAGCACACAATCCAAGACACCTCAAACCCTAACCCTAGGAGGCAAAGTCGGCGCCTCCCTCTTCTCTCTCACTTGTCTCGATTTTCGTGCCTAGCACGTGGGAGAATTAGGGTTTTGATTATTGTTCTTGATCTATCCTAATTCATAGGATTAGATCTAGACAATTTGGTGTTGGTATTGGGTTTCCCTAGATCCATTCAAAGTTATTTAATTGGTTTTCTAAGATCCGCCCACACGGATGGAGAATCAAGGACGAGGGAATAGTACGGAAGATTCGTGGTCGATAAACCAAGGATCTCCGGGTGGTGCAGCTAGCAACGTCAATCCAATGATGGATTATGAGGTAACAATCGAATCTACATCGAATATGCATGATTATGTGTTTATTTGATGTTATATCTATAGATCTATGTAAATTGCATGAAATTGGAGTCGAATGCATAATCACCTAAATAGATCCGTTCTAGGACCTGTTTGATTTCCGTGTCTTCCGCTGCGGTAGTCCCAACAGAGTCACCGTCCATCGTTCCAGCCAGTTCATCTCGTAGTAGTAGCAGTTTCATCGCCCGGAGTGGCAAAACAATCTTTAATCGCTTTCTTAGTTTAAATCTTTACTTGTTTTCTTTCGTTGGATATGTTGCATAACTTAGCTCTCTTTTACCTTTTGAAGTATATTGTTGAGATCCAAACACTTTTGGTAATGAAGTTTGTTTTATGTATCTCTTTTGGTTCGAATCTATTTCATTCTGCCTAGGTAGCTTAGATCTGGTTATTGCGATAATTTCTGAGTGTCGAAGAATGATTTCATTCTGTTTTGCTTGATCTGAGTCGTAGTTAAGTTTTGTTTGTTCCGATTTGTTTTTTTTTTCGAAGTGATTAAGTGCAAAATCTGAGTTTACGTAGATTCTGTCACCTTGCATGTAGTCCAGTATGCATAACTTTTAATTTCGTTTGTTGATCTTTGAGTTTTAAGTATTTTAATCGGTAGATTTGGTTTGTAAAGTTGTTAATCTGAATTGTTATCCATGGAATCTGAGTTTATTTGATTTTGGTGTATACTTGTTGGAGAAGACAACATCCACATCCAAGTTTGGGACCACTTTTACTTTTTAGTTACTTTTTGCTTTTGTCCTTTGCTTTTGAGTTGGTACCTTACAAACCTGTCAGAGTAGCCACCCAACCACCACATATTCTCTGTTATTCCATATTGCCTTTTATAGTAACCGTTTTACTTTCCACATGTCTCCAAAACACCTTGTTCCCCATTTTCACGTACACAGCCCCATGTCGATCACTTTCACACCCACCAGTCAGTAGAGTACCACATTTAATTCCCGTCTAGGTAGAACCTCAACCCAAAGCGTGGTAGCTAACCAAAACCGTCCGGATTATCACCACAATTGTCCTAACGTGTCCATCTCTGTGGGATTCGACCCTTACCTCCAATATACTAGTCAGTAGAAGTGGGTTGAGGAATTTTATTGATACCAGGTTTAGGTTGTCGTGCCAACGACTCAGCTAGGTTGGGAATTTCATCCTAATCAGTTGGATACACATCTGCATATAATACAACACCGAAAACCTGCTCTTTCAGACATATTCGATGCAGATTTAATATAACATGCTACATAATCGTGAGAGGAGGTTGGCGAGTTAGATCCACTTAATAGACACTACAATTAGCTTCCTTTAAAACGACACTGTTAATTGAGAGTGAGGACTTTTCAAGGGTCTTAGGAGCTTTTAGGAGTTACTAATCTAGGATTGACAACCCTAGTGTTAGTAATCTACGCTTGTACCGCATGTGCATAAATTATGTGACTCGTTCTATCGAAGTAGAAACTGTGCTAGGGTATTGTAGTTGAAATTTGTATAACCATCTGTGAACGCACATCCCTAGAATTCTCTTATCTCTCATACTTTATCTTTGTGATTTAATTGCATTTAGTTGTTTACTTGCTTTTAATTGTTTTTAATCCAAAATTCTCTTGTTTCTCTAGATAGTATTTGACGCTTAGTACATAATAGCCAGTTGCAATTATATTTCCCGTGTTCGACAACCCGGTACTGACCTTTAGCTATACTAGATCTACCTTGTATACTTGCAGGTATTTTTAGTGCTAATAAAAAGTGAATAACTCACCCAGTTAGCTCTTCTAATTAAATTGAACCCACAATTTAATACAAGCCTATATTGAAATATTATTATCAGCCACTACAGTAATAATATTGAATTACCCATCCAAATCCGAAATTACAAATAATTCGTGTTTTCACTTTAAAAGGTTATTTCATGCACTTAAGATATAGATGTCCATTAATTAATTAATGTCTGCAATAGACTTAATTAATTAATATCTTTTTTAATTTCAAGAGTGGACTTAGCAAAAAACACTTATTTATTATTCATAGAATAATTAAATTTCAACAAGTTAGGTTCTGAATAATAAAACCTTCTTTCGAATTTCTCTTGAGGACATTATCAAACCACTAGTCGCATGTTTCAATATAATAGCAATCCTAGCATCGCTAGATATTAACCAACACTACCCAAGATATATCAGAATTATTGGGTGAAAAACTCCCACCATTTGATAAATCAAAGTAATGCAAAATCAATAACGTATGCTCAATGCTAAATATATTGATTAAGAAATGATTATTTATCAAGTCCTTGTCTTTCAGTAGTTAGCATAAAGATATGTCTTCCTGTTAGATCCGTTCAGTGCTATATCACACCAATGTCATCTTATTTCAGTAAGGCTCATAAATATGCGGACTGACATTATTGCAGCCTTTCATGATAGGTAGTCTAAGCCTATCTAGGTTGTGAAATTATGTTTTTTTCTTTGTTCAGAATTGACCGTGTTACCTTAAAGTAAACGACACCTACAACCAGTCAACTAAAATAAAGACTTAGACCTGTTAAGTTTCTTTATACATTTAAATATGTGAAAACAATCATTAAATGTAAAACATAACAATCATTATGACAAAAATAATATGTTTATTCCTTGGGAAATAAAATAAGAGTTTTTACAGCATGCAATCAGTCGAAAGATGATTTCTAATACACAAAACTCTAGCAATCTCTCACTTATACTCAAACGCCTTTCGAGATCTTGAATGAGTCGAACTCTTATTCCTTCAACATGTGTTATGTTTTGTCACAAAGGTGTTATGTTTTTACATTAAATGGTTGTTTTGCATATTTAAATGTATAAGACAAAAGCAAGTCGAAATCTTTGTTTTAGTACACCGATTGTGGGTGACGTTCACTTTAAGGTAATATGGTCAGCTCTAAACATAGGTAACACAGTTCTGCATATTTCAAAATCTAGATAAGCTTTGACTACTTATCATGAAAGGTTGCAATGACAGTCTGTATATTTCCAAGCCTTAACGAAATTAGATGACACTGGTGTGATGTAGCACTGAACAGATCTAACAGCGAGACAAGTCTTTTTACTATTTACTCAAAGATGAGGTCTTGATAAACTAATACTCCCTCCATACCACTTTAGGAGTCCTATTTGAGTTTGGCACGAGTTTTAAGAAATGTAAAGAAAAGTTGGTGTAAAGAGATAGTGGAATGTGGTTCTACTTTTATATATTAATTTTATAATAAAATATTAGTAGAATGTGGGGCCTATTATCATTTATGGAATATTCCAACTAGGACTCCTAAAGAGGGATGCCCAAAAATGGTCAACCGGGACTACTAAAGTGGGACGGAGGGAGTATTTCTTAATCAATATATTTAGCTTTGATCTACATTATTGACTATACATTGTTTTGATTTATCAAATGCTACTGGTTTTATTTAATTCTGCAGTTAGTTGGAAATATGGTCTTCAATCAGTAGTGGCTCTATCTACTACTGAAGCAGAGTATATAGCCTTGACTGAGGCAGTCAAGGAAAGTTCTTGGCTTAGAGGGATCATCGGAGACTTCAGTGTAAAGCAGGAAAGTTCTATGTGCCTATCTAAGCACCAACTTTTCCACGAGCAAAGTTAGCATATTGATGTGAGACTCCATTTCATCCTAGATGATGTTGAAAAGGCAATGGTGAAGATATAAAAGGTGAGCACCAATCACAATGCTGCTAATGCTGCTGACATGCTAACAAAAGCTCTACCAAAACCCAAGTTTGAATATTTTTTAGATTCGGCTGGGTTGGTTCAGAATCAAGGAAGTAAAAGATGGTGAAGGTCTGATCTTGTGCTGTAATACATTGAACAGACAATGTGGAGGATTTGTTAGGATTTTGGCTATCCAAAGAGCTAAGACAAAGAAGCGGAAAGAGCCGTTGGGAAGGGAGTCATCAGCTAAGTCTTGTGGAGATTAGTTGTGCACTAGTCGTTAGTGGTTATAGCCAACTGAGTGACGAAGAGTGAGTTTGTTAAAGTAACTGTTGTTCATCCACATAAAAAAGAAGCAGCGGCTGAAACACAAACAAGCAAGCAGAGAGGGAAAAAGAGAGTTTCAGCCGAAAGAGTTAGCTTAAAGCATCTACAATAGGGGCGGACATCCCGACGGACAAGCCCAAGGACATCCCAGAAACACCTCCTGCCACGTACGTCACTAGGATATCCCACTGTACAATAGCGGACAAGCACTAGGACATCCCAGCACAAGCACAATAACAAAAATCCAAAAATTCACGAATACGCAATTACAGAATTAAAATTTTGACACGAATACTGAGAAAATGCAACCATTTTATTTAAAAAAAAAAAAAGATATATATTTAAATTTTTAAAAAGTTACATAGTTCGCCAACAAAAAAAAAACATCCCAAAGCTTCGATACACGCGGCCCCGTCTCACTCCTCGTCGTCCCTTTGGCCAGTCCCGGCGGTACTCCCTCTAAGGGGTGGAAGCCCCGAATCGCGCCTCATACTGTCGATGACCCCTTCAGCATCTCCTTGTGTAGGGGTCAACCGTTGTTCTCCAATCCCGGATGACCTCTATCATGCTCTGCTACTGTTGGATGCGCGCAAGGTGGGTGAGAGCGGGACTGGGCTCGGCCCTAGAAGCTGTTGATTGGACCTCGTGGGACCCGCTGACGCTTCCCCTAGACATCCGCATTGCGATCTTTTTCCCAACCAGGCGACGGCGACGGGAAATCGGTGGAGGGGTCTTTTCGGCATCGTCGGGAAGGTCGTGGGAACCGGCCCTGCTGCTGTACTTGCCGGAGGCGTTGAGCCTCGTCCGCTTTGGCCAGCCAGCGACAACACCCGCACGAAACTTGAAGGAATTCTGTAGCACAACATAGGCATCCTAGTATTTGAACACGCCGAACTTCCCCTGCAACGACGAAGTCTTCACATCCTACATGGACATGCCGTTGGTTATCGTACGACTGTTGTTTACGTAGATGCCGACAAATCGGGTGATGGCCCTCCTCACCCGCTCTCACTGTTTCTGGCACGGCTCAGCCCCGTGATACTTCCCACCAGCCGGGCAAAATTTGACATAAGCCTCGCTAGTGCGCGCCCACATCCTGTCGATAGTCTAATTAGCCTTGACAATGGAATCTTCAACTATACTGACCCAGGCCTTTGCCAGAGCAACGCACTCCTCCTCACTCCAGACGGTCCTCTTTTCCTCGTCGGCCTCCTCCCCCTCATCCGTCGCACGCGAGGACTCACCAGTGCCCCTGCCCTTGCCCTTCTTCTTCGACTTCCCTGCCGAAGCAACCCGTTCCCCTATCGCCGATTGACTCTGAGTGGGAGGCTTCCTAATCGGAGATAGACCTAACTCATCCAGTGAGAAAGTCTCAATGCCGGTGAACTGAGTCTCTAGTGGAGTACTCTGGGAACCAACAGACAATAAATCCATGTAGGGCCGATAAACATTGTCCCTAGGAGATTGGGGGACCCCCACTCTGCTACCCCCCGCAGCGGCAGACATGCCCTGCATTATACCGAGAATCATCATCCCGCTCATCCCGAGCATCATTCCCCCCATCCCGGCCGCCATCCCGAGCATCGTATTCCCCATCATCCCGGCCTCCATCCCCGTCATCCCCCCACTCACCCAGGGCATTTGGGACACCATCCTACCCATCCCTGCCATCCAAGGGTACATATTATAGTACCCGCCCATCATCCCCGACATTTGGAGCATCATCCCGGGCATCCCTGCAGTTCTGCCGGCGTTTCCCCAACCTCCAACGAGGAACATCGGCATTTGTGACTCGCTCGTACCGGGAGAATCACTATCGTGCTCCATTTTGTCTTCAATAGAAATGATAGTAGAGAGGGAAAGAAACTCGTTAATACAAGTGGTGCAAATGAAATGAAGTGCAACATAGAGTTTTGAAAAAAAAAATAAAAAATTGGGATGTCCGCCGGGACGTCCGTTGAGTCAGCACAATAGCAGACGAGACGACGGACGTCCGCGCATGACCGCGGACGACCTTTCATCCGTCGCGCTCATCCGTCGAGCGCTCGTCCGTCGCAATAGTGGACGTCCCGGACGGACGAACCGCTCACTGGTCGGATGTCCGCTATTATGGATGCTCTTAGAAGTAACTGAGAGTTGAATATTTTCATCTTAGATCTTGTTGAGAGTTTTTCATTTTAGTTCATCATCCTCACATTACTTTCAAGAATACTCGAGAGATCATACTTTCACCCGTGGATGTAGGTTTATTCAAACAACGTAAAAATCTATGTTCTCTTTGTATAATTATTTGTCTAGTTTTAGTCCTTACAGTAATAATCAGAATGCTTAATGAATAAGCAATTCAATAAGAGAGCTCAGATCGAATTGGTATTGATATACCGACATGCACCCACCACAAAGTATATGCTTCAATAGGAATCACACAAGGGTAAATTAGAAACCTTCGGTAAAACACTCGCTCGTCACTCAGTAGATAAAGTACATTACATAGTCCAAAGATTGGCGACTGACCCAATCACTTACTTTGGCACTGGACGTTCCCAAAACGGGTACTATCGGGTCGGGTCAATTCAATAATAGACACATGTTACACCCTTCCTTCTCCTTCAAGGCATAATTATGTTACTTAAAGCATTTCTTTAGAGAGCATGAAATTTAAGAAAGTTGTATTTAGTAAGTTAAATAAAGATAAAATAAATAATGCAAGTGAATCCAAGAAAATAACTCAAGTAACTCAAAATAATAAGCAAATGGAATGTAACTTGAATAGAGGGAGTATAAGTATTTTCCACTCAAGTGTATAAAGTCGAATACAATCAAACTGCGTACAACCACCTATCAACATTCTTTTTCACTATATATTTGTAAAACATGAACGACTTACAATTACACTAGGGTGGTAATCCCAACCACCTCTGGAGAAGGTATATATTACTAATCTAAAGAAAAAGAATTTGGCCCGACAAAAACCATACAAAAGCACCAAAGCATTTTGCAGATTGAATGAATTTCCTGCCCCTAATGCGGAGAAACTTTGAACAAACCAAAAAACAACAAATAAAGAATAACTTTTTGTAATTTATAGAAACAAAATTTGAAAACGAATTTACAGTATGTGATATCCAAACCCACCGTTATCTTGGTCCCACTGCCTCAGTTGTGTAAAAATTGAAAGGCGGGATGCTCAAGAAGTTCCGGTGCTGGGTTCACATCTATGAAATCCTTCACTTCAATTGAGTTGGAAAGATCATCAACCGAGAATGGGATGCTGCATTAACATACATAGCCAGTTGGTTTGATTAGCATACAAGGAAAACAACAGTTAACCAGATGCAGCATAACAACCTTATCTGAAAGAACCTCATTCAAAACCGCAGTATATATATTATAAGATGTCAGTGATTAATTTCATCATCATTGTTTTGTCAATTAGCAGCATTGACAAATTTTTTGTTACCTTTATTTTTAACAGTTCATAGATTTCAGAACAAGGCTCATCATATTTTCTTTAATCCTTTGGACTTAAATGAATAATGGATTATATTGAAAGTTTATCTGGTAACCATCACCAGATTCTGTTTAAAGTTTATGTACAGAACCAGAATCAGTTACAAAAAATAATGGATTATATTGAAAACGTCAAGGAGAATAGAAGCACATAGTTAAAGAAGAATCAAGTAATGAATAACCAACCACTAATTGTTCATAAAAACAAACTGAGAGATATATGTACATTTTAACTTTTAGAAACACATGGTCCTTGATTATCAAGCGAATAAAATAATCGGAAATACCTGGAACTATCATCCAACAGAAATGAGCTGCTACTTGCAGAGCTTGACTCCTCTGTCATTAGCACCCTCATACTGGATATAACCTGTAGTTGGAGTCAGGAAACAGATTTAGTCAATAATTTTATTTTAAATCAGAATGACAGCAACATAATAGAGCACATAGTAGAGATTAAAAATTTACTTACTTCAGGGGACACACTACGAGTGTTATAGTTGTCGTCCCAGTATAATGTACATATTCTGTGGAGCTGCTGAACACTCAAAATCTGAGATACCAATGACATTCAATGTGAGATAATATTAATGATATTTCCTATATCATTTAGTATTAACTCATTGTAAAATTATCAGAAGGAATTTTCGTGTTAAGAACCATTGGCATTTGGCAGTCCAATTTAGTTATGGTTCATTTTGTTCGTTTCATTTTATTGTATGCTTAGCCAGATGCAAATGCTGATGACTTACAGGACATAAATCATTAGTGATTTCATCATAAGATATTCTGTACTTCTGATGTATAACCTGCAGGTAGGATCGAACAGAATGGTTGAATAAGCAAATTTCAAAAGCGATACACATTAAAAGATTAATAGACCTAACAGAAAACATATTCCTTCCGCACAAATAAACTTACCAGGAACCCAACAGCTTGTCTTATGTGTTTTAGTTCATCCCAAGCTGAACCTGCATACTGAGAACCAGGAACAATTTAACAAGGTAATAGGATAGCATATAATTAGTTTTAGCCCAAAACCTAGACGTTATTAATTTCACATCCATGTGGAGTACCTCTTCTTTGGCTTGGCAGCACCATAGCTCTAGCTCAGCCAGTCCAGCTTTGACATATTCCCCATTGCTGAATGTACAACACTCACGGCGTAGTAGAAGGCTACAGGTAATATATATTCGGACGAAATTAGTGATTCATAGTAACAAAAGAAGTATACAAGGGGTTTATAAAGTAATAAAGGACACCATAATCACCTGTTAAACAATTGAACATTTATAGATGAAAACGTTTGAGCATATATCTTCTGGGTGAGAACAGGAGGAACCTGTAATGGTAAATAATTGTTAGCATGATAAATTTTGCACAAAAATAAGTGTTCAAATTCAACAAAACTGAAGACATACAAAATTTTCTTTCAGGATTATCAAAAGGGAGTTTAGGCAATCAATAATCCCCTGCCAGTGATTTGTTTGGGAATCTTTGCCAAAGGATCGCCCAGATCTTAGTGCATTTCCCTTAGAGGTTCTTGGAGCCTGAGTAAGAAGAGAGAACAACGAAAGACATTAAATATTGCATTATCAACTTTCAAGTAAACCTCAGACATTATCCAATGCTCTAAATATACCTGAATGCATAAAGCAAGCAGTGAACTTAACTCCTTCTTCAAGTTGTCTCGAATAATTCCATATATCTTCTCAACATATGCAGTGAGCTGCTGCTTGAAAAGGAGAGCAGGATACTTGGCTTCAACTTGGCGCACTGTTTCCAGTGCTGCTGCAGCACCAGCAAGGCTGACAGTTGAAGGTGAAGAACGGAAACCCTGTAAACAAACTCATTTATATTATTCATGTCATCCCACAGAAGAATCACTTATTATAAGGCAAACTAAAAAAAGAATATGAATACCATGGCCATCCTCCCAAACAGAGAGGTCGGCTTGACAGGAGTTGCAGCAGCTGCACCAGCAGGTTTTAGACTTTTTTGGAGTAAGAACAGCAAGGTGGAGGTGTTTGACAACCAGTAAGCCATATGGTCATTGCTGTCTTGATCCTGCAGTCAGTTCTTGCTGAATTATTTCATAACTTTATAAAGAAGCTAATGATACTAGAAGAAACTATTTTCAGAAAAATTTCTAATAATTTTCACGAAGCTAGTCAAATTTGCTCTTAATAAATCCAGGCAGTTAAATAGCCAGGTCACCCACACCCCTCTTGAGGACAAGAGAATGCCATTAATATTTTCAATATACAAAGCTAGAAGTTAAGCCATTTCTCTAATTGATACAGGTAACAGAACAACAGAACGAACATAAAACTTTAATCCAAATAACACCCCACTGCAATGGGGCATTGGAGCCTATCTTGAATACATATTTATGCCAAATTCAAGCAAAATGATCACCCCCATTCAAATGAATATATCATGGAAAACAAGCTCAATTACCTCAATAGCTGAACCAATCATCTGAATAAGACGATCAAACACACTAGTCCGGTCTGCTTCAAATGATCTCCAGTGCAAAAGAGATTTGTATATAGTGAAAGCAGCAACAGGTTTTCCTTGACTGAACCCCACATCTTTTGTTACACATTCCATGAGAGTATCAACATCCTCCTGCATCAAATTTTGCAATTATTCAAACCCATAAACAAGATTTTAAAATGGATGAAATTAAGAAGAACATCTCAATTCTAGTAGCACACACATGCTGCTGACGATCAGTTGGCGGTCTCCTTGGTTTGCTGTCAGGGGTTTCATATGCTTTTACAGGGGTATGTGGTATATCCTGCAACAAATTATGTTACATCAAGATAAAGTACACATAATGACATAGCCAAAGGGTGAGCTCATGCCCTATTAAATTCCATATTTTTTCCAGAAAAGAAACTGTACATTGGTTCTAATTGTTTCACTAGCATGGTGCCCATTTTCCAATACCTGCACATAAGTTTAATGAAACAGTCTGAGATTAAGCATGCAGACCAGAGAAATCCAACCAGCCCAAAAAATCAACTAACCTTGTTACCAAATTCTGATTGAAGTCCTGGCTTGGAAGTGGTCAACAAGGTCTGATGCCGAAGAATTTTGGTCTCAGTTTCCATGTCAGAGATCTTCTCTTGAAGACTGCACAGGTAAGTAAAAAACATAATTTTGCAACTAATTTATGTGTGCAAATATGAGTACAGGGACATTTGCAGCAAAAGAATACAAAAATGGCCCAAATAATATCTAATTTTGACACAAACATAACCTTCAAATGATATTTAAAAAAATACTAACATGTGCATATTAGTCTTCAATTTCACTATCACTGATTCTGCATCCATGGCTTGCTTCAACCTCTCCTCACTAAGTTTGTTTGTCTCTTCATATTTCTTCTCTGTTTCAACTATTTTGGTTTCCAGAGAGCTAACCAGGGCCTACATGAGATACAACCAAAAAACAGTACATCACCTCAACATTCATCACTTATGACTGAACAGCACAAGCCCAAAGAGTTAATCCAGCTTACCTTGAGCTTTTCATTTTCAGCACTGAGTTTATCCATCATTTCATGGTCAATGATCGGAATCTCCTGAATTACAGGGATTTGCTCAGCAGCCCTTTTTGAAACTTCTTTTTCCTTCAACAACATGTCTTTAGTTTCTTTGAACTGTAGCTGAAGATCTTTCAGAGCTGTTTGCAATTTTGTATTTTCTTGTGTTTTTGCCTCTTCTAGGTCAGCCTACAGACATAGAATGCATATGAAAAAAAAATCATAAAATGGGTTGACCCTCAAATTTTCAAGAGAAAAAAAGAAAACATGTCTTTAAATATACAAGTATAACATACTCTCATTCGTTTCTCTAGCTGCAGTCTCCAAGTCAATTCTTCAACTTGCTTCTCTAATTTGTTCTTGGCAGCTTGCAGAGCACCAGTTTCTCTTGCAGCCTGAGTATAAGATTGAAGAAATAAAAATACAGCACATCCATGGAGATTACGATTAACACATTTATGGTTACTGTGATTTTTTTGTTAACATTATCACAGTTCTGGGAAAACAAAACCACAAGTAGCAATTTTTCAATGTAAAAGGGAGAAGCAAGTTCCTCAACATTAGTTTCATTTTCTTTTTCAGTTTTATCATATGTTTGCTTATTTTTTGGTAAATTACTGATTACCATCTTCAGTTTACGCAGTTCACCACGAGCAACCTTTGACCTCCATGCACATTGCGTGGTGATTGCAGCTTTTTTCAGCTTCGTATATTCTAAACGAGCTAAGAGCTTGCGACAATGACTCTGCAGTCATTCATGTAATCCATCATTACCAAATTTGGAATGAACAAATTGCTTTACTCAAACAAACTGAAAATAACAAGAACAAAGTCATTGCAGGTGATTTATCATTAATTAAGATACCTGGATCACAATTGCAGCTCTCGTCTTCCATCTAAAGCGGAGCTCATTACGAGCAGCCATTCCACGCATCCCAGTTTGAATGCAAATAGCAGACGAGCATAGCTCTAGGTATGTTTTCCTGGCAAGATGCATACGCAAATCTCTCTGAATCCTAAGACAAGCAACTTCTCGACGCATGTTTTCATATGTTTTCCGTGTAAGTTCTCCTGGGGTAATAAATATAGAATTTCACAATTAAGAATTTAAGATATCAGATATCATGATTTTCTATACTTGTGTCAACTTAGAAAGCAAAAAAGAAAATGTTACCTCGGCATACAGATTGAATAAGTATTGCAGATCGACAAATTAATGTGAAACTTTTTCGAGCCATATAAGAACGAACTTTCCTCTGTATTATGCTTGCTGATCTTCCCAACACCTCAGTCCTTCGAGCGTCCAGCTCGGCCATCTGCCCAGCTCTCAGAAACACTTTTGTTTTACCAATCTGCAAAAGAAAGTTGAATTAGATATGCTTGCATTCCAAATTGAAAATTACATTTAACAATAATAAAAGCAATTGTAGATGCCAGACATATTTATCATGCATCCTAAAAACGGGAAATGAGCATGCAAGAATGAGATATGTTGAAGTCCATATGGCACATTTTTATAGAAGCTCCACTTAAAAACATAAAAATAAGAGCTAGATATACACATTTGTTAGAAATTGGGTGCATAATAAAAAATAGAGGTGTGCATGATAAGTCAGATATATCCATATGACAAAATTTTATGGTCAATTAACTTAAAAGAGACAAGTTTTCATGGATAGTGCATACTCCAATGTGACATTATGGTACATGTTTTATGCTCAAGGCGATGCTGACACAAGAGGCTTAATTACAGGTGCAGAAGCAGGCATCAAAAATAAGAAGGGCACTTGAGTGCAGCACCGACAATAATATTTTTGGTTGGAGATTATTTACATTTACATCCGTTTTAATATTGCTCTACTTATCAAGATGGCTTTTATATGATAGGTAGAACTTTATCATTAGAATTGTATTGAACCTAGTATCAACTCCCTTTCTATGTAGTGGAGTCTTTGTACTGGTGCTGTACTGATAGGGGTCTCATGCCTTGTCCAACATGATTCGTTATGCCTTGTCCCCAAGTTTCTCCACATCTTTTAATATTATTTGATTTAGCATATCTTTTATTTTAGTTAGTTATATTTATGCAATCCTTATCTTTATTGAGTCTAGTTAGTATTCTATAAATTGGAGGTCTATGTAATCTTTTATTCATTGAGAAATAAAGTATTAAACTTATTCTCATTCCTGGTTCTGGCGGAAATCACCCCCTAGAACTCCAACTAGGGTTTATCTTCTTCTTCTCACTACAAATAGTTGGTGCTCTAATCCGATAGATCAAGGGTCTATCATGTACACACAGTGATATTATTCAATACATTCTATTTTACGGTTTTCTTCTCTGATGTGAGAAAAGCATATTGATCCTAAAATCTCCTATACAGTGAGTCAGGAACAACCCAAGCTGCACCCAGAAGAAACGTCTAAAATTTTCATATACTTCATTGAAATTGAGAAAGCACACCGAACCTAAAACCTCTCTTATATTGAGTTATGAGTTACACAAGCTGAAGCCAAAAGGAACTACGAAAAATAAAATTTGTTCTAAAGCATACGTAATGGACAATAAAGGATCCACAAAAATCTTCTTAGTCATCTTCTTGCTAAAATAACCAATTATACAGCATAACTGTTATCAAACAAAAACTGATCAATCAAAAATGCTGCTTACTGCCTTGCAAGTTTTCATCAGGTGAATGGGATATTAATGAGTATAAGTACCCAAGATCTAGAGCAAACTAAAACATGATAAGAAACTAGCAGAAAAGTGAAGAACTTCTTCAACCCAAAATGTTTATAATTAAGGAACTGAAACTCTATATTGGAGAAATGGTTCATCACCTGATATCCTTCAAGTCCTACTTTCCCAAGAAGCTTCTTGCAAACAGCAACCTCATCAGTACTATCATAAATCCAATGTAAGTGAAAAGACCAACATCCCAGGCTATGATGGGGTAAAGGAAAAATAAAGGAAACACCTATAATACCTTCCATTTAGAACTTCAGGCGCAAGGATGCCAAATCGGTCTATAAATTCGTAGAATGGTCGTTTAGTAGGATATCCAGCACAACTGATCCTAATTGCTTCCATAACACCCTGGAGAAAGAGCAAGTATATTACTATATACATATATTAAACCAAGTTTGCACAAGCCAAGAAACCAACAAATAGAACGAAAATAAGTATTACCCCACAGCGCAGTTGTTGCAGGACATTATGATTCTCAAATATTGCAGGCTTAAGAAGATTGTTTGGCTTCACACAGCGAATATAATGAGGTTCAGTTGAACTCAGAGTTTCTAGAAGAGATTGCAGTTGTTGCTGCAAGAAGAAGCAACAAAAGAAAACTTAGCACCTTTGTGTAACAACTAACAAACAGAAAGGATGAGACAAAAATTTGAAAAAGTACAATAAAAATTAAAGCAATTCTATACCTTAAATCTTGAGCCAATGGAAGAGAATTTGGACTGTTTGGAGGACTCCTCATCTGATACTGGGAACAGACCAGAAACAAAGGAGCATTCAGAAGCATTCAGGAGTGCCTGATGCTCCCCAATTACATAATCCTTGTTTTTGTCCAGAAACAACTCAGTTTGATAAGTTACCTGATAAAAGAAACTTTTTTGTAAACCAAAAGTGCAGCAGTCTCACTTAGTAAATCCACACATATTTTCATGCAAAATGCATAGGAACAATATAATTGAAACTCACGTCACCAGCGTAATGGCAAATGGTAAAATCAGAACGAGCCAGCTTGGGCTTGCTGAAGCGTTTATGGTTCTTAAACTCCCGGTACAGACTTTCGGCAAATGTTTCATGGGTTGAACGAGGAAGCATGCTGCAGGACGAAGAAGGAATTATTAGTACCTGTAGTAGCAAGCCAATGGATTTAATAGAGTCCCTACAAGATGAGAAGCATACCAGGCTTGATCAAGAAGAGCGATAATGCCACCTCGCTTCTGCAAAATTCAAAGAATATTTATGCATATTAGAGAGAGCGAATTTAGGTAAATAGGGTAGGGGAAAGTGTATAGAGCAGAGTTGGCATCAGTAATATCAGAATTGCTATTTTCAATGGAAGAGATTTCCAAAAAATAGAAACTATTGTAGACATTCTCTTTCAAGCGCCTTGTGAAATACTTTTAGTTTCTTTTTATATACCCCCTCCATCCGCCATTAGGAGTCTCATTTCTTGGCGGTACGGGTTTTAAGAAATGTTAAGAAAAGTGGGTGGAAAAAAGTTAGTGGAATATGGGTCCCACTTGTATATATTAGTTCTAAATGAAATGTGAGTGGAGTGAGTTAGTGGAATGTGGGACGCTATTAGCATTTATGGTAAAAGTGAACCGGGAGTCCTATCTGCGGACAGATTAAAATAGAAAAACGAGACTCCTATTCACGGACGGAGGGAGTATAAAACATCTTTCTAATTTGCTGCAATAGTCCAGCATCAATAACAACATATTAACAACTGCCTGGAGAAAACCGCAAGGAAAAACAGTTTAAAACTAGAGCTGCAAGTTTAGTTGTAGCAAAATCAACTCAACCTTCTCAATCATATCTAAAATATCTTGATTGTCAATGAACTCAATGTAGCTCCAATCAATTTCTTCTCTTGTATACTCTTCTTGCTCCATTTTGAAAACATGCTGAAAAGTAAGATGGTTAACACTTGCACAAAAAATAGGCACAAAAATAAATGAAATAGTGAAAAACAAGCAAGATTAAAAGGATTAACTACCTGATTAAAGTGCTGCTGAAGCTTCTCATTAGTCAAGTTTATGCAAAATTGTTCGAAGCTGAGGAGGTACAAAAGTTTATATTTAGAATTCAATACAGAGAAAATAGTTGTAGTTAATCATATTATTGGTCAGAGAAACACTACATTTAAGCAATTATTTAAAGGTTCGAAAGTCTAGACTAGGCATCATCTAATGAACATATTGTGGTCATCACCACTACCTGGTAAAGCCTGCAGGAAAACACAAGTAAATTCTCACCAAACAACTTACTGACCAATACATACTTAAATGAGATAAAATGAGCAGAACATCTATTCTAGAACACACTTTCTGCAGACACTCATGAGAAGTATATTCAGTTTGGCTTAAAGATTAAGGTAGGAGTTGAAAAATAGCAGCCCAGCTACAAGTGATACAAGGAAACAGTTCATACTGCTGGATTATGGGTTCCATATTTTCAGGAGAAACTGGGAGTTCAAATAAATAAGTAAGAAACAAAGGCGTTGTTTGATTTCGATTGGAAATACTCACTCTAACTGAAAATACTCCCAAATGTCTCAACCTACTCTTACTCAAAAGTCAAAACAAATACTACTTCAATATCGGACCCCCACTAAAATCCTATATATCAAATTATCAGTCATGTTTCATCATAGCACAAACATATCGCATCATCTATTGAATCCACCACTAACACCTTTACTCTTTATTTCTTACCACAAAGTTAAAATGAGGCCCACATAGTCAGAAAAGGATAGGTATAACAAAGTCTCATTTTCAAAAGCTGAAAATGAAACCAGCAAGGCCACAAATTACAAAGGCACTTCAGTCGGTACTCAACTTTAAAACTATGGTACTTTCGGCTAGTGAGTAAACCTTAATGCAGCTGAACAAATGGAACCGACCAGATCAATAATGAATACACAGCGTACCGGTTAAGCACCTGTTAGTCTTGAAACTCTCAAATCCATAGATATCCAGAACCCCTATTAAATACTTCGAATTTGGATCTTGACCAATTGAATTATTAATGTTGTCCACAAGCCTGCAAATAATCATGGTCAACAAAATCTGAGTAAGAAGGGCAACCCCATTCATGTAAGGATTCTTATTGATGCTTGTCTCGTTTAACAACAGAGGTGGCACTTACCAGTCAAATAGCCTTGAGTATACAACTTTGGCTAGAGCATCCCTCCTAGAAGCAGCAGTCTTTGGATCCACATCCGTGATTATGGACTCATCACGAGTCGTAATAACCTTTTTGCAGAGCGAGTCCTCCAAGGATTTTGCATCACACCTACAAAATGCCAATGCTTAAAAGAAGAAAATTTCTAATGGACAATAAAGATCAAAGTGACAACTCATCCTGTCAGTTAAAGCAGCTGTTGGCTAAAGGAAATTACATGAAAAGCTCAGCAGCTGTTCTTAAATGAAACCAAGATTTTTCATCTTTAGGCATGGATGAGTCAATTTCTTTCCCTTTTGCAAATTCAATGTTTCCAAGGTGGAGAATTGCAGCAATGACTCGAAATATGGCATCCTGTAACATTAATTTATGAGAATAAGGAAATAACAGAGTTAAAAATAGAAGACCTTAAATGGTATGTCATCTTAAAACACTCAAGTTAGTACCTGTTCCTGAACACTGATCCCCACAGTATCCATTGCTTTCCTTGTTGCTATATATTCTTTGGCATCATCAACTCCATCAAGCTCATAGCAATTCGTCTGGTTCAAATAATGAAATGTTCTTGGGTTTCCCAACTTGTACTTTTGAACTTCCTACAATGATTGGAAGCAAATGGGATCCAAACATTAAAAATTTTGAACTCCAATTGATTGCCAATAACATATACGTACAACTTATTGAGAAATACAAGCTTTTCAAGCTTTACATTTAAGTACAAAATCATGAAACATGACAGCAAGGGGAACTAACAGCAATCATAATGCAGAATTGCAGATTTCCACTATCTGAAATAAAATGGGCCAGTTACCTCTTGGGGTGCAGCACAGAGCATATAGAAACAGTGATAGTTTCTTTCAGGATCTGACAGTTGACAAACGCGAGATCTTTCAAGCAAGTATGTTCTGACGGCAGCCCCAGAGATCCTACCCCTTTGATCAAACTGAAGCTCGACAAACTTACCGAAACGACTACATTTAACATCATGGGTGCATTAGCTGCATTGATGCGTGAAATAGAAGACCAAATAAATCATGCATAATATGCACACAATAGAGGCCAAGAGAATCTTAGTACCTTGAATTATTATTTCTCACTGTCTTTGCATTACCAAATGCCTCAAGAACAGGATTTGACTGCAAGAAAGAGAACAAAATATATAAACAATCATTAGGTAATATGCTCAGACATCAAAACCTGAATCAACACATTATTGGTTCATCGAACATGATGAAGCAGTTATTACCTCAAGAACTTGTTGCTCGACTGACCTTCCTTCTCCTGCAGATCGTCCTCCCATGTAAGCAAGGTATCTCATAAGCAACTTTGTGCTTTCTGTTTTACCTGCCCCACTCTCACCGCTAACCAAAATTGCCTGACTCTTTCCGTCATTCATCATAAGCCTGTTAAAAAAAGGGTCTTTTTAATAACAAGATATATCTATGGAAAAGTTGTCATCAATTGAAGCATTGCACACCTGTAAGCAGCATCTGCAACAGCAAATGGATGTGGACTCAGCTCACCAAAGGCTGCTCCTTTATATTGTTCCATCATATGACTATCATAGAGATGAGGCAATCTTTGAAAAGGATTGACAGCAATCAATATACTGCCAGTGTAAGTCTGAAGAGTGAGAAATATAGTTAGAGTTATACTGGGCAAGGATTGCCAAAGTAACAGTTAAAGTGCAAAAATGTATCATAAGGTGAACAAATAGACTAAACTCACATATATCTCATTAATATCGTATCTAGATTTTAAATTCTGTAGAACTCCAGGTTCGTGCAAATATGCTAACTTGGTCATATCATCCACCCCACAAGATGGAGCATCAGCATCCTTGGGATAGACATTAGAACACCTAGCAACAACCTGCAGAAAAAGTAAACAACGACCTTTTATAAAAAACATTAAATTGGTTGATAGAGAAAAACCCAGTGTTATAATAGAAACAAGACGAGTTTATATGCGTTGCTGCACAAAAAAGCAATATGGACAGAAATAATGTGTCTTCAAACACAAAGAAAAATGGTTGGTAATAGAAACTGAAAATCATGATAATTTTTTTTTTCCAGAAACCGACAATTTTAGATGAAAAAAATTCTAATGATGGCTGACCGTGTTCCCTGATGTACAAAGGACTGTGATGTCTTCACCATTGACTGCAACAACTTCTCCATCTAACCAGGCTTCATCAGGATCCTCCACCCAAACAAGAGAGCCAACTCCTGTAGCAGCTGAAGTAACCTACAGCATTGAACAGCATTCAGCCTTCTCAATGACTCTCACATGACACACCAGCAAACAGGAGTCCTTTGACTTATTTAGAATGTTATTATACAGTTGAAACATCACAGCAAGCTATGAAAGTCCATGTTTTATTTCAATAGGCTGTTACCGGACTCCTTAATTTATAGTTTACAAGTTGCTAGAGCACAAATATAGACCATGAAGTCCATATGTACTTTTATATCACCTGTTCTAAACTCATGAAAAAATTTAGGTTACAAACTGCATGCAGCATAAATATCTTGCTCAAAAATGGATATGTTTCGTTCTAGTCAACTACATGTTGTATAAGTGTTTATTTCCTTCAGGGTATTATGAATGTCAATCTTCGAACAGTTGACAAGTCAATTTACAAAACGCAGCTGTTTCAAGAGTACAAGTGAACAAATACTTTTGATTGCCTAACAAACAAAAACTTCTTTCAGTTGGCTGTAAAATAACTCAGAATTGGAAGGAGAAGCATTCCCACCTTTAGAATTAAGGTGAGCAGCCAAAAGTTCAAGATAAAACTAATTACGAAATTTAAAAAATAAACAAAAATCAGTGGGGATCACACACATTCATTCCATCTTCACTTGGCAATCCGCAAAAGATTCCAGCTTACACTACTAAATCATAAATTATAACCGCAAAAGATTCCAGCTTACACTACTAAATCATAAATTATAATCAAACACAAATGCAACAATAAGATAGCATACACACTGGCATTATGAGCATGAACAACAGATCATCCATCGCATTCAGTTAACTAGCCAAATCCATCAACAGGAAAATCCAACACAAAAGGAAACAAAAAGATCAAATAAACACCAGATCAATTAAAGTTTCTAAGAAACAAGAGGGTTCCACCAAAAAAAACCCCAAAAAATCAGAAAAGAACAATAAAACAAAAAGGAAATTGACTCATTACCATTGTGCTGCAACAACTTCAACCAGATCAGAAACTCCAGTTCCACCTCAATCAGCGCAACCAACCCTCAACCAAAACCTCAATAAAAAAAATAAACAACACCGCACAAAAACAGATCAAACCCACCGCTGCACTTACAACTTGCAAATGAAGAAATGTAACACGAAATCACTTCAATCTACAAACTCTATCCAACAAATTTTCGCTACAATCGTTTGCACAAGCTCTTCAATTCATTCACATATGCCAACAAAAAAATACTAATGTTGAAGAAATCTAGCATATGACAGCAAAATGAGCTCTGTTTAATCGCCGCTCCAATTTTGCAATTGAAATGTAGAAAATCGGAAGAGGCGTTCAGCTTGGAATAGAACGAATAAACGACAAACAGAGAGAAAGAAAAAACCAGTAAAACTTAATTAAATCCATTTTTTTACAGTGCTTAGTAAACGTAAAGTAAATTTTTTTATTTTCCTTTTCTTTTAAACAGGAAACTCTTTCTCAACTAGCGCTCGTTGCGGGATTTGGTCTTTTTCTTTTTATTCTTTTATTTTTTTAATTAATTTAAGGGAGAATTAGTAAATGCCTTTGCTTATATATATTCTTAGATATATTGCTGTGGGGTCAACCCTTTGGAATGACACCGCGCTTTACTATTAACTCACGCGTCTCCACGCTCTATCTTTCCAATTTAAATTCCAATAGGACTATAGGAGTGTACTACAGTAAGAAAAATACTCCCTCTGTCCCATTAAAAATGCAACGTTTTCTTTTTTTGGTTGTCCCATTAAAAATGAAACGTTTCCTTAAATGAAAACAACTCTATCTCTACTTTTTCATCTATCTTACTTTACTCTCTCTTCATTAACTCACAAAACAACACTACATAAAATCCCGTGCCGATTCTCAAATGTTGCATTTTAAGTGGGACGGAGGGAGTATATTGTATCTATGTTTTTCCTTTTTTCCTTTTTCGGACTTCTGATTTCAATTACTATTAATAAACGTTCAAAGTACATAAATTTACAAATTATCAATACTTAAAAAAAATTCACCTAATCTATCTGTCTGTTATTAGGAATATCATATTGTAGCACGAGTTTTAAGAAATATTAAAAAAAAGTAAGTGAAAAAAAATTAGTAGAATAGATATCTCGCTTGTATCTCTATTAATTTTAAATGAAATGTGAGACCCTATTACCACTTATAATAAAAGTGAACCGGAAAATATTTCGTATTGTAAAATTTTGTTTTCTTGCTACATGTGTTTATTATTGTTTTTTCAAAGAGTGGACTAAAAAACTAGTTATACCCAGAAAATGGGATTTGCACTTTTTAGTACTCAATATTTATAAAATCACATTTTAATTTAATTTTAAAAAATTTTCATACATCTCAAATTCAGTCCTAGGTTTTACTATTCCACTCTTCACCCCGTGAGGGGTATATTTGTCCATTTAGCTTGATTTGAGAGGAGTGAGTTGAGCACCAAACTTGTGGTTTTTGAATATTTCTGAATTTCTATTGTGATTTTTTAAGAATAAAAAATCTTTATGGTATTGTTAAATCTTTGTATATTATCTTAAAACAAATTATTTAAATCGTTGTATTGTTATCTAAAAATAATTATTTAAATCTTTGTAGTACTCATTATTTAAATTATTGTATTACAATCGGGAAATCAGTGTAACACCGTGCTATGCACGGATCATTAATTTACTACAATCTTCACCGAACAACCATCTAATAGTAAGAAACTACCGGTCTACAACTTCAACAATTCCGATCAAAGAAATTGATGAAAATAACATTAATCATTAAGAATCTACTAAAAAAAATTGATGATACAGATTAATGCAATTTTGCTTCTCAACACGAATCGACTTCTACAACGTGTATATAATCAGCAATTTCATAATTTCCATAGAAATTGATGAAAACGAAAATAATACATGAAAACAATTAGATATGCTTATAGCAGCTGAAAACCAATCAAACTTCTATACTTGATTTTGTTGGAACATGTATACTAAAAAGCATTTTTTAGTTATTATAAATATGATAAATTGTTTGTATATTGTAAACTCTCCTTTTATGAGAACTAGTGTTAGCCCACGCGCTACGCGCGACAAAAAATATTTTTATTTTATTAATTAGACATTGTGAATAATTCCAATAAAATAAAAAGTAACATCATTACATAAGATTAAAAATAAAATTTACTCCCTCCGACCCAGTTTAAGAGTCCCATTTAGAATTACTACCAAATGAAATGAATTAAAAGTAATCAATGGGAATAAATTGTAACTGATACATTAAAACTTTCCACAACTAAATTTATTTAATCAAAATTTATTTTTAATTATTGCATTTACATCCCTTGCACAAAATAGTTATTCAAAACCTCTCAAAACTCGTCTTTTATATATGTATAAACAATAAATGTTTTCTTCATGTTTTGTATTTCACTTTAATGAGAATTGATTGTTTTAATTATATTCAATTAAAACGCCAGAAAATAAAATTAGTCTAATTCTTCTACATTGAAGGCTAGGTTGTGGAACATGTCGTCATAGTAGGTGACTCAGTCGGAACCTTGTAGAAGTAAAACTATTTCACAACCTAGATAGGTTGTGGTTACCTATCGCGAAATGTTGCAACGTCCATCCGAAAGTCATCTTTACCTTGAAAATGACTTGTGACATTGGTGTGGTATAACAATGAAATTATCTAAAGTATAAACACGTCTTTGTTGCTATCTATTGAAAGACGATGTTTTGGAAATTTAATATTTCTTAATCATTGTAATAATATAGGACATATGTTATTAATCATACGCTGCTTTAACTTATCCGTAGGTGCGGGTATTTCGCAGCCCAATATTCATGATATCTTGGGTAGTAGTAATTAATAACTAGTACGGTGTCAGTTTTATTATTACATTGAATCGTGTGCTTTCGCGGTTTGACTATATCCCCAAGGGGTGTTCGAGAGAAGTTCTATTAGTCGAAAACCTGTCCGGTTTGGATTTAATATACATCTCATACTAGACAAACTCTTGGAAATAAAAATATATTAATTAATTTTAAATCCATAGCAGACTATAAATTAATTGATGGATATAGAAAGTCTTAAACCAGGGAAATAATATATAAAAGAGGTTAACCCGGATTGCTTGTAATCACGGATTGGATGGACGGTCAGTATTTCTTCTATGGTGACACAAGAAATATTCTATTGGTTTTATATTAAATTATGGGTTATAATTTAATTAGTAAAAAAAAATCTAATAAGGAGGCCCAATCCAAGCCCCATAGATCCCTAACCTAGCCCATCACAAACTATATAAATGGGAATGAATGAGGTGTGACATAATACACTACAGAAAACCTAAACCCTCCAAAGTCCAAAGAAGCAAATTTCGAGCTCCTCACTAATAGGAGTTTTCGAAAATTGTAAAGTGTATGCAATTAGTTTTTCCTGTCTTCTCCTTCAAGATCCTTATAATTTCTAATAAATTCCCTGCATAAGGAAATCTAGAGTTGGGTCATAGGTTAGAAGATTTTGGTTTCGCAATAAAACTTCAAGATCTACACGTGGAGAAGTAGCAAACCACTTCGATTTTTTGGAGAATCAAAATTGTAAGATTCAATATCATAATTTAATATTAAATTTTGTGATTAATTGCGCAATAGAATGTTTATATATGTTGAAGCATGAAATTGAATCGATCCACATAATCACCTAAATAGATTCTAATTTTGTGAATTTATTTGATTTGCAATTTCCAATGTGCAAGCCCCAACAGATTTCTCCTCGAGTTGAACGACTAGCCTTGTGGCTAGCAATTTCTTGCGCCTTAGATCTAGTTGGTTGGAAGAGCGAAGAGAGAAGACGGTATTTATAGAGCTTGATTAGGAGTAAGTATTTAACTTCAATTATAAATATAATTAAAAATCATATTTACTGATCTGGTACAAATAAAGAAGGTGAAATTATATAACTGCAAAATTTTATAAAGTTTATAACTGAAATATTCGGATTTTGCACTGTTTTAAGACCATTATTTGGTCCGTTTTTAATGTCAAAGTTGCATTACATGTCCATTATTTGCATATTTTATCCATTTTGGTATTTTGACGTGTTTTGTGAGAAATATGCATATTTGAGCCTAAAAAGAGAGTTAAAACGTGAAGTAGGAAATCTGGAGCTTCAGGTAGCATCCAGCGACCGCCGGACAGGCCCCGGCGATCGCCGAGCTCACAGACTGCCGGGAAGTGCATGGAGAACGCCACAAAAGAGTAAGAAGGTTCTGATTAATGCGCGGCGACCACCGGCCAAGGTGCGGCGGCCCGCCACAGAAACGTGGTGCGCGATAGCTGTCTTCAAACTCAATTTACCGGCGATCTGAAGTCCGATCAGGGTTTTCTACACGCCATTATCTTCGTCTTGAAAAGAGCTTCAAGATGGTACAAGAATCACCTAAATCGAAGATCTGTGGAGAGAGTTATGGCCGTTCTACCAAAGTCGCACAAAGTTGTCAAATGCAGTCTAGGCGGAAATTCAAAGAAGAAAAGAAGACATTACCCTGTGAAGCCAAATCTTTTCCTTCTACTATGGAGAACGAAAATTCCATCTTTCCTATTGCTTGGAGGAGACATTTTACCAAATTTAAATCCTTCTCAAGCCTATATATATCCCATAACCTAATTCAGAGAATTCACCCTTCAATAGCCCCCCAAAAGGGGAGCCTTCAAAGCTCCTCCTCCAACCCTAATTCTTTATCATCTTTTTGCCAATTACTTACATAACATAAATTTGAGTGTTCTTCATTGTTCAAGGGATTGGAGAAAGAAGAAAGAGATCATCAAAGAGCTACAAGGATGAACCTTTGGGTTTTATTTGCTTGAGCACTTATGTTTATTTGGTCTTTATTTCAATCTATGTTTTTAGCTTATTCAATTATGTCTAACTAAATTCGTAGGATTCTTTGGATGTGTTAGTAACTTTTATTAGTTTACACAATTCCTTTTTCTATTTAATATCTGTTTTGTTTTTACTTTGTTTCTTCCCTAAGTTATTCTTGACGCTTCACGTTTGAGTGACACATTCTGTGCTGATCCAATATAACTTGCTTCACAACTGTGAGATAGTTCTAGCGAGTTAGGTCCACTTAGTAGACACTACAATTAGTTTCCTTTAAAACGACACTGTTAATTGAGACTAAGGACTTTTTAAGGGTCTTAGGAGCTTTATGGAGTTACGTGTTAGGATTGACAACCCTAATTTTGTAATCAACGTTTGCATCGCATGAGCATAAGCTAGGTGACTCGTTCCATCAAAGTAATAACTGTGCTAGGGTATTGTAGTTTGGAACTTGTATAACCATAACTGTGAACGCACATCCCTGGGATTCCCTTATCTCTATCGATTATCTCCGTGTTCTATGTGCATTTAGTTGTTATATTCTTTTTATTGTTTTTAGTTTTCAAAGTTTTCCAAAACCTATTGTTTTTCCAGATAGTAATTGAGTCTTAGTAGAGGATAGACACTTTGTGTTTGCCTTCCATGTGTTCGATATCCGGTACTGACCTTTAGCTATACTATATATACTCTGTATACTTGCAGGTTTATTTAGTGCTAAAAAATAGTGCATCAAATTTTTGGCGCCGTTGTCGGGGAAGACAATTCACTTTGGAGTGATATCGTCAAACGGATAATTTTGCTAATTTGGAATTTAATTGCTTTCAGTTTTAATTTTAGTTTTTTTTAATCTGTTTTTGTTTTTGGTTCTTGCAGGTTGTGTATGCGAACGAGTTCTGGGAAGTACAGCCTAGAACCGCTCGATCTAGAACTTGAAAGAACTCGTAGGAAAATAAGAAGTGAAATAGGATCAGGAACAATGGATGACCGAACAGACATCGAGAAGCTGCAAGAAATGGTGAAGCTGCTAATGGACGAGAGAAATGCGGAGAGGGCAGCCCGTGAGGCTTTGGAAAAGAAGAACAAGGAAATACAACCCCGTGATGAACATGTTCAATCATGGGAATATGATTACTTTTCCCGAGGGACCTCGTATTGATGCTAACAATTTTGAGTTACGCATGCCCCTTATCCAAAGGGTCGAGCAAACTCCTTTTGCAGGTAGGGCCACAGAGGATGCCAACCGCCATCTCTCTAAATTTGTGGAGATCTCAAACATCTCAAGTTAAACGGTGTCGATGACGATGCCATAAGGGTAAGACTCTTCCCCTTTTCATTAACTGATTCTGCTAAAGAGTGGTTTGAATGCATGCCCATAGAAAAGGTCTCCACATGGAAGGACATTGTAGCTGTCTTCCTTGACAAGTACTATCCGCCAGGCACAATCTTGAAGCTCAAAAGCGAGATCTTCCAGTTCATCCAAGGCCATGACGAGCCCCTCTACGAGGCGTTTGCTCGTTTCAAAGCTCTTCTCTGAAAGTGCCCCAACCATGGTTCACTGTGGATCATCAGGTAGGAATCCTCTATAATGGATTTAACGAGAAGATTTGTGTTATGCTTGATTCAGGTGCAAATGGAGGATTCTTAAGGAAGTCGGGTGAAGAAGCCATGACGGTAATAGAGGAATTCGCCACCAACAGCAGGGGGTGGTAGAAAGAAAGGCATTGCCTAAAGAGGATAGCTGCAGTTTAAGAGGCCGAGGAAAGTTCTTTTGCGAAGGAATTGGCCGAGCTCAGAGTTAGGGTGGACCAAATGGATACATCGAGGAAGGGGGATCCGATTACACTTACCTCCATCATAGCGGTCTCTAAACCCGAAACTCCTGCCCCGATAGTGGAGGAGATCAACTACATGCAAGGAGGCGGTTCCAACAGAAACTACAATAATAATTATCGCCCTAATCAGGAGGGTGGTAATTTTAATAATTATAATGGAAATCACCCACATCCACATATATCTCATGCTAATAATCATAATTTTGTCCAATCTCATGCAGGGTTCAATCTAGGCAAAGAGAAAGGAGTGGAGCCACCTACCAAGGAAGACAAATATGAGGCTGGCATCCAAAAGATTTTGGAGCTAATGCTAGAGGATAGAAAGAACAACGAGACCAAGATGGGAGTTGTAGAGGAAAGACTGACCAAGCTTGAATCTGGGTTAAGCACTGTCGTCTCCACTGTGTCCATCATTAAGTTACAGAGAGTCTGTCTCTTCGGCGGCGGACCGCCGCACGACTTCCGTCGGTCGCCGGGCGGGACTTCCCTTCCGAGCATATTTTTCCGAGGCGGACCGCTGCATTGATCTGCCCGCCGGGCGCCGGCGGTCGCCGGTCGCCGTCTGACTCCAGATTTCCAGACTTTGCGTTTTGACTCCCTTTTTTGTCTCAATTACACACATTTCTCACAAAACGCGTCAAAATACCAAAATAGACAAAATATGCAAATAATGGACGTGTAGAGTGACTTTGACATTAAAAACGGTCCAAATAACGACCTTAAAATAGTGCAAAATCCGAGCGTATCACCGCTGCAGAGCCGGTAGCGGCCCGCCAGCCACATTTTGGAAACATTCTGATTCATCGCGGCGACTGCCGCCAAATTGCAGTTTCCGCGCGATTTTTTTGAGTTTCTCAAATTTTCGCCCCGTCCAACCTCCACGCGAAATTTTTCAAGGTATGTTTTCTTTTTGGTAGTTTTCTCACGTCCCTACCGACTCTACAAACTTATTTTACACTTTGTTGTAAATAAGTTTGGGGGATGAAGTGGTGGACCGTGAGTTTAGGTATTTGTTACTAGTTTTTAGTAAGTATTTGTTTTATTTTGTTTTAAAAACCCGAAGGTGAATCCATGTCATGAACTTAACATGAAGAACTTAGAAACACGCATGCTTAGGAACACATTAGACTGAGTTGCCGATGATATTTAATTCCATCCATGTTTAAGTATGGCTTGACGTTTTGATTTGATGGTTTGGTGAAAAGGTTCATAATTAGTGAATTGCTTGTTTGCCTTGATTCATTCTTATACCTTGTGAGATTTGAGCCTAATTTCTTTCTTGTGTGAATTATCTGTATTCATATATATATTTCTAGAACTTGCTCCTAGTCTGCCTAAGTTTACATTGTGTTTAAGTAGATAAGGGAAGATGTTAGGCCATCTTTTCATAGCTACTTTTGTACCCAAATTTTCGACCTCTCAAATTTTTAAAATTTTATCCCTTTGGAGCCAATTTTGAGCCTAAGCCTTTTTTTTGGAAGCCAAATAAATTGGGACAATTCCTTGGGTTAGTATAGTTTTATTATCTTTTTGTAAAGGAATTGGAGAGATAAAGAGGAAAGTATAAAAAGTAGTGTGCTTAATTTAAAGAAAGTACAAGTTGTGAAATAAAAAAATTCCAAATATGTGCTTGATCTAGAAAGGATGCTTATAAAAAAAGAAAGAAAAGAAAAGAAAAAAAAAAAGTGTGAAAGGTTGTGAAAAGAAAAGAAAATCAAAGGATTGGAAAGTGAGTTGAAGGAGAAAAAAATAAAGTGTTAAGAAGTGTTTTGGGTTTAGAAAAATGGAGTCACTTTTTATCCAAACCAGTGTTATCACCCGTGCGATGCACGGACCAAATAAATTTCACTTACACATTTTCAATAAATTATCATAAATAAAAATAATGAAAATGAATATTATTTTGTGGACTTTAAATATAAAAATTATACTAATAATAATGTTTTAGACCATTACAAATGTAAAATTAAATAAATTGAGAATTAAAGTAATATAGAAACATGTTGATTAGAACCATTCTCTAAAGTAGTATATTTTTCCGAACAAAACAATTGCACTTTCACAACGTCAAACGTTCAGTCGCTATGAGCCACCAATAGTGAATCAACATGCTAGAAGGTGGCGTAACCAATAAAACTCCTTTCCGTCTCTCCTGTTTTCTCTTCACCAAGCTCTCGGTTTTCTGAAGCTGCCATCTACCACCGGCACTGCCATCGTTGTCGCCGCCTTTCTTCACGGAACCCCTTTCATGCACACCTACATAGGTACACATATACAGATGGAAAAAAGATAGATAACATAATCGTCTTATTTAGGATTCTTTTTGGTCTTCCGAGAAATTCCTCCATATAAATCATCCATTAAAGTGGAGTTTAAAAGCTTAAATCTTGATCTATTTGTATCCAGTCGGTTCCTGCAAAAAAAATCTTATCCGTCACCTTCCTTTGTTTTGTAGTCCGCTATTCCTCCAAAGTTGTGGACCACTACCACCATCCGCCTCTGCATCATTGACTCGAGCCGCCTATAAGTCTGCCTAGTGTAGCCTCTTGTCCCCGTACAAAAAACACAGACTCCACAGCACTGCCACTGCGTGCTCCGTCGTTGCCCCTCACACCTTCGGCATCTTCTTCACCATCTCCAGAAGCTTCAAAATAATTGACAAAAGAAAACCTTGTTTATGGGAGTAATAAATATGTCGGAATATTCTCACCTAAGTGAAAGCTTTTCATGGATTTTTTTTTAATGAATGATCAAATAACATTGAAGATCAAATCAAGATTCATTATCTAATATATCCAAAGATGTAATGAGTCAGATACAAAAAGTTAAACAGTGAATTAAACTTGTGTTAACTATAGATCTAATGGCACAACCAATGAGTATCCTTGAAACAGTGAATTAAACTTGTGTTAATTATAGATCTAATGGCACAACCAATGAGCGTCCTTGCAGTCTATCAGGTTGGAAGCTATGAAGTAGCCATAGCAAAGTGGTAAGTTATTCATGATATCAAGCTCTATAAATAAACAAATGAGATATGAATACCACTAAATTCTTCAACAAAAAGATTCCTGAGCTAGTGACTGGTGAGTATCAGCATCTAAAGCCGCCACACCTTTCATTACAGTAGCCGCCTTCTCCCACGTAGGTGTCAGAGCTTTACAATGACTGTTAAATTCTCCAAATCTTTGTCCCACATCGGCTTGGTGATGATCCTAGGTTCTCTATATAAGTGTGGATAACCCTCCCCCTTATGAGGCATTTTAAGGGGTGAGTGGCCCATTTCTAATATGGTATCAGAGCAGGGCCCAAGTCGATGATGGTTTATCTCTTTATCTCTTCTCTTGCCTACCCACGTAATGGAAGTCCGATATGTCATTCCGGCCCACACGTGAGGGGGCGTGTTAAATTCTCCAAATCCTTGTCCCACATCGGTTTGGTGATGATCCTGGCTTCTCTATATAAGTGTGGATAACCCTCCCCCTTATGAGGCCTTTTAAGGGGTGAGTGGCCCATTTCTAATAATGACCATACCATAGAGCGAGGAATTCAATCAAAACTATACCATTCGAATTGAGCAGCTGTGCGACACAAATAAACAAAATTTTATAAATACGTCGTGGATTAAAACTCAATATGAAAAGATAGAGCAGTCTGACTCGACTTATTTTAACACAAGTGATGCCCGCAAGTGTACGGGGCTAGTGTAGCAATTAGCAAACAAGAGTATCGTATCCCACAGAGACTAATTTGTATCAACTTAACTACCACGAACAAATGTTGACTACTATCTAGAGAATAGAGAAAGGTTTGGTTTTGTTCTAACACTACGAAAAGCATATAATGAACAAATAAATAAATAAAAGCAAGTAAACACGGAGTGAAAAGATATATGGAGAAAATTGTAGAACTCAAGGATTCGATGCACAACTCCAAGCTCTTATCCAATCAAATTGTCTTACCTTTTGGTGTCTCTAGAATTACTAAGTCGACCACAATTATAGATTAAACCCTCTCCCGAGGTGAGAAACCTGTAGATTAGGTGCTAGGATTGAAGTCCCCTTCTAATCCTAAAACCCCTAACTCCCAAAAGCTCGATTAGGTCAAAGACCTCACTCAAAACCTCAACTCTCCCGAGTTTTATTGCATTAAGGTGTGAATTATTCTTTTTTCTAGATTAATTATTTCATCTCCCGATTAATCTAATTAATCCTACACAATCAAATAGTGATCAAACAATTGAAATGAATAAATCCAAGAATAATCAAATAACTACAAGAGCAAGGTAAGAACAAAATTAATTGGATAAAAACTATGAAATTAGTGCATCTTCACCAAGAATTCTACAAAAAGGTGTTTAGCTACTCATGTTCTTCACAAAAACCATGTTTGAAACAAAAGATTCTATGAAATACATGGAGAAAAGATTAAGATACTCCTGTGAGAATGAATCTATGGAATGGCAACTTCAATCTTCCGATTGGAAGTCTTCAATCTTCAATTCTCTCTCTCAAAGTGTTCTTTGGGGGTGTGTATGAGTGATGGAGGCGGTGGGTGTAGAATGATATGAACCCTAGGCGTTTTTCCTTTAATCTCCCATCAAAAATCGCATTTTTGGCAAGAGAATACGCCAAAATAGCGTACCCGGCCGGGTGGAATTATAAAGAGCAAAATTCACCCGGCCGGGTGGTCATTTTCGACCACTTTCTGACCCTTTTCGCGCAGAATCGTTGTACCCGGCCGGGTGAATTTATAGTGTAATAATTCACCCGGCCGCGTGAAAGTTTTTGGACAACGCAGTGTTCTTGTAACGGCCATAACTTCTTCTACCGAACTCCGATTGAGGTGTGCGAGATACCCACGCGAAGATCTTTCGAAGACGGAGATATTGATATGCATTAGGGGCTGATTGGACTTCAAAATCTCCAGTAAATATTGTCTCAAACCAAGGCTACTGCACATCCACATATTTTGTACCTTTTCTACACATTCCTAACAAAATGATCAACATACCAACATAATAGAGAAGTAGATATAAACATGTCCAATAATGGACAAAATATGATCAAATTCATACATAACCACCCTCTAAAACCATGTAAAATCCAAGTATGTCACAGTCACGCCAAATTTTATCAATTTATTTCTCTCAGCCGGCTGTGGACTTACAAAACCAAGGACGATCCACCCTCCCTACTTAAACCCTATCAAAATCCCCAACTTAAATCAAGATAACAACAATGAATAGAGTTCTCCCCATTCTTGTAAATTTTTTTTCAATAGAGGTAAAAGTCTACTTTCAATTTTTAAAGCATGAGCATGTTAAAATATAACTTATGGGAAACTCCAACACAACAAACAATACCATCTGAATCTCCCAAACTAAAAGTTTCAAATCAATTACCAAACGTTCGAATTTTCAAAAATCGAACTTTAAGCAAGATGTAGAAATTAAATGCTTAGCTTTAGTGGGGGATTGACTGTCGATGAACAGCCGCACGACGACCCTGACGACGACGCTGATTGACTGCAAGCCGTGTGACCCACGCAGCGACGGTGCAGCGCCGGAGCGCTAGCGTGCAGCCTCTGAACGGAGAAAGTAAGGAGAGCGGAGGAGGCGAGATCTCGAGGCATATGAACTGCAGCGGCGGTAACCTGGAGACTGGCGGCGGATAATTTTTGAGGGAGAGGAGAGAAGATTGAATTTAAGTGTTCATTTTCATGAATAATGGTAGTACAAAACTTTTCTTGTAAGGTTTTTCAATTCATTTTTTGGGAAAATCAAACACAAAGCACGAAGAGAGAGAGTTGCTTTGTGACCGGTAGGTTTTCAATTCATTTTTCAAGATGCTGAATAGTTTTCTTGTAATTAATGGACTCATGTTTTCCCACCCAAACTACATCTAGTGGCATTTTTGTGAATTTCTCCACAACTGCCATGTTATATATTGATAGATAGTCCTCACCTACCAAAGATCCTACATTACAACCAAAAATAAAGACCTTTTCGGACTTTTGATGCTTAATCACATCGAGTAGAGGAGGGATTAGACTTTGAGTAAGCCTATGGTAAACTTTTCCTTATACACTTTGAGAGTAAAAGAAAGAACACTTCCCACCTTTGGAAGTTTGCCACATGTGAGTACTTGAATTCAAGGTGTTTCACGAGTTAGTAATGAAAGTGCACTAATAAGCCTTTCTTGATTTGATTGCGTTAATACATGCTTAATCTATTCTTCCATCTTTTGAAGCAATTACGACGTCTAGTCCTTGTGCATTCTGTGCGTCTATTCTTGTGTCTTTATTGTTTTGTTCGAAGACAAACAAAAATGTAAGTTTGGGGAAGTTGATATGCTCGGATTTTGCACTATGTTAAGGCCATTATTTGGTACGTTTTTAATGTCAAAGTTGCATTCATGTCCATTATTTGCATATTTTATCCATTTTGGTATTTTACCGTGTTTTTTTTGTGAGAAATGTGCATATTTGAGCCTAAAAAGGGAGTTAAAACGCGAAATAGGAAATCTGGAGCTTCAGGTAGCATCCAGCGACCGTCGGACAGGCCCCAGTGACCGCCGGGAAGTGCGTGGAAACCGCCACAAAAGAGTCAGAAGCTTCTGATTAACGCGCGGCGATCGCTGGCCAAGGTGCGGGGGCCCGCCACAGAAACGCAGCGCACGACAACTGTGTTCAAA
The DNA here is from genome assembly GCF_029641045.1 of Salvia hispanica. Taxonomy (NCBI): domain Eukaryota; kingdom Viridiplantae; phylum Streptophyta; class Magnoliopsida; order Lamiales; family Lamiaceae; genus Salvia; species Salvia hispanica. The sequence goes on along the minus strand of NC_142696.1, from coordinate 8,954,780 downwards.
CTCAATTTTCCGGCGATCTTGAAGTCCGATCAGAGCATTCTACATGTCATTCTCTTTGTCTTTGAAAGAGCTTCATGTTGGTACCAAGATCATCTCAATCGGAGTTCTGTGCAGAGAGTTATGACCATTCTATCAAAATCGCGCAAAGCTGTCAAATGCAGTCTAGGCGGAAATTCAAAGAAGGAAAGAAGACATTACCCTGTGAAGCCAAATCTTTTCCTTCTACTATGGAGAACGAAAATTTCAACTTTCTTATTGCTTGGAGGAGACTTTTTTTATCAAATTAAAATCCTTCTCAAGCCTATATATACCCAATAACCTAATTCATAGAATTCACCCTTCTATAGCCCCCCAAACGGGGAGCCTTCAAAGATCCTCCTCCAACCCTAATTCTTCATCATCTTTATGCCAATTACTTCCATAGCATAAATTTGAGAGTTCTTCATTGTGCAAGGGGTTGGAGAAAGAAGCAAGAGATCATCAAAGAGCTACAAGGATTCAACCTTTGGGTTTTATTTGCTTTAGCACTTATGTTCATTTTGTCTTTTAAATCTATGTTTTTAGCTTATTCAATTATGTCTAACTAAATTCATAGGATTCTTTGGATGTGTTAGTAACTTTTATTGGTTTATAAAATTCCTTTTTCTATTTAATATCCGTTTTGTTTTTACTTTGTTTGTTTCCTAAGTAATTCATGAAATACATCAACACGAACGCATGACATTGATATCGATTACTAGGAATGGAAAAGATGGTGATTGGATCCATGTGATTGCTGATTTCTAGGCCTATTGCATTATCTTTGATTTGGTTTTTTAAATTAAGAAAGTTTGGATTTCATGGGATTTGAATAAATTAGGGATTGATTGAATAATTGAATTAATTAGAGCAAATTTGGTGGGATTATTGTCTAGTGCACTCCTATATATTCCATAGGGGAGTTTGAAGAATGTATCCAGAGAGATCAAAGCTATTAGGTGGTGAAAACCGAGGCCTCGGTGAGAGGATTATTATCTATTTTATTTCAAAGTTCTGTTGGTTTTGTTTACAAAAGCTTGAGAGTTGTTCTCTATTCTTTATCTTTGAGTTGTTTATCCATTGGTTCTTACTTCCTTATCACTCCATAACAATTGGTGCGGTGAACAATGGTCGATACACGTTCCTCTGTATATCACGCTCGGATGACACGCTCTCACGTGTCGAGAGTTTGGAGAAGGCAGTGGGAGAACTTACTGCTCATGTCCGCTCTTTAGATACGTCACTTGATGAAAGAATTGTTCGCTGCCTCGAACCTGTTCTACGCGAGCTCCGTGGGCCTCGCATTGGGGAGACTATATCGAAGACTTATCCGGACATGTCCCAAGATTCAGTCCACTGATCCGGATGCCTCTATCCTAATTCCCACAAGTGGTACTCCACCAGCAATGGCGTTACCTTCATTTGATGGCACTGATGCTCTAGGTTGGCTTGCACGGGCTGGCCAATATTTCATGGTCAGTAAAACGCCTGATGACAGTCGCATGGACCTTGCCCTCATCGCCTTATCTGGACCAACTCTCCCCTGGATCCAGATTCTTCGTCGTAGGCTCCCTTCCCTCTCTTGGGACCAGTTTTCACGTGGATTTCTCTTTCGCTTTGGCGACAGTTCGGCTTGTGATAGTTATGAAGCCCTAGCTGCTACCAAACAAGATGGGTCTATGGCAGACTACATTGTTGTATTTGAATCACACTTAGCCTAGCTGCCCGATCTTACCGACAACCAATTTCTGGGTTTCTTTTTAGCGAAGCTTAAACCACATATTCGGCTACAGTTAAGTGATCCAACAACTTATTCGGATGCAGTTAAGATGGCCAAACTTATCGAGCGTCGACCCCTTTAACCTGTCCGATTATGAATGACTCGGGTAATTTCTTTGATAAGGCTAATTTCATGCATCGGTTATGTGATGAAAAATCACCAATTACTGGGCCTAACATAATTTTTAAGCCAGGTGTGCGAAGGAATTCGCTAGGTCCAGGAAGAACTGAAGGTAGTGGACCAGCGAAGGAAGGAGATGAAAAGTGAGCAGAATCAAGGAAGAAAATGGCTAGACGAAGGGAGTCCGATGCTGAGGGTAAAGAAGACTATTCACACAAAAGAGCCCCTGCTGGACCCACTTCCATGCCTATATAAAGAGGAGCATGTAACACACAAGATATACATGATTTAGCTCTCAGCTCACACACACACTCACACACTTGGGAAAAATGGGGATTCTGGGGTAGTTTAGAGGTTCATCTTCGGGAAATTCTGTTGCAACACCGTCCTCAAGGAGGGCGAAGATACAATTATTTACTTTTCAGCTTTTGCGTTTGATTTCCGTCGAACTTCACCGTTTTCAAAGTCGATTGCTCGTTTGCTACTTATCGTTTATCTATGAATTTTATTTTACGTCACGATGGTGTTGATTTTGTGTTGATTTACGTTGATTCTATGTTTTGAGGTTTTATTTCGGAGGTTGATTGTTATCTGAGTTGATCTGTGGTTGTTGTTGTTAATCTGTGGTGAATCGGCGAATATGCAGTTATGGAGATGATTTTGATCGGAGTTTGTCTCGGATGCTTGGATGCGGAGTGGATTTAGCATCCGAAGTGTGGATCTGAACAGGGGAACTGAGTTGTGTATGGATCTTTGATTTTCTGCTTTCGTTTTTACTTTGCTTCGTCTAGTAGCCGTAGATCTGCCTTAGTTTTAACTGTTCTTCGGTTTTGTTACTTTTAATTCCGTCTGCTTCGTTTCGATTTACGTTTTCGCTCTGTTTTTACTGGTTGTTTCATGCCAAATGTTGGAGAAGATGATGTCGCTGTTAGTTAGTCCTTTAGTTAGTTATTTTGCAGCTTTTCAACCGTACTCTACCTTTTCAGAAAATGGTCCCCACCTTCATTTGTTTTCCCAGGTCTAGGTTAATTTAGGAAATAGTTCTTTGATCTAGTAATTGTCTCGCTTATTCCGGTTTATATGCATGTTTTTAAGTTTCTGCCTAGATCTAGTTGTTAGAGTAGCACATTTTAATTACCAAGTCTAGGATATAAAAAGCTCAACCCTAAAATTGCGTGGCAGCAGCCAACACAAAAATAGTCCCCAAGTCTTTGAACATGTTTACTTGCGCATTCATCTCTGTGGAATCGATCCCTACTTCCACGTGCTAGTCTCTTTTAGAGGGTTTTTGAAGAGGGAGTTAAGGGAGTGATTGTGTGCCCGACGACAGGTAGCTCAAGGTTCTCTGAGTTCCTAGACCTAGTGTCTAGCGGATTTCTTGGACCGAGGGTTTTCTTCAGTGTTTTTAAGAACACGCTTTCACTAACCATCATTAGCTTCTAGACCATATCACATAAGGAAAGCTCTTCAAATGGCGCCATTGCCGGGGAAGGATGACGTAAATTGTTTACGTGTTTGAGAATTTGGTGTATATAATTTAATTTCTGTTATTTGTTCTTCTTGGCAGTTTATGAACGCGGGCTTCCATTTCGGAAGTTGGGCTAGTTCATCTGGGTCAGGGAACGCCCGATACAAGTGGCAGGTCAAGGAGTCTACATCCACTGTCACCACCAGATCAGGGTTAAGGACAGTAGATCCATTCCCATTCGAATCAGAAAGTGAGAAGGAGTGGAACTCATCGAGAGAAGAGGATCCGAAGTCGTCTACAGAAACAAAGTATTCCGAGACCGAGGGAGGAAAAGACGTAAACATGGCACACTTGGAGGATCCCGATCCGGAGATAGGTTCACTCACCGCGCATCTGGACGGTGAGCCCGCCCATGCCATAGTCTCGAACCAGCGCCGGAGGTCTATTGATATCGAGACAAATGTGCTAGGAGTTTTACCCACATTCTCTGGGCGAAGGAATGAATGTTCTTACGAATTCCTAAACGAGTTTAGTAAGCTGTGCAGCATCCAAAAGCGACCCAACGAGGCGACTGAGGAGGACTACCGTTTGCGTGCAATCCCGTTTGCCCTTAAGGGGAGGCTAATACTTGGCTGATGAGGCTCCCACTAGACTCGATCAACACATGGAAGGATTTCAAGCTGTAGTTCTTGGATTATTTTTTCCCATCCAACAAGACGAATGCTCTGAAAAAGGAAATCCAGGAGTGCAAGCAAGAGTTTGATGAGTCTCTGAGCTCTTACTGGTCCCGGTTCAAAGGACTGTTGGATGCTTGTCCGAACCACAGGATGATCAAGGCAGAGACTTATTATCTGTTTTACGAAGGTGCAAACCTTGAATCAAAGGATTTGATGAATTCCTCGAGCGGGGGAATTTTGCCAAAAATAAAGCAAGTGAAGCCAGAGAAACATTGGGGAGATTGATCGAGGCGAAGAAGGCCTATGATAACCCGAGGAGTATTTTGAGAAGGGGATCAGCCAATGCAGTGACAGAGCAAGATGATAAGAAAGTGGAGGACATGATAGATAAGTTGGAGAAAGCACTGTTGAATGCAATTGAGAAGTACAACCCTCATGCCCCACAAGAGAATGAGAAACCCCCGGGTCCAGAGGAAAGGCAACTTCAACCTTATTACGGTCAACCCGGTGAAGGAGAGTACCAAGCCTAGGCGAATTCGATGGGGAGCTGGAATCCAGATGGAAGTTGGAATCAGGGAAGGCAAAAGGAGGCCCCATGGAGAACTCACCCTAATTTTAGATGGACTGACAATGATCAAAGTCAACTGCCTCCACTGCAGATCACAAATTATGCACACCCTCCAGAGAGGCAGTCCAACTGGTCTGGGAGGAATCAGAGGGGGCTACTGCAATTGGGATACAGGAATCAGGATCATGCTAATTAGGGAAGCAGAAATCAGAACAATCCAGGGAGCTCCTATGTGCCACCACATCAGAGGAATAACCAAGGGAATTACCAAAGCTCCCAACCTAACAATCAAGGGAATCAAGGATCTGACAACCAGTACAATAACCACCAAGGGAATCAAGGGAATTATCGGCAGAACTAGGGACAGAACCAAGGTCAAGGGTCGAATTCAAATCAATTCAACTCCAGACCACAAAGGAGTTTGGATGACATGGTCCATGACCTAGTGAATTCACAGCAGTTCATGCAGAATAACCTGCATTCCAACAATGACGTGGTGCACAAACTGCAAGACGCTCAGTTGGAACACAAAACAGCCATGGACATGATGGCAAAGCAGCTGTCTCAGATTGCGGTTTCTTTAAATGAGATGCGAGGAAATGAAGGAAAACTTCCTGCCACCGTCAAGCCACCTGACCGAGCAAACATTAGTCAGATCACCTTGAGATCCGGGCGGGGCTATGAAGGACCGACGCTGGAGATCGAGGAAGACACACCCGCACAGGCAAGTAAGGGGAAGGAGAGCCAAGTGTTTCACAAGGACAGCCCTAGACCCAGAGAAGTTCATGCTTAGGATGACCTCCAGGAGGGAGATTTAGAAGGATCTTTACCTCGAGCAGTTGATCCTTTTTTCCTAGATCCAGAGCCTGAGTTAGAAAGTAAGGGAGTGAGTAGGGAAACTGGCAAAACCCCGGCTGGGAGTTCCACAAATGCGGTGAAGCGAATGAAGCTGTTTCCATACCGAGGGGAAGCAAATAAGAGCATAGATAAACTAAAAGCAAATAAATCAAGAGAAAGACAATAGAGATAAGGGAATCCCAGGGATGTGTGTTCACAGTTATGGTTATACAAAATTCCAACTACAATACCCTAGCACAGTTATTACTTTGATAGAACGAGTCACCTAGATTATGCTCATGCGAAACAAACATTGATTACAAGATTAGGGTTGTCAATCCTAACACGTAACTCCAAAAATCTCCTAAGACCCTTGAAAAGTCCTCCCTCTCAATTAACAGTGCCGTTTTAAAGGAAGCTAACTGTAGTGTCTACTAAGTGGACCTAACTCGCTAGAACTCTGTCACAGTTATGAAGCAAGTTATATTAAATCATACACGATTGTGTCACTCAATCATGAAGCATCAAGATTAACTTAGGGAAGAAACAAAGTAAAAACAAAACGGATATTAAACAGAAAACGGAACGTGTATAACCAAAGTCGTTACTAACACATCCCTAGAATCCTATGAGTTTAGTTACACACAATTGAATAAGCTAAAAACATAGATTGAAGGGAAGACAATTTGAACATAAAACTAAAGCAAATACAACTCGTAGGTTGAATCCTTGTCGTTCTTGATGTTCTTGAAATCCTGCTCCAACTCCTTGCACCAGTGAAGTACTCTAAGCCTTGATCTCTATGAAGTATTTTGCAATTAGAAGTTCTCCCTTTTTTATGAAGCTTGAGGCCTTATTTATAGGGAAAAGCCATGCCTTGTTGTAGAAGAAAAAAATCTCCAAAATATGGTAAAACTGAGCGCAAATCTAGGGCTTTTCGGATTCGCCGCCTTTCTCCGGCGGGCCACCGTACCTTGGCCGATGGTCGCCGCGTTGGAGTCCAGAGAGTCTGTTCCCTCGGCGGCGGACCGCCGCACATCTTCCGGCGGTCGCCGGACGAGACTTCTCTTCTAAGCACATTTTTCCGAGGCGGACCGTTGCGTTGATCTGCCCACCGGGCACCGGCGGTCGCTGCACACATCCGCGGCGGTCGTCGGTCGCCTTCTGACTCCAGATTTTCAAACTTGGCATTTTGGCTCCCTTTTTCGGCTCAATTATGCACATTTCTCACAAAACACGTCAAAATACCAAAATAGACAAAATATGCAAATAATGGACGTGTAGAGTGACTTTGACATAAAAAACGGACCAAATAATGGCCTTAAAACAGTTCAAAATCCGAGCGTATCAACTCCTCCAAACTTACATTTTTGTTTGTCCTCAAACAAAATAATAAAGACACCAAAAAGACGCACGGAATGCACAAGGACTAGACATCATAATTGCCTCAAAAGATGGAAGAACAGTTTAAACATGTATTAACGCAATGAAATCAAGCAAGGCTTATTAGTGCACTTTCATTACTAACTCGTGGAACACTTTGAATTCAAGCCCTCACATGTGGCAAACTTCCAAAGATGGGAAGTGTTCTCTCACTCTCAAAGTGTATTAGGGTAATGTGTACATAAGCACTCAAATCATACATCATGCAAAGTTTACCATAGGCTTGCTCAAAGTCTACTCCCTCCTCTACTAAATGTGATTAAGCTTCAAAAGTCCGAAAGGTCTTTATCTTTGGTTGTAATGTAGGCTCTTTGGTAGGTGAGGAATATTTGGCTAAAAAGTGACTAAAAATAAAAATATCCCAAGTAGAGTAAAGATAACTCCACTTATTTATATTTGGTTCTAACCCAAGACACTTTTAACACTTCATTTATTTTTCTCCTTCAACTCACTTTCCAATCCTTTGATTTTCTTCTTCTTTATTTTTTTTTTCAACCTTTCACATTTTTTTCTTTTTCTTTTTTTTTTCTTACACATCCTTTCTTATTTTTTTCTAAGACCAAGCACATGTTTGCATTCTTTCTCAATTTCACAACTTGTACTTTCTTTACATTAAGCACACTACTTTTATACTTTCCCCTTATCTCTCCAATTTCTTTACAAATAAGATAGCAAAAACTAACTAACCCGAGGAATTGTCCCCATTATTTTGGCTTCTAAAGAAAAGGCTTAAAGGCTCAAACTTGGCTCCAAAGGGAAAAATTTTAAATTTTTGAGAGGGTCAAAATTTTGGATAAAAGTAGGCTAAGAAAAGATGGCCAATCATCCTCCTAAATCAACTTAAACACTATGTAAACCCTAAACAAGGAGCAAGTTCTAGAAACATATACATGCATGCAGATAAATCACACAAGAACAAATTTTTGGCTCAAATCCTCACAAGGTATAAGCATGATTCAAGGCGAACAAGCAATTCACTAATTATGCACCTTTTTACCAAACCATCAAATCAAAACGTTAAGCCACACTTAAACATTAGATGGAATGTAATATCATCGGCAACTCGATCTAAAGTATGTCCCTAAGCATGCGTGTTTCTAAGTTCTTCATGTTGAGTTCACGACATGGATTCAAGAAAACATTTTTAGAATCCAATTGCCATTAGAATTGTAGTATCCTGCGGCGTTTGCTTGCTCCACATCTGCCGAGTTGTCCGGCTGATCATATGGTAGTTCTGGGGCCTCTTTTCTTCCAGTCGGAGAAGGTGGTGGAGTGTTTTGCTTGATTGCAGTCAGTAATTCCTTCTTTAGAAAGTTAAAGGCGATAACTAAATCTAACTTTCCTAGGCAGAATGAAGCAAACTCAAACCAAAGAGACATTCGGAATAGAAATTACATAACTTAAACGTTTGGATCTTCACCAAGTACTTCAAAAGGCAACAAAGATAAATGTTTGCAATAGATCCAACGAAGTAAACATGTAAAATTAAACTAGAAAGCAAATAACGATTGTTTTGCCAGTCCAGGCGGTGATACTGCTATACTACTACGGCAACTGGCTGGAACGGTAGATCGATGACTTCTCCGACAGACTCTTGGACGTCAAGTGACCATAGCTGTGGCGAGGAATGAGAGATTGGACAATGCTGAAGGATTGATCTTCTAGAGAGAATTCTACTAAGTGTGTATGAGAACCGAACTTGCAAACTCCAAAGAACGAACTCCATTTCTCTCTCCAAGTGGCTTCTTTTATAGGGAGGCTTGCCCTTGCTTTTAGGGTAGACTTCCTTCACGATTTGACTTTTCTGCCCTTGTTAATGATAATCCCAGCTATCCTTCTTCTCCATCTCGAGCCTTTTCTCTGGCATGCATCCTGGTCAGTATTGCACCCTTCTAGCGCTCTTTTCACTTGCGTCACCTGAATCGTCTCCTACTGGCTTGGATCCCTTAATCCTGCACACTTGAGCAACTGTTTTGCAGATAATACATGCATTTCACGACATACTGACCAGTAACCAAGGCTTAGAATACGACTTATCAAACTGCTCACACTTACCACATGCTTGTCCTCAAGCGTGAAGACAAACAAAAAGAAATAAGTCGAATTCGAGCCTGGTTACTCCCCCTGACCGACTCTACTTAACTAGACTCAAGACTCTGACGCAAAGAAAAAAAAACAACAACAACACAAACACATGACACATATAAATAACTTAAACACATACAACATGCTATATTTTCAACTATCCCTCCCCTCGAGATCAGGTGCAATCCGGTCTTAGGCAGCCTTGAACTTCCGCCGCCCCTCTTTTCCTCCCCAGTCAGTATATCCGCTTGTCAGGATCACCAAATCCTAGGACAAACACTGGGTTCACTCAGTCACTCATTCCTCACAGGGGATGTTAGGACTGTTTTCTCTCAATGCCGAACCACAGATGCTTCGGACTCAGATCTCACGTGCAGCTCCTGAAGGTCTTTAAGGCTTGTAACAGGGCTATTGGTTTGTAATGTTTGGGGTGGTTGTTCCTAAGGCTCTAAGGTTCAAAAACTAACTACTTATTACAGTGTGGGAGAACTGAGTGCATTTGGGCTTCTGGCTAGGGCTTCTTCTCCGGCTGGACAATTTCTGACATTGGCTTCCAACTGGTTAGTAGCTTCCTTGTGGCTTCGCCACCCTTATTCCTTCTTCCTCCCTTTTCTTTTTGCGGTCAAGTATCTGCGACCATTTTCTTCGATTTTCTTTTCTGTGGATTTGCCACCCTTATACCTTCTTATATTTTTGGATCTGGATTTTTTTAGATCGATTTTCTCCTTCTTTCTTTGCTTTTCAGTTGGTTTCTTTTGTATGTCCTCCTGGGCAGTTGTCTCCTTGCCTTATGTCTTGCACACACACAGTTCCAGTGGTTGATGGGTTATTTCGGGGTATAGATCAGGTTAGAAAATGGGGTTCTAAGGATAGGTTTTTTTTTTTTCGGAGGGTTTCCTACTGTCTTCAGGGTTTGCTACACGCGGTGACCTCGCCCTAGACATCATGTAGTAGCCACTCTTCTTTTCTTTTCAGTGTTTAGTGGAAAGCAGTTCCACTTTGGGCTTCTAACTCACCTTTTAAGAGGGCTTTCGTGTCTGACCTAAGGGATGGGTTTTTTCCTTCATACTTGCATCATCTATACTGACTAGGGGTTACTGGAGGGGGTGGTTTCTGTTTTCCGGCATGCCTTATCTCCCTCAATTCCCCTCACCGTCAGTTCGAGGCAGTTGAGTTTTAAGCCCATTCATAAAAAAAAACACATAACACATAATTCCTAGATCTAAACAAACCCTAAAAACACTAACATGCACTGACTCACATAACACATTTACACATGTCATACTGGCCATTTGCTCCCCCCTCTCCCTTCACAAGTTTCTGCCCCAGATACGGGCTGTGAAGTGAAAAATGGGAATGGCTAGTATGACAGACACACATTTATAACAGCACATATTATATCTAAAAACTTGGAATAGGCTAAGTGGGAGAGTTTCAGGTATATACATAGAATTAACAAAACAGAACAGAATATTACAAAACATGCTATATACACATATAAACTCCTCACACTTAGACTACACATTAGGCTAAGTGTGAGTTAGCATGGTTATGAAAAAACACAAAAAACTTAAACAAGACACATGCACCGAAGTAGCAAACCCTTTACTTCTCACACTTAGACTATTAGATAGGCTAAGTGATATGAATGGGGTTTGCTCACCTTATATACACATAATTCTACTTATTTAACAAAAGTAAAAGAAAACAGAAATAAAAGAAAACTAAAAATTATAAAGAAAACTAACTGGTCAGTTTGGGGGGTGGTTCGATCAAACGTTCCTCCTGCTCCTCCTTGGCGCAGGGGTCTGTGCAGGTGGTTCCTCTTCAGTGGGTTCCGGTTGGTTGTCATCTGCTTTCTCTTGTTCATCACCTTCTTCTTCCTCAGGTTCGGTGGGTGCATCGTTCTGGCCTCCATGTCCACTTGTTCCAGCTCCAGTGCTTTCCTTTCCTCTCGCTAATTCCTTTAGTATGCTCTCCATCAGGGTTGTCAGCTTTGCCATCTCAGCCCGTGATTGTCTATTTTCCTCAGCTAGCTCAGTGACTGCCCTCTCCAGATTTTCTTGCCTTAGCCTTTGCGCTTGTTCAATCTGCCCAGCTTGCCCCTCTTGGACCTGTTGTGCCCTTCCACCAGGGGCTTCTCCCATTGGGTAGAATTGGGGCACTCATTCTCTATAGTATACCAAGTTTGTGCGGACGAAGAAGGGTATGTCGAATAGGCCAGGAGCGTCGACCATGTACATCGGAGATAGGTCTTCTGCCTCTGTTATGATGATGTTGTTGCACACGAAGGCTCCTAGTATGTGGCAGAGGGACAAGTTCCTAGCTGGGTGGGTTGCTATCAGGTGGTATTGGTAGGCTGTCCAGAATCCCAAATGCAGCCTCCTACCGTGATTAGCGCACCACACCATGTACAATTCAGTCATAGATGTTCTGGCAGCCGAATTACTCTGTCCCAGTAAGTTGTATCCCAAGTAGAGTTACACAAGTCTGAGCATGGAATTGTTGAAATGGATGGATCTGGATGTAGTGGAGGCGAACTGACCAGCATCGGGGTGGGTTTGCTCCTCCCAGGCTTCCTGGGGCTCAAAGTCTATGTGTCTCCTCGGTACCCCCCTCTCTCGGCTTCTCCATTCTGGTCCTATAGCCTCCTCCAGGCTACAAATTCCCAGTCGCACGGTCCACTCGATCAGACTCATGGACAGCTCTCCACCGAATATCTGAAGGAAATTGACACCTCGTCTAGGTCCGTTGTGACTTGGAACCTAAACGTGGTGAAGAACTCCTTCGCTAATCTCACAGATATCTCTGGGTCCCTATTCTCTAACAGCCACTCAAACCCCAATGCTTCCATACTGGCTAGGAAGGAATCACGAACAGATAACTCATCCAAAGAGGGTATGTGGAGTACCTTTCCGCATTTGACTTGCTTGGTGCTATCTTCCTTGTCGTCAAATGCGTCTTGAAGCTTTTTGGTGTTGTAGTGCTTCATGTCCTCCATAAGCTCATCAGTGAGCTCTACCCTCCACTGTCGGTACACAATCCTCTCTACCGGAGGGTGGACTAGTTCTTGGTGGTTGTCGGGGAGCTACTGCTCATGATACACTTCCCCTTCTAGAGAGATATCGCTCTCTAAGTCTGACTCCTCGCTGGAAGTGTAGTCGCTGCCACTTAACCTCCTTCTTTCTTCTGTCTCTCTGATCACTATGCTGGCATTGGTTGTGCGCTGTTTCTTTACGATTTGCTTTGTCTTGACAGGGGCCTTCCCCTTTCTCTTTCTTTCCTGGATGTACTTTTCTTCGACTTCCATTGCCTTTGCTTCTTCGTCGGCTTGTGTTGAAGTGGCCTCCTAGGTAGTAGGCTCGGTCACCATGCGGGTACTAGTATCACTTCTTGTCGCCTCCTCCCGACCTACTGACTCTGATGCGAGGTCCAGACCCTCAGCCACCTTGTCAGCATTCTCCTTCTGGTCAGTCGGCGTTGATGATACTATCCTTGTTGCCATTTGGGTGTCCTTCTGGCTAGCTTTCGAGGGCTCCTCCCCAGGTTTTGTAGGAGTAGTCTTCTCGTCTTCGCTAGAGACCTCCACTGCATCTGCTGCTGTGTTTGCTCCTGCCTTGTTGGACTTCCACTTTCCTAAGCATCTCTGTGACACTCTCTGGGGTTTCTGCCTTTCTGCCTTGGGGTCGTTCTTCAACACTAGCTTCCTCTTTACTAGCTTTGGTTTAGACACTATTGAGGCTTCCTCTGGTTGTGTTTCTGGTTCCTGCCTCTTCTCTTCATGTTTTTCAGCTTTCTCGGGTTGTTCTTCTGTCATCTCCTCCACGGATTGGTGGACTACCCCCTCTGACTCATCTGCTTCCATGACTGTTTTCCATCTTCCTACTGCCTGGGATGCGAGGTCCAGTACCTCAGCCACCCCTTCAGTATTTACCACGATCCTATCTCCCTTGTGTAAAACCGATTGGAACTCCTCATCCGCCATTAACCCTTGCTTCTTGGCCGTTTCGTTCAGGTCTATCTCCTCCTTCTCTGCTTCATCGGCTGTGGCTTCAGTGGCCATTATCTCCTCTGCTTCGCCCTTCTCGCCCTCGCTTACTCCCTCTCCGCTCTCTTTTTCCTCTGTTTCTCCCTAGTTGGGATCTTGATAGGCGGAAAGAGGGCTAACGTCGAGCGGCTCTGTTTGTTGGTGTATGGGAGAAAGGTGAGAGGGTTCTGATTGTGCAGTTACTGTTGGGGAGGTCTTTTCGGATGTCGGGTTTGAGGTTTTTAGGGTGGTGAAGGATGAGTTTACTGTGGTTGCAATTGGGGTAGGGTTTGGTGTCGCCGGCATTCCTCCGGTCAGGCTAAATCCGGCCAGGGTCGCTGTCCAATCCTTGTTCGGGTCCTGTTGCCTCAGGTACGCCGCCAGTGCGTCTAAAGGAACCATTGCCGGAATTTGTGTCGTCGGCGTTGGCTGTGATCGTTGTGGACTCGGTGGCTGCGATTCGGCTGTCGCTCGGACTTCTGGGGGGTCTTAGCTGGTGGTAGATGCCGGGTTGTTGGTTGCTTTTCTCTTCGCCATGGTCTGTATCGGTGGTGGTTCTTTTTTTCAGTTAGTGGTTCACGGTGGTTTTAGGATTTGGGTGGTAGTTTCCAGAGTGGGGTGGTGGTTGTGGGTGAGAGAATGCACGTAAGGGTTTGTAAAGTGAAGGGGAGTAGGCGGTGGGGTATTTTATAGTGGGGTGGGCAGTTGAGGGTTTTGACGGGTTGTAGGCGGTTGCCAGGTTGCGACGCTTCGGGTGGGAAGCGGTTGGGCGTTCTCGCAGCTGATTGGACGTCCCCTGTCACATCTCTGCTCCACGCGCCCTCCCAGTCTCTGCACTCGCCTGCAAAGTTGCAGCACCACAAAATTCAAACTTCACTCATCTCCCCCTTCTCAATTAGCTAAAAATAGAAATAAAGCAATTAAATGGCTCTTAAATATAATTCAGAATTTCACCCAAGTGGTATCCTCGTGGTCAGTACGGACTCCAAATTAATATTTAAGATCCGAAAATCTTTTTGGTATTTTTCTTACTTAACTTAAGTTAAATTACTAAATATTCACAATATTTACATCATTACTAAGGGTATTTAAAGTTTTACCTGGTCAATAAGCACAAATCATATTACGTTGACCAGGTGGAACTCCAAACCCCTTTTCTACTGGTCATTTAGACGCTATTGAAGTGTAGTGGAATTTCTTCCACTATACACATCTCTTCATTTTCCCTATATATTTTTAATCTATGCCCATTAACGACAAAAGGTTCAGAGTTAGGGACACTCCCTGAAATCTCAACCGCTCCATTAGCACGTAGTGCAGTGATAATGTAAGGTCCTGCCCATTTTGACTTGAGTTTCCCAGGCATAAGCTTCAATCTTGACTGGAAGAGTAGTACTTTCTGACCAAGTTGGAGATCCTTGGTTCTCAGATTTTTATCGTGCCACATCTTTGTTTTCTCCTTGTACCACATGGCTGAGTCAAACGACTCCAATCTGAGTTCTTCCAGCTCTTGTAGCTGCAACTTCCTTTCCTCTTCACAGGCCTTAGCATCCATGTTAACTTGCTGAACTGCCCAGTACGCTCGGTGCTCAATTCCCACTGGCAAGTGGCACATCTTCCCAAAGACGATGCGATATGGGGACATCCCGATAGGCGTTTTGTAGGCTGTCCGATATGCCCACAGAGCATCCTCCAACCTTATGCTCCAATCTTTTCTAGAGGGGTTGATTGTCTTCTTTAAGATGCTCTTTATTTCCCTGTTTGAGATCTCCGCTTGCCCGTTGGCTTGAGGGTGGTAAGGACTAGATAGGCAGTGATGGACCCCGTACTTCTTCATCAATGTTTCGACCGTTCGGTTGCAGAAGAGAGTCTCTTGATCGGAGATGATTGCCCTTGGTATCCCAAATCGGCTGAATATATGACTCTTGAGGAACTTGGTGACTTCTTTAGATTCACAAGTGCTCGTGGCTTTGGCTTCTATCCACTTTGATACATAGTCAACTGCCACCAGGATGTAGGAATTCCAATAAGATGAGGGAAAAGGACCCATGAAGTCCATGCCCCCGATGTCGAACACTTCGCAAACAATCACTGGAACTTGTGGCATTTCATCCCTCGCGTAGATCCCACCGGTCAGTTGGCAGCGGTCACAGCCCTTGCAGAACTCGTACGCATCTCTGTTCAGAGTCGGCCAATAGAATCCGCTATCCAGCACTTTTCTGGCAGTCTTCCTTGGTCCGAAATGTCCTCCACATGCCAAGGAGTAGCAGTGCGTTAGTACATCCCGTTGCTCCCAGTCAGGAACACATCTCCTTATAACTTGGTCGGTTCCTGCCTTCCACAAGTATGGGTCGTCCCAGAAATAATACTTTGCTTCACTCTTGATCTTCATCCTTTGAGCCTTTGTCACGTTTGGCACCATTGGTAGCTCTCCCGTCACTAGGTAGTTGGCCAAGTCCGCATACCAGGGTTCTTGTCCTACTTTCTCCTTACCCTTGGTTGTTGCGTCCTGCCCAGTAAGCCTCATTACTTCTTCCCAGTCGATCTTCCTTGCAGAGAAAATCACTTCACACAAATGCTCTTTCGGGAATCGATCTCTCACATCCTCACTGTTCCCTTCTTGTACTATTCTGCTCAAGTGGTCCGCTACTTTGTTTTCAACCCCCTTTTTGTCTTCTACTTCCCAATCAAATTCTTGTAAAAGCAGCACCCATCTGATCAGTCGGGGTTTTGATTCCTTCTTCGCAATGAGATTAATTGCCGCATGATCAGTATAGACGATGACTCTGGATCCTAATAGGTACTGCCTGAACTTCTCGAATGAATAGACAACAACCAACATCTCCTTCTCGGTGGTGTCATAGTTCCGTTGGGCTTGATTCAAGGTCTTAGATGCATAGAATATCACGTTCCATTGGGCTTGATTCAAGGTCTTAGATGCATAGAATATCATTTACCTCTTCCCATCGATCTTCTGACCCAGTATGGCCTCCACGACATAGTCACTGGCATCGCACATCACCTCGAAGGGGTGATTCCAGTTAGGAGCTTGAATAATCGGTGTAGAGATCAATTTTTCCTTAAGAAGGTTGAAAGCAGCCTTGCAATGCTCGTCGAAAATGAATTCCACCTCGTTCTGGAGAAGTCTGGTAAGGGGTTGGGCAATCTTGGCGAAATCCTTGATAAATCTTCGATAAAATCCAGCATGGCCCAGAAAACCTCATATTCATTTCTGGTCAGTAGGTAAGGACAGTTTGGATATGACTTCCACCTTAGCTTGATCCACTTGGATTCCCTTTTCTAACACCACGTGTCCTAAGACGATTCCTTCTGTAACCATAAAGTGGCATTTCTCAAAATTTAAAACCAAACTCCTTGCTTGGCACCTTTCTAGCACCACATCCAAATGTTGCAAGCACGAGTCGAAAGAGTCTCCGTAGATAGTGAAATCATCCATAAAGATCTCTATGCAATCTTCAATCAAATCCGAGAATATGCTCATCATACATCGTTGGAAAGTACCGGGAGCGTTGCATAGGCCATACGGCATACGCCTATACGCATAGGTTCCAAAAGGACAGGTGAACGCGGTCTTATCCTGGTCCTCCGGATTCACGTAGATTTGAAAGTAGCCACAGTACCCATCCAAAAAACAGAAGTACTCCCTCCCAGCCAGTCGCTCCAGCATTTGATCGATGAATGGCAAGGGGAAATGGTCCTTCCTGGTTGCAGTGTTCAGCTTCCGGTAATCTATACACATTCGCCATCCCGTGACTAGTCTGGTGGGCACTAGCTCATTCATCTCATTCTTAACCACCTGGATCCCTGACTTCTTGGGGACCATATGGATTGGGCTGACCCATTCACTATCGGGTACCGAGTATATAATGCCCAGCGAGAGCAACTTCAAGATTTCCTTCAGTATCTCTTCCCGCATGTTTGGGTTCACCTTTCTTTGTGAATCTCTATGCGCCTTGGCTCCCTCCTCCAGCCTAATGTGGTGCATGCATACATCCGGGCTTATCCCCACCAGGTCCGTAAGGCTCCATCCAATAGCCTTCTTGTTTTTGCTCAGCACAGTTAGTAGTTTTGCCTCTTGCTCTTCAGTCAGCCCGCTATTGATGATTACAGGGAACGAGCCTTCCTCCCCGAGGTAGGCATACTTAAGGTTCGCTGGCAACATTTTTAACTCCACTTGAGGGGGTAGCGTGTCTGTAGGTAGAGGGTTCTTTTTAGAATCCTCCTCTCGCTTTTGTTCACCATCTGATTTTTCCTCCATACTGGCCGGTAGTAAAGCCCCTACAGATCCTGCTAGTTCCGACTTCTGACAGAATTCCGTAATTGCTCCTTCGATCTCCTCGTCAGTTAACCCTCGGCTACTGATCAGATCACACCATGCAGCTGCTTCCACATCAGCCTGGGCATACACATCCAAAGCTTGGAGTTTTTCATGCAATAATTCGGTCTCAAGAAATTCTTGGACTAAGGGCTCAATGACATCAACATAGCATAGATTTTCAGAATCTATTGGCTTTTTCATGGCTTCATTGATGTCAAAAACAAATTTTTCATCATTAAAGTCAATGCAGATTGTCCCCTCAGCCATATCCACAATTGTCTTAGCCGTTCTTAAAAATGGTCTCCCTAACAATATCCCGCTAGACTCCCTAGCTTCTGGTTCACTCATTTTAATTACATAAAAATCAACGGGATAAGTAAAGCCCTGTACCCTGACCAACACATTTTCTAACACACCCTCCGTATTTATATATGACCTATCAGCCAGTTGGATCAATGCTCCTAAATCACACATTGCATGCTCAATTTTTACATCTCCAATTGTTATGGGTAAAGTAAACATACCTGGGTCAGCTCTCTTGGGTGGTAGTTTTTCCTGTACAATAGCTGACGCTATCCTTCCACCATGATTTTTCCATCCTCCTGGGCCTTTCCGACTATGAACTCCTTTATAAACTTCCCCAGAGGGGGCAGTCTCACGGCTTGGAGGAATGGTATGGTGACATCCAGCTTTCCGAAGATCGACATGAAATCCACAGGGTTTTCTTTCTTCCTCTTCATAACAAACTGGTATGGAAACGGTTTTTCTCCTTTAGCCTCTTCAGTTAGCCTTGGTGGAATTTCCTTTGGTTCCTCCTGGGTTTGAGGTCCCGATGTGGGTATTGCTTCTTCAGGTTGCTCGTTTCCAGGTTGTGTTTCTCCCTTCTTTCCTTCCTCAGTAGGCTTCTCGTTCAGAAAAAACGGATCCTCCATCTGAGGTAGAGGCCTCTTGAGCTCTTCCGCAGAGACGGTGTCGCTCAACATCCTTGCTCTACTAGATTCCCCAATAGGGTTTTTGAGTTGAGGTCCTTTATAGGCTGTTCCGGACCGTAGTGTAATCTTACTCACATTTGCCTTTTCAGGTACATGGACTGTAGATAGGAGTTTCCCTGAGTTCCCTTTCATTTCGCCCACCGAGTTAGCGAGCTGGGCCAACTGCCTGTTCATCATATCCATATTTGCCCTATGCTCCATCTGGGCACTTTGCATCCCTTGCATTGTTTCATTACTGGACTGCAAGTCGCTTTTAATGCTCTGCTGCGAAGCAAGCATCTCTCCCATCATGTTCTCCATGGACCTCCTCGACCTGTTTGGGTGATGGAATTGGTTCGAGCCCTGGTGCTGGTAATGCTGGGGTGGTGGGTTTGACTGATAGCCCGAGAAATTTTGCTGGTTTGGGTTTTGTGGGTACTGGTTATACTGGGCAGGAGGGTTGTACTGGTCGTGGTTGTGCTGGTACTGATTTTGGCTTTGGTTGTGGATGTTATGTTGAGGCCCTAGGTTGAATTGGTTCTTGTTTTGGTTCTGGTTGTTTCGCTGATGGGATGGCACATAGGCAGGGTTCGGGTTCTGGTTTTGAGGGTTTTGGTTCTGAGGATGCTGGTTTCTTCCTACCCAGTTAGACTGGTAGTCAGGGTTCGTTGGGCCACAATTGGAATTTTGGTTTGGCTAGGGGTTGGGTTGATTTTGAGCCTGATTTTGGTTTTGATTCTGTTTTCCATCTCCCAATCGGAAGTTTTGGTAGTATCCTGCGGCATTTGCTTGCTCCACATCTGGCGAATTGTCCGGCTGATCATATGGTAGTTCTGGGGCCTCTTTTCTTCCAGTCGGAGAAGGTGGTGGAGTGTTTTGCTTGATTGCAGTCAGTAATTCCTTCTTTAGTTCCTCCATCTTCAAATCCATCCTTTCCTCCTGGTCAGTAGCAGAAGCACTTGCTACCCTTTCTCTGCTGTACCCATCCCTTGCGTTGTCGTACGTCTTCTTTGCATTCAACAGTTTGCGTAACACCTTCTTGGCTTCGCTGACTCTCAACTGTGTGAAATCGCCTCCGGATGATGAATTCGCCAGATCCTTTGTTTCCTTGTTCATCCCCTCATAGAAGGTGTGGTGCACCTCTATCTCCTTCATGCGATGGTTGAGGCATGACTCCAGAAGACTCATGTACTTCTCCCAGTACTCACTCAGGGTCTCATCGTATTCTTGTCTTATACACGATATTTTCCTCTTCAATGCACTTGTCTTTGAAGACGGGAAGAACTCAGCTAGGAAAACTGACTTGAAATCGGCCCATGTATTGATGGAGTCGGCTGGCAAGCGCATGAACCAGGTGTTGGCCTCTCCCTTTAGGACAAAAGGTAAGGCTTTCAGTCTGTTATCATCCTCGCTTGCTCCTGCTGGCCGCCTCTGCGCCTTACAGATTTTGCAGAACTCATTTAAGAATTCATAGGGTCCCTCGTAACTCTTCCCACAGTACGTCGGTAGGATTACAATAACGTGGGGTTTCACATCACAGGCGGTCTGGCCTGGGGTGACCACTATGGCTTGTGGGGGATCTTCGTCAGCATGTGCAGTAAGTGTTGCGAGCTCGGGATCGTCCTCACCTTGGTCAGCCATTCTCACTAGTGTTCTTACTTGTTGGAGTGGAAGCTCCGGGATTTGGTACTCTAGATCTTCTTTCTCCTCGTCGCTGCTCGTGCCTAGGTCGGACAGTGCTGTCGACAGGCCAGAACGAGTGGTAACGAGTATCGTTCCTCGGGGAAGTATCCTTGGTCTCCACTGGTCAGGAGCCGAGCCACTTCTCATAAACTGAAAATAAAAAGAAAAAGAAAATTATAAACAGTATGTACACCAAAAAGATCACACACAATAACAGGTATGAACGCCATCCTTCCCCGGCAACGGCGCCATTTTGAAAGCGCAGGTTTTCTCTCGGTCAACGTATGTAACTGCAAGATTGTATTCAACTGATCAGGATGAGATTCCCGACCTAGCTGAGTCGTCGGCACGATAACCGGAACTTGTTATCAAACAAATATTCCTCAACCCACTTCTACTGATTAGTATAATGGAGGTAAGGGTCGAATCCCACAAGGATGGACACTTTCGGATACTGCGGTGACATTCCTGGGTGTTTTTGGTTAGCTACCACGCTTGGGTTGAGATTTTACCTAGGCAAGAAATAAAGGTGGTACTCTACTGACTAGTAGGCGTGAAAATAACAGGCATGTGGTTGTGTTCGTGAAATTAGGGGACAAGGTGTCTCAGAGGTATATGAAAAGTAGAAAGTTACTAAAAAAGGAAATTTAGACAACAAGGTATATCTGGTGGCTGGCTGGCTCTCTGACAGGTCTGGAAGGTACAACTGAAAAGTAGGGGACACAAGCAAAAGTAACTTAAAAGTAAAGTGGTCCAAACTAAAGTTGATTTTGACGTTTTGTTCTTCACCAAGCATTAACAGAAATCATATGAACACAAACACCATGACTAAACTCAGATTCATGACTTCGAACTCAAGATCCATTGATTAAAATGCTTAACTCAAGATGAACAGCTGAAAATACAGACTACCTCTACTGACTAACATGCAAGTGGTGATCACAGTGCAGAACAGGAAACTCATGCACGAAAACTCAAACTGAGACGTAACTACAATTTTCGATCAACAACAACAGATCTAGCCTACTCGAAGGAAAATACATGCACACACTTAAAAGTTAAATGCGATAACTAAATCTAACTTTCCTGGGCAGAATGAAGCAAACTCAAACCAAAGAGACATTCGGAATAGAAATTTCATAACTTAAACGTTTGGATCTTCACCAAGTACTTCAAAAGGCAACAAAGATAAATGTTTGCAATAGATCCAACGAAGTAAACATGTAAAATTAAACTAGAAAGCAAATAACGATTGTTTTGCCAGTCCAGGCGGTGATACTGCTATACTACTACGGCAACTGGCTGGAACGGTAGATCGATGACTTCTCCGACAGACTCTTGGACGTCAAGTGACCATAGCTATGGCGAGGAATGAGAGATTGGACAATGCTGAAGGATTGATCTTCTAGAGAGAATTCTACTAAGTGTGCATGAAAACCGAACTTGCGAACTCCAAAGAACGAACTCCCTTTCTCTCTCCAAGTGGCTTCTTTTATAGGGAGGCTTGCCCTTGCTTTTAGGGTAGACTTCCTTCATGATTTGACTTTTCTGCCCTTGTTAATGATCATCCCAGCTATCCTTCTTCTCCATCTCGAGCCTTTTCTCTGGCATGCATCCTGGTTAGTATTGCACCCTTCTAGCGCTCTTTTCACTTGCGTCACCTGAATCGTCTCCTACTGACTTGGATCCTTAATCCTGCACACTTGAGCAACTGTTTTGCAGATAATACATGCATTTCACGACATACTGACTTGGATCCCTTAATCCTTGCTCGTTTTTCTTTTTCAGCTTTTGCCCGAGCTCTCCCTTCTCGCATCTCTTCCACATCCTTTCGGAGGGCGATGATAAGATCGTGGTTGGTAGGCTCCGCCATCTTATTATCTCCACAAGATACGCAAATCTGCACAACCTGCAGAAACTAAATAAAAAATAAAAAATAAAAAACAAAAATAAAAATAAAAATAAAAATAAAAATAAGAACGAAAATAAAAATAAAATAAAATATGAAAGCAATAAAATCCAAAGTAGTAAAATTATCTGTTTGAAGATATCACTCCAAAGTGAATTGTCTTCCCCGACAACGGCGCCAAAAACTTGATGTACTTTTTATTAGCACTAAATAAACCTGCAAGTATACAGAGTATATATAGTATAGCTAAAGGTCAGTACCGGATATCGAACACGGGCAAGACGAACACAAAGTGTCTATCCTCTACTGAGACTCAATTACTATTTGGAAAAACATTTGGGTTTTGAAATTTTTTGAAAAACTAAAAGAAAATAAGAGCATAGATCAACTAAAAGCAAATAAATCAAGAGAAAGACAATAGAGATAAGGGAATCCCAGGGATGTGTGTTCACAGTTATGGTTATACGAAATTCCAACTACAATACCCTAGCACAGTTATTACTTTGATAGAACGAGTCACCTAGATTATGCTCATGCGAAACAAACGTTGATTACAAGATTAGGGTTTTCAATCCTAACACGTAACTTCAAAAAGCTCCTAAGACCCTTGTAAAGTCCTCACTCTCAATTAACAGTGCCGTTTTAAAGGAAGCTAACTGTAGTGTCTACTAAGTGGACCTAACTCGCTAGAACTTTGTCACAGTTATGAAGCAAGTTATACTAAATCATACACGATTGTGTCACTCAATCATGAAGTATCAAGATTAACTTAGGGAAGAAACAAAGTAAAAACAAAACGGATATTAAATAGAAAACGGAACGTGTATAACCAAGGTCGTTACTAACACATCCCTAGAATCCTATGAGTTTAGTTACACATAATTGAATAAGCTAAAAACATAGATTGAATCCGTAGGTTGAATCCTTGTCGTTCTTGATGTTCTTGAAATCCTGCTCTAACTCTTTGCACCAGTGAAGTACTCTAAGCCTTGATCTCTATGAAATATTTTGCAATTAGAAGTTCTCCCTTTTTGATGAAGCTTGAGGCCTTATTTCTAGGGAAAAGCCATGCCTTGTTGTAGAAGGAAAAAATCTCCAAAATATGGTAAATCTGGGCGCAAGTCTAGGGCTTCCCGGATTCGCCGCCTTTCTCCGGTGGGCCGCCACACCTTGGCCGGCAGTCGCCGCGTTGGAGTCCAAAGAGTCTGTTCCCTCGGCGGCGGACCGCCGCACATCTTCCGGCGGTCGCCGGACGAGACTTCTCTTCCAAGCACATTTTTCCGAGGCGGACCGCTGCATTGATCTGCCCGCCGGGCGCCAGCGGTCATCGCACACATCCGCGACGGTCGCCGGTCGCCGTCTGACTCCAGATTTCCAAACTTGGCATTTTGGCTCCCTTTTTCGGCTCAATTATGCACATTTCTCACAAAACATGTCAAAATACCAAAATAGACAAAATATGCAAATAATGGACGTGTAGAGTGACTGACATAAAAAACGGACCAAATAATGGCCTTAAAACAGTGCAAAATCCGAGCGTATCACTAGGGAGACCATTCTTACACACTGCCAAGACCATTATCGATGTCTTTGATGGAACGATTTGCTTGGACTATAATGGGGAAAAATATACATTTAGCATAGATGAAGGAATGAAAAGTCCATTAGATGTTGAAAATTTGTATGATATAGATGTTATTAACCCCCTGGTCCAAGAATATCTTGAGACTGAATTGATACAGGAACAAATTGACAACTCGGAGTTGAGCTATTTAATCGACCGAGAAGTTGTAGGGTGGTGTGCAGCAATGAATACAATGGAATTGACAGATGAGGAACTAACAGAAGCCATCATGGAGTTTTGCAAAAATCCCGAGTCAGCTAGATTAAGGGGATCGGCCCATGTGGCCAGTCTGGAGAATTCTCCTGGGTCTGGGAAGGAGACATTCACTGATATTGCAGAAAAAAATCCCTTGCCCCAGGAGACGAACGACACCAAGAAGGAACTAAAGACACTCCCACCAGGTCTCAAGTATGCTTACTTGGAAGAGAATGAGGCATTCCCAGTGATAGTCAACAGTAACTTGACCAAGGAGCAGGAGAAGGAATTATTGGAAGTAATCAAGCGGAACAAGAAAGAAATAGGATGGACCCTCTCCAATTTAGTAGGAATCAGCCCTGATCTCTGCATGCATCACATCCAATTAGAGGAGGGTGTGAAGGCTCACCGAGACGCACAACGAATCCGAACATGCGGGAGGAAGTTTTGAAGGAGGTGTTGAAACTGCTCTCTCTAGGGATCATCTACTCCATCCCGGATAATGAGTGGGTCAGTCCTGTCCATATGGTGCTCAAAAAGTCTGGAATACAAGTTGTCAAGAATGAAAAGAACGAGTTGGTGCCCACTAGGCTGGTGACTGGGTGGAGGATGTGCATCGACTATAGGAAGCTGAATGAGGCCACGAAGAAGGATCACTTCCCCCTACCTTTCATTGACCAGATGTTAGAAAGGTTAGCTAGCAAACAGTATTTTTGTTTCCTTGATGGATACAGTGGCTATTTCCAGATCTACGTTAACCCAGAGGATCAGGGGAAGACCACGTTCACGTGCCCTTTCGGTACGTATGCATACCGAAGAATGCCGTTTGGGTTGTGTAACGCACCTGGAACGTTCCAGCGGTGTATGATGAGTATTTTTTCGGATTTGCTTAAGGTATGCATTGAGATATTCATGGATGATTTTACCGTATACGGAAATTCATTCGACACTTGTTTGGCCAACTTTGACCTAGTATTGAAAAGATGCCAAGAGAAGCATCTGGTTTTGAATTTCGAAAAATCCCACTTCATGGTGACTGAAGGTATTATCCTGGGTCACGTGGTTTCTGAAAGATGGATACAGGTGGACAAGGCGAAGGTGGATGTGATATCGAAGTTACCTTACCCCACAAACCAAAAAGAAGTTAGAGGCTTCCTGGGTCACGCGGGGTTTTACAGGAGGTTTATCAGGGATTTCGCAAAAATTGCGCAACCGCTCACCCATCTGTTGCACAATGATGTGGAATTCGTCTTTGATGAACGATGCAAGCAAGCTTTTCAACTGCTCAAGGAAAAACTCGTGTCAGCACCAATAATCAGAGCGCCAGACTGGAATCACCCTTTTGAGATAATGTGCGACGCTAGTGACTTTGCTGTAGGAGCTATCCTTGGTCAAAAGATAGAAGGGAAAAGTTATGTGATCTTCTATGCATCCAAGACTCTAAATCAAGTTCAGAAGAACTATGATACCACGGAGAAGGAAATGTTGGCTGTTGTGTACTCATTCGAGAAGTTCTGACCCTATCTGCTTGGGTCGAGGGTTATTGTTTTCATATATCACGCAGCGATAAAGTACTTACTGGCAAAGAAGGAGTCTAAGCCAAGGTTAATCCGTTGGGTATTGATTTTGCAAGAGTTTGATTGGGAAGTGAGAGACAAAAAGGGAACAGAAAACAGAGTAGCCGATCACTTGAGTAGAATTTTTCAAGGGGAAATGGAAGAGGCCATACTCGATGCTTTTCCTGAAAAACATTTGTATTATATAGGGGAATTCCCTAGACCGATCAGTTGGGAGGCAGTTTTGGCATTAACTGGTCTAGGAGAATCTGACAAGGGGAAGCGAACACTAAGTGCAGAACCATGGTTCGCTGATTTAGCAAACTACTTGGTCAAGGGAGAGGTGCCAAGTTCAGAAGAAATTTCCCGAGCCCAGAAGATGAAAATCAAAAGTGAAGCCAAATATTACTTTTGGGATGATCCTTACTTATGGAAGATGTGCTCAGATCAAGTTATCAGACGATGTATTCCCGAATGGGAACAAAGAGATGTGCTAAATCATTGCCACACCTTGGCGTGTGGAGGTCACTTTGGACCAAGGAAAACAACGAGGAAAGTATTGGATAGTGGGTTCTACTGGCCGACGCTTAATAAAGATGCCTTCTAGTTTTTTCAGTGTTGCGAAAGGTGCCAACAGACAGGGGGAATTTCAAGGAGGGATGAGATGCCCCAGGTCCCGGTGATTGTCTGCGAAATCTTCGACGTGTGGGGGATTGACTACATGGGACCGTTTCCATCATCCTATGGGAACACATATATATTGGTCGCAGTAGACTATATGTCTAAATGGATAGAAGCCAAGGCCACCACGACATGTGAATCGAAGGAGATAGCAAAGTTTCTGAAGGCCAATATCTTCAACAGATACGGAGTTCCTCGAGCCATCGTCTCGGACCAGGGAACACATTTTTGTAATCGCACCATCGAGGCTCTGATGAGGAAATATGGTGTGCACCATAGGGTATCTACCCCCTACCACCCTCAGTCTAACGACCAAGCAGAAATTTCTAATCGAGAGATCAAGGCAATACTGGAGAAGACAGTCAATCCCTCGAGGAAAGACTGGAGTAAGAGGCTCGGTGATGCATTATGGGCCTACAGAACTGCTTTCAAGACTCCTATCGGAATGTCGCCTTATAGGCTGGTGTTTGGCAAAATGTGCCACCTGCCCGCGGGTATAGAGCACAAGGCGTACTGGGCAGTCAAGGAGATGCGTATGAAGCCTTCAGCTTGTGAAGAGGAAAGGAAATTACAGTTACAAGAGCTGGAGGAACTAAGGCTGGAGTCTTATGAGTCTGCCATGTGGTATAAGGAAAGGACAAAGTTATGGCATGAAAAGAATCTTTGAGTTAAGGAACTCCATGTGGGACAGAAGGTGCTCCTTTTCCAATCGCGGCTCAAGCTTATGCCAGGAAAGTTGAAGTCTAAGTGGATCGGTCCATATACCATTGTCGGCCTCTAAATGGAGCTGTAGAGATCCAGGGAAGTGCCTCTAACTCTATCCCTTTCCTTGTTAATGGTCATAGAGTAAAGGTCTATAGGGATAATTCTGAGTTGTGTGTAGTGGAGGAAGTACCACTACGCGCACTCCCTATTATTACCTAGATGGACAAGGAAGTGTTCTCGATGAATTTCTGGGTCAGGTAAATTGGGTTACATTCTTTTAATATATACACTGAACCAGGGGATCTTGGGAATACTCCAACAGATTGTGTAAATAGTTTAATTGCGTTATGTAAATAAGTAAAAATCCAAAAAAAAAAGAGAAAATCTAAATCTTCCAAAAAAAATTTCGAAGCACCAGACTCCATAGGAAAATCGTTTGTCTTGTATTTTATCCTCGACCTGGGAGTCTGGTGTTTCCTTTTTATATATGTGTAAAGTCGTGGTCAGGGATATTAGCTAGGGGAAGGAAGTCTAGAGAAGGAAGTTTAGGGGGGGATGGGGAAAATTTGAATTTCAAAATTAGCCGATATTTATGGAAGGTGTACAGTTGCTTACATCACGCCTGCAACCGCACCATCTTTTCACCAAAAAGGCTAACCGCCAGTTTCTCTCTCCAATAATCCCAAACGATGAACCGTAGATTCTCTCCCTTCTCTCTACTTTAATTTCAGATAACAGTGATGGATCCAACTCACACCACAAGGAGTTCACGGCCGGAAGTGTCAGCCACAGGATCGGAAACCGTACAGAACCCATACGACGCGGTTCTTCTGGCAGAATTGACGCAAAAATTGGGGAGCGTCGAGAAAGCGAAGGAGGTCTACGCCCTATTCTCAGCCAGCCTGATGACATCCGCGGCTGCCGCACCACCGCCGACAATCCATGTTGATTCGACGGCTCAAACCGCAGTGCCCCACGACGAAAGTCCTCAAGCTTCAACCGGAACACCGGACTCTGGTCTTCAACAGGCGGAAACCGCTCCAAGCACAAGTCCACTGGAGACGGACAAGAAAGAGGCGACGGGGGAACTGGCGGCAGATGGTGGGCTGAAAGATGATGATGAGAAGGTGGAGTCCGAGGGACAAGGAAGTGAAAACTCTAACTCCGAGGGTGAGAAAAAGGGGGAAACCCCTGTTCTAGAGAAGTTTGCTGAGGGGGAAACCCCTCTTCTAGTAGAGTTTGCTGAGGGGGAAACCCCTCTTCTGGAAAAGTTTGCTGAGGGGGAGACCCCAATGGAGACCAGGGATGAGACCCCGAAAGATTTTAGGGGAACGACCCTTGAGCCAATGGAGGAGGGGGCAACCCCGAGTGATGTCAAGGGGGAAACCCCTGTTTATATTGAGGGGGGGACCCCAATGGTGGATGATATGGGGGAAACCCCAAAGGAGCCTTTAGGGGAGACGAACCCAGACGATACTGGAGTACCAGAGCCCGTCGAAGAAGGGCAAGATTTGATTGTGGACCTGGTGGATGACCAGGACGAAGACGAACCAAGGATTGACAAAAAAACAGAGAGGCGGAGGGACATGAGGAGTTTACTAGACGAAGTGGACGACTGAAGCATCTGTTCAGGTACATTCCTCGGGTTTTCGTATGTAAATTGGTTTGTATCCAACTGATCAGGAAGAGATTCCTGACCCAGCTGAGTAGTTGGTACAACAACCGGGACCTGGCTTCAAACAAGTTTCCTCAACCCACTTCTACTGATTAGTATAATGGAGGTAAGGGTCGAATCCCACGAGGATGGACACGTTTTGATAACTGCGGTGACTTTCCTGGGTGTTTTTGGTTAGCTACCACATTTGGGTTGAGATTTTAACTAGGCAAGAAATAAAGGTGGTACTCTATTGACTAGTAGGCGTGAAAATAATAGGCATGTGGTGGTGTTCGTGAAAATAGGGACAAGGTGTCTCAGAGGCATATGGAAAGTAGACAGTTAATCTGGTGGTTGGGGGCTCTCTGACAGGTCTGGATAGTACAACTGAAAAGTAGGGAACAAAAGCAAAAGTAACTTAAAAGTAAAAGTGGTCCAAACTAAAGTTGATTTTGACGTTTTCTTCTTCACCAAGTATTGACAAAAATCATATGAACACAAACACCATAACTGAATTCAGATTCATAACCTCAAACTCAAGATCCATTGATTAAAATGCTCAACTTAGAACAAACGATGAAACTGCAATTTTACTTCTACTGACTGACATGCAAGGTGGTAATCACGGCGCAGAAAAGAAACTCACGCACGGAAATTTGACTAAACATAACTACAACTTCAATTCGACAACTCCAGATAAGAAAACACTTAGAAATTAAAAGCAACAACTAGATCTAATTTCCCTAGGCAGAATGAAGCAAACTCGAAACAAAGCGACATACGAAATAGAAACTTCATAATTTAAGCGTTGGAACTTCACAAAGTATTTCAAAAGGCAACAACGATGAGTGTTTGCAACAAAATCAACGACGAAAACAAGTAAGAATTAAACTAGAAAGCAAAGTAACGATTGTTTGGCCACTTCGGGAGATGATACTACTATACTACTACGATAACTAGCTGGAACGGTGGATCGATGACTTCTCCGGCAGACTCTTGGACGTCAAGTGACCATGGTTGTGGCGAGGAACGAGAGATTTGACAATGCTGAAGGAACTGATCTTCTTGAGAGAATTCTACAAGTGTATCTTTGAACCGAGAACTAAAGGTCGAACTCTCAAGCGTGTACTTCTCTCTCTCCAAGTGGCTTCTTTTATAGGGAGGCTTGCCCTTGCTTTTAGGGTAGGCTTCCTTTAAGTTTTGACTTTTATGCCCTTGTTAATGATCATCCCAGCTATCCTTCCTCTCCATCTCGAGCCTTTTCTCTGGCATGCATCCTGGTCAGTATTGCACCCTTCTAGCGCCCTTTTCACTTGCGTCGCCTGAGTCGTCTCCTACTGACTTGGATCCTTTAATCCTGCACACTTGAGCAACTGTTTTGCAGATAATACATGCATTTCACGACATACTGACCAGTAACCAAGGCTCAGAATACGACTTATCAACGACTTGGCCTATTCTGAGAAAGAAGAGTTCCCAGCCCGAGGGGCAGCAGTTGATGAGGCGGAGGATAGCCGCCTGGCCAAGGAAAGGGAAGCAAGCAGCTGCGACCCAGTCAAACCGGTCAAGGAAAACTCCCTCCGTCAAGGAGGTTGAGGAGCCACTTTCCCCACTGACCGAAGTTTCCTCCACCGAGGAACGAGCCGAGCCTACTCCAGGGTCCGATTCCGAACCCGAAGAATCTGATGGGGAGTTTAACTATGAGTGCCCGGAGGTTTGGCTAACTAGGGAACTGCTGGAGTCAATGAGACGCTTTGATGATCAGAAAAGGGCCGCCACATACAAGGAGAGATGCAACACAGGGAAGATGGCAAAATCAGGGAAGCAGTACAGCTCCAAAGAACTTAAGATGATTGCATGCGATGAGAAGTTCCGCGCGTGTATCTACGCGATCGGATTTGAGTGGTTATTGAAGCACAACCAGAAAAAGGTGCCGGTGGACTTAGCTCGAGAGTTGTTCTCAACGTTCCGACTAAAGAACACTTCTGACCTCGACGCGGACTCCATCACATTCAGACTTTTCAATGAAGAACATGAGATGAGCATCAGGGAGTGGTCCTTGAGGATGAGGTTGTTTTGCCAAGGCCGATGATGATGAAGGCATCTGGAATGAGAGGATGGTCGGCACCGAAGAACACACCAGGGTTTAAAGTACAGGCAGCATGGGAGCTGGTCACCCACTCTAATGCGGGGGCGTTCAAATCCAGCTACTCCAAAGCCTCCCACATTG
Source organism: Salvia hispanica (assembly GCF_029641045.1). Lineage (NCBI taxonomy): Eukaryota > Viridiplantae > Streptophyta > Magnoliopsida > Lamiales > Lamiaceae > Salvia > Salvia hispanica. Next base: position 8,924,210 of record NC_142696.1, on the reverse strand, counting down.
AAGACCGCATCCTCCGATTCGCCCACTCATTTATTAGCTATAATCTTATGGGAACGGCGAACTCAGCTCTGACAACCACTGACCTCTACTTCACCTGGTGTATTGCGAAAGGTGTGAAGGTACATTTCGACTACTGGTTGGCCCAAGCATGCCATCAAATGACAAGCAGTCCCGCGCGACATATGTACACATGCCATCTCCTCGGCGCTTATCTCCAACGGAACATCAACATGAAGATAGCCAAGACCGCTCCTCTAGTCGTGATGTGTGAGCCCCCAGAGATATTTAGCGTTGAATATTTCTTCAACAAGGAAACCTTCTTCTACGAGGTGGGAGATAAGGTGAAGACGGAGTCGGAGGCTGTGGAGGTTGTGCCCAGTGAGGAGGTTGAGGAGTTGAAGAAGGAGATGCAAGTGATGAGGAAGGAGATGATGAAGGAACTCGGTGGGATGCGGAAAGAATTGAGCGGGGCCCAGGAGGAGATAAAGGCGCTGCGGGGGAAGACACTCTCCCTGACCCAGCAGAAGCCGTGGAGCTGATGATGACAATGTCAAAATGGGTGGAGAAGACACTCTCCCTGACCCAGCAGAAGGCGCTTCCTGGATCCAGCGGTGAGGTCAAGCAGCCCGGCCAGGGCAGTTCCTCCATCCAGCAACCACCACACCGGCTCAAGCCAGTGGTCACCCCATCCGCGTCCAAGCCAGTGTTAATCCCATCCAAATCAAAGTCCCTGACGTTAAAGAAACCAGTGTCCGATCAGCAAGAGAAGGAGGAGGAAGAGCCGGAGCTGCCGGCGAAGAAGAAGGTGAAGATGACCCGACCCAGTATCCCACCCCAGTCTGGCTCTCGAGGGGGCCAGACCCAGAAGTGAATTTCCCCCCCATGACCAAGTAACTTTTATTTTCTGTATTAGCGTAATTGTTGTCTTTTTTTATGTCTGTGTTATTGTCTGTGTCTCTGTTGATAATTGCTATATGTGTTTACCTTATCCCACTTAGCCCAATGCTTGGTCTAAGTGTGAGAAGTTTATATTTTCTGTTTTATTGTGTCTTCTCCCACTTAGCCCGATGCTCGGTCTAAGTGTGAGAAGTTTTATTTGGTTATGTTGTTTGTTTTATGTTGGATTGCCTGCCCTGTTTCCCCCCTTCACGACGATGGCTTGGGGACAAGCTTGAGTGAAGTGGGAGGGAGAGGGGAGTCAATGCTTGTATGTGTTTTAAATGTTAAGAGTCGTTAAGTCTAGGTTTTGTTTATGTCGCATGAGCTGGTGAATATAATACGGCATGATCTCCTTAGTGAGAGAATTTGAAGACATGATGTATTTCAACTTAGAAGCCTTTTCCTTTAATAAGCCGATGTCAATCTGGATGAAGTAAGAACGATAGAAGATGCCTTAGCTGACTTAGTTGTGAAGCCCCACTATAAGAGCGAGTTATAAGCCTAAAAACAATTTTGAGCTAATATATGTAAAACTGGGCCGCCACTGAATACTTAGGGAGAAGAGTCATGAAGGAGAAAAAATAGGGCGAAATTGGGTTATAAAGGTATAAGCTGGATGAAGTCCATGTAAAGGAAATTAGTTATAAGCTGAACGAAGTCTAGAGAAAAAAATGGAGGAATAAGCTGGACAAAGTCCAGAGAAAGAAAAAAAAAAAAAAAAAAAAAGAAGGAGAGAAAAAAGAGGAGGTATAAGCTGGACGAAGTCCAGGAGAAATATGTCTAAGGGCAGGAAGCAATAGTAACCTTACTCTCATAACCCGACGCTTCAGTGGTATGGCATTAACTTATGAGAAATTCGGTCCTAACATCCCTGTGAGGAATGAGTGATCGAGTGAATCCAACAAATGGGGAAGTAAAAGGCTATCTTGACGAACTGACAGATTGATTAGGTAGAAGAAGGGAAGGGGCCAATTTGGAGAAGTGCAGCCTGTTGGATTGACCTTAATCTTGTGGGGACGGTTGCCTAAAAGTTGAAGCTAGTTCATGCATATGTGTTTATGTGTTTTTCTTTAAGTGTTTGTTATTTTGTGTGCCAGTTTGTGTCTAGGTCTAGGAGTCTGTGTTAAGATAGAGTCTAGAGAGTCGGTCAGGGGATAACCATGCGTTGAAATTCGCCTTATTTCTTTTTTCTTGTCTTTATACTTGAGGACAAGTATGGTTTAAGTGTGAGCAGTTTGATAAGACTAATTTCATGCATCGGTTATGTGATGAAAAATTTCCAATTACTGGGTCTAACACAATTTTTAAGCTAGGTGTGTGAAGGAATTCGCTAGGTCCAGGAAGAACTTAAGGCAGTGGACCAGCGAAGGAAGGAGATGAAAAGTGAGCAGAATCAAGGAAGAAAATGGCTAGACGAAGGGAGTCCAAATCTGAGGGTAAAGAAGACTATTCACACAAAAGAGCCCCTGCTGGACCCACTTCCATGCCTATATAAAGAGGAGCATGCAACACACAAGATATACATGATTTAGCTCTCAGCTCACACACACACTCACACACTTAGGAAAAATGGGGATTCTGGGGTAGTTTAGAGGTTCATCTTCAGGAAATTCTGTTGCAACACCGTCCTCAAGGAGGGCGAAGATACAATTGTTTACTTTTCAGCTTTTGCGTTTGATTTCCGTCGAACTTCACCGTTTTCGAAGTCGGTTGCTCGTTTGCTACTTATCGTTTATCTATGAATTTTATTTTACGTCACGATGGTGTTGATTTTGTGTTGATTTACGTTGATTTTATGTTTTGAGGTTTTATTTCGGAGGTTGATTGTTATTCTCTGCTTTGGATGTTTTGTGTACTTGATCTGGGAAATCTGAGTTGATATGTGGTTGTTGTTGTTAATCTGTGGCGAATCGGCGAATATGCAGTTATGGAGATGATTTTGATCGGAGTTTGTCTCGGATGCTTGGATCCGAAGTGGATTTAGCATCCGAAGTGTGGATCTGAACAGGGGAACTGAGTTGTGCATGGATCTTTGATTTTCTGCTTTCGTTTTTACTTTGCTTCATCTAGTAGCCGTAGATCTGCCTTAGTTTTAACTGTTCTTCGGTTTTGTTACTTTTAATTCCATCTGCTTCGTTTCGATTTACGTTTTCGCTCTGTTTTTACTGGTTGTTTCATGCCAAATGTTGGAGAAGATGATGTCGCTGTTAGTTAGTCCTTTAGTTAGTTATTTTGCAGCTTTTCAACCGTACTCTACCTTTTCAGAAAATGGTCTCCACCTTCAGTTGTTTTCTCAGGTCTAGGTTAATTTAGGAAATAGTTCTTTGATCTAGTAATTGTCTCGCTTATTCCGGTTTATATGCATGTTTTTAAGTTTCTGCCTAGATCTAGTTGTTAGAGTAGCACATTTCAATTACCAAGTCTAGGATAAAAAAAGCTCAACCCTAAAATTGCGTGGCAGCAACCAACACAAAAATAGTCCCCAAGTCTTTGAACATGTTTACTTGCACATTCATCTCTGTGGAATCGATCCCTACTTCCACGTGCTAGTCTCTTTTAGCTAAACGGGTTGAAGGTTTTTGAAGAGGGAGTTAAGGGAGTGATTGTGTGCCCGATGACAGGTAGCTCAAGGTTCTCTGAGTTCCTAGACCCAGTGTCTAGCGGATTTCTTTGACCGAGGGTTTTCTTCAGTATTTTTAAGAACACGCTTTCACTAACCATCATTAGCTTCTAGACCATATCACATAAGGAAAGCTCTTCATTCTCCACTCACCGTTCCTCTATATAGCATTTGAGTCCCCCTCTACGGGCACACTCTCAACCACCCCAACATTCAGCATCCTACTCGCCCAATTCCTCTGTAGTGCCCAACTTTGGTACCCCCAATTCCACTTTCCCACATTCAGACTTAGCCTCATCGTTTGCGTTGTCCTCAGGGCAGCGTCCCAATCACCGGTTCCGAAACATGTCTCAGGAGGAATACCAGAAACATAGGGCCGCAGACACATGTTTCCAATGCGGCCTCAAGTACAGCCCAACGCATCACTGTCCAATGCTTTAAGAATGTGAACACAATGCTTTAAGAATGTTAACACATTGCTTATATTGACATTCTACATGTATTATATTGACATATTTTATATAGTATGTTGATATTTTTGCTTGTGCGAAAAAATTAAAAATTTTCGAATTTTTTTTCAAATTTTGACGTCGGAACATATGCATGTATGATATCATTGGAATCCTTATGAAATTTAATTTGATATATGTTATATGAATTTAAAGTTTTGGGATTTCTTTTAAAAATTAGTTATAACTAAACATGTAGTTAATTGACATTAATACTCGTATTGATATTTTTTAGAATTAATCCCATGGCCTTATTGACGTTTTTTTTATCGTATTGACATTTAGGGATTAATGATCTAAGCCCTTAATTTGAATATCTAATGGCTATTATTTAGTTGTAGTTAGTAATTAAGTTATGAGTTAGCAATATAACACTCCCCTATATTATATTCTATTAGTATATAGTATAAAATAAAATATTATATATAATATATTAATGTATATTACATTTTTTTGGTTTTTTCGGTTTTTTTAAGAAAATTTTGGTTTGTTCGATTTTGTTCGGTTTTTGAAGTTCGATTTTCGGTTTTTCGGTTCTGTTCCGTTTGGATTTTGAACTAAATTTGGTTTTTCGGTTTTGGCAAAAAATCGAACCGAAACCCGAATGCTCACCCCTACTAGTATTTGCCGATTACATATTACCAAATCCGTTTCTGATTTAAATTTTTGGAAATTGATTAAAATACCCACGCCTGCAATATCCAACACATAAGACTGCAATTCGAACTTCATTTCATCAATTCAATCCTAGGCGTCCATCTCAAAGATCTAAGGGCTAGGATTAGTGTTATGGTGCCACTTTAAACACGGTGTCACCCTAATGCTCCTATGTATTACTCCCTATGTTTCTTTATAGTTGAGTCATTTTACCATTTCGGGAAGTTTCTTCATAGTTGAGTCGTTTTCTTATATGGTAATTTTTTCCTCTCTCTTACTTTACTCCCTCTTACTTTATTCTCTCTACTTTATTCACTTTATACTTTATTCTCTCTACATTTTCCTCTCTCTTACTTTTTTATCTATTTACTTAACACACCCAACATTCATTTCTAAAACTCCGTGCCGAAAAGTTCTGCCTCAACTATGAAGAAACGGAGGGAGTAGTATATACTATAAAATAAAATAAATTACACACACACACACATATATATATCTTAATGTATTTTTTTCAGTTTTTTTGGTTTTGCTCGATTTTTTAAGTTCGGCTTTCAGTTTTTCGGTTTCAGTTTTTTTCTTTGGGTTCGGTTCAATGAGTTTTGAACTAAATACGAATTTTCAGGTATGGTTCGGTTTGGATAAAAAACCGAACTGAAACCCGAATGCTCACCCCTACACAAAACCCAACCATACCATGTCTTATGATGTGTAATTTTCAATTTCAACTATCAAGTGCAAGATCATACAAATTTAATAAAAATAACTCTAATATTATAACGATACTGCAAGAATACAACGTTGAATGTAGTATTGAGTGTCAATCCAAAGGGAAGGTAAAGATTATATAACTCTAAAGCAAATAAAACACATAATAAAAAGTACTTTAGTTTGAAGATTTTGATTAAAGAAAATGCAACAATAATTAAAAGAAAAAAACGAGCAAGATGAATTAAGAGAAGAGATTGTTACGCCAAACATCTACCGATAAAACAATGATTTATTCTAATATTCAATTCTATGTTATGAATTACGGGACTATAAAATGAATTCTCAATGCTAGCACTGAACATGCTCGACATACAATAGTTTAAGAATAGCTGAACACATATTCTATAAACTAACTTTCATTAACCTAAGAATCCTACGGATGCGCGAGACTCAAGATCAACTACTGTTAGCACATGAAATATCATTATCAAATTATTATCTAAACAATTCGAATTGATAATTCACTACCACAAATATCTATCTTATTCAAAGTTAAAGAGACATTTAAATAAGAATAAAGATCTACTACAAATGATGCATCAAAAGTAATAGATTCAAGCAATAAAATTGTGATACGACGATCATAAGATAAAGAAGAACATAAAATAAATCATACAAACAAATCATTCATCTACATGTTTGGAGCATGAAGAGATTTTTAGCCAAGCATTATCAAACTAGGAACAATAACAAATGGAAACCCTAGAATTCATGGAGCAACAATTTGAAGATGATGATGGCTTGACTTGTTGGAACTTTCTCTAGAATTTCTCCTCTAACTTAATCTCCAGCTTAGCAACATCCAATTTCTCCAATAATTCTCCCATAGTCCTCACTCCAATCTCCACGCTATCTCCTAAATCTCCCCATGAATCAAACTTTAAAATCCCCCAAATATTAACTCTATCTCCAGCCGTTTTTCTCCCCCCCCCCCAACCCCCCACCCACGCTTCTGTCAAAAACCGTCGTATATACTCCTCAAAACTTGCTGCAGTAACCGCCCAGAACTGCCAACTCACCCACGCTTCTGTCAAAAACCGTCGTATATACTCCTCAAAACTTGCTGCAGTAACCGCCCAGAACTGCCAACTCCAGCGAGTCACCGCTTCAAGACCAACCTGGCGGATCGCGAGGAAGCTACGAGAATTTTGCATACACAGCCGGCGTGTAATCCCCCACTTTTTGAATCCTAATTTTCGAACCTTTTTATTAATCGAGTGAACTACATAAATAGTACCTAATGTTTCACTTTCGCACATAAATGGTACCTGATCTTTATTTTATATCGTTTTTGGTACCCCATGACAAAAATAATCTTAGGTACCAAACATGTGATTTTTTTGTTATGGAGGATATTTTTGGAATTTCAATTAAATAGAACCAAATATGTAATTTTTTTTTCTTCCTTTCTTATTTCTGTTTTTCTTCTTTAGTTTATTCTTCTTTCTTTTTTTTCATTTTCTTCTTTCTTTTTAGTATTTTATCTTCTTTTCTTGTTCTTTTTTTTTCCTTAGTTTATGTTTCCTCTTTTTTCTTTTCTATTTTTTTTCTTCTTCTTTTTTTTAGTGTTTTATACATTCATCTAATTGCATTAATAATATAAATCAATAACAAAACACCTAATTAAATTAATTATTTAAAATAATTAAATCAATTGAATATTTTTAATCAATTATTTATACTCATTTTAAGGTTGAAACACCTAACTAAAAATGCTCAACTCTTTATCATTATGAATACAATTCACAATTTTAAATTTTGATTAAGACTATATTGATTAGTTATTAATTTAATATAAAATAATAATTATTATTTATTAATTACTACTAGTTATTACTATTATAACAATATTATTATTATTATTATTATTATATTTAAACATAATTATAACTATAATTATGATTAAAAATATTTAAATGATATTAAAAAATAAATAAATTATTAATTTATAACATCAAAATAATAATATTAATATTGATTAATAATAATAGTATAAAGAGTGGGGAGAATGAGAGAAGGTATTATAATATCATTTTGGTACTAGTTTTGTCAATGCCCAAAATACCCTTTATGACACAAATGGAAAAATGAATTTGTTTAGAGGGTATTTTGGGGTGAAAATTGCATCAGGTACCAAAAATGTGATTAATAGGTACCAAAAACGATATAAAATAAAGATCAGGTACCGTTTATGTGCGAAAGTGAAAGATCAGGTACCGTTTATGTAGTTCACTCTTATTAATTTAATGCTTTTAATGTCGTGAAGTCCGTGAATTAAATGACAAATGAGATGGTTATTTGATATTCTAGCAACCTTATTCGATTTGAAGTTTTGACTGTGCGTTGACTAAGTCAACTTCATTGATTATGTGACGAGACTTTTTAAATAATCAGTACTTGGTGAATTTAATTGTTATTCAAATGGTTGGGATCATTGCCAAGACACAAGATAACTTGCTTAACTAGTTTGAAATTGTAACGGTAAAATCACAAGTCGAATATTAATAATTTATTTCCTTGAGGAATATTTATTGGACTCAATTCCATGTTTGGATCCGATAAATTAAATAAATGATACAAATCCAATCTTTTGAAATACTATAAAGTATGAACTACAAAATTTAAATAAAATACAAGGGATGTGAGCCCAAATTAATTTAATTAAATTCTAGGATCTTCAATTGCAGAAAATTAAATCTGTAAAGATCCACTTCTCCGATTCTCCCATTATCTGCAAAATAAAGTTCTCAATTAAAACCAGTCAATCAGCCCTTATTCTTCGCTCGTGCTATCCACATATTAATATATTTTTAAAATATTAATTTTAAATTTTAAATTAATTAAATAAAATTAGAATCAATATTAACAATAAACAATATGAGTAACAATTTTAGTTATTTGAGAATAAAAAATCTATGCAAATCAACAATGAAACATAATAAATCTGAAACAAATTACTTAATATAATGTTTAAATATTAAATTATGGAATAAGAATATAAAAATCTAACACAATAAAGAATTAAACACAATGGATAATTACTCGTCATTTTTAAAACTTCTTTATAAACTACATTAACTTTAAAATTACAATAAATCTCATCATTATAAACTAAAACCTTCAATTCTTCACAATTCGTCATTCTTCGATAGAACTCATAGGTAAAATAACTCGTTTGTCATTTTTAAAGTCGCCCGCTTCACCTAAAACTACAATATTTACCTAAAACTACAACAAAATAGAGAACAAAATCAATTTGCAATGCACAAAATCAACAATCAATATGTATTAAAACGATAATATGTAGGGCAAAGCATAAGATGAGACCGTTGAGAGCGCACAATTGAACAATTCACACCACATGCATTCGATGAAAGAACAAAAAAGAAATTATTTGGAATATTGTATTAACTACTCCAAGTAATAATAATAATAATGTGATATACATTATTATTACATCAGCACACCAAAGGAACAGAAAGAAAAACAATTAGTAGGTAAGAAAGTTAATTTAAGAGAAAACAAAACCTTAAAAACTTCTCTTCGGAGCCCTTTGTCGGCAGAGCTGTAGTAGCCATTTCTTCTTGTGGCCAAGGTGGAATTCTCATGTTCTGCATATTCTCCAAAGGGAACCCTTCCGTTCACATCATTATATTTTTGAGACCAAGACTCTGCTTGTTTGTCTCTCACTTTGCCACCAAAAGCTTGCAGATTTGAATATCTTGGCGTTGTATCTATTGTTCCATAATGAGAATCTTTGCCCTCAAAGCATCAGCATTGTCTACATCAGTAATGAAGTCTGACGTAGTGTCCCCCGTGAATGCAATTTCAGTTGTTGTGTATGTGTTTGTAATCTGCCAATAGAGTAAGCTCACAGCAGAAATATGAATACTCAAAATTTTTAGCAAAAGGAACCGACAGCTCAATGAGTAGAGTAAGTGCAGTTATACCTATTTCATAAACAGAATGCAACCAAACCCATCATAAATGAAGTAAATGAGATGTAAAGTAAATCAAATCATCTTATTCACATATAAAAAAATTGATTTGGTAGGATAAATAAGTACTCGTGAAAACATTATGCCACTAACTATACCATTAATCCACTATAGAACTAAATAACCAACTCTTATCCACTAATTATGAAATTAAATAACTGACTCTAAACCAAATACGTTGTCTTCAACATTCATGTTAATATTTAAATAATAATATATATTTTAAAAAGGCATTTTCCTAAATACCCTCAAAACTCCTCTTATTTCCCTAAATACCCTCAAAACTGTCTTTTTATATATTGTATAGATTTCTCAATCAATTTGGAAATTATTTCCCCTCTTTAATTCATTGACAATCACGGTATTTCTTTTCCCAACCGTAACCCTAACCTGCTCTACTCCTACCGCCACTTTTCCATAATATTCAAATTAAGTTTCACCCCACACCTATTGTTTCTCTAAAATCTGCAACAACTCACAAGAACAATGCCAATTCTCTTAACTCTCACTCACTCGGTCAAGGTAATCGGCCACATAACTTTTCACGATTTATTCCTTCCTATAACCACACGTTTTGGCTAATTTAACAATTTGTTGTTTTCTACACAATCTGCAATTCTTGCTTGAACAGGCTTCTTCATAACCAAATCCAATCCAGCTTAAGGTAAACTCCCTACAACTATTCTTCAAATGGCGGAAACAACTCACTGTAACCCTTCTGTCAGAAAATCAAGGGAGGAAGTAGCGCCTATCTTTTTGTTTCTTTCACTCACAGTCTGTTATTGAAGGTATACACTTCTTCCACCCAATTTGAATTTCATACTACTACATCCATACATTCTACGCCGTCGTCTCTCTGCAATCAAGCTACTAATCGAATAAATCGAAGTCGAAACATAAATAAATCAAGATCGTACCTTTAATGGGGAAACGGGGCTAATCGGGGTCGTTTGGGGCAGTGCGACGGCGATCTGCAGCGGTGAATTGGAAATCTCGTTTTCGATGTGGTGAGAGAGAGCATGAGAGAGACGGAGCTCTAATTTCTATTCAATTCGTGTCGACGGAAATTTCCTTTCTGGAGGTGTATGCTTGAGTCCCATTTTTGGGAAGAAAGGAGAAATTTGGGGATGGGAATATTTTGTTGGAGCGTCTATTTGATGATTGTTAAAGTGGAGGGTCTACGTGTGAGAGTTGGAGTGGGAGTATATATTTCATTTCTTTTTTCTCTATTGTTTTACCACTAGCTCCCTTTTTTCTTGTTTATTTCTTTTGATTTGGGCCAATAATTGAGTGGGTTTGTTATAGACTTGGGTTTTCTACACATTATTTTTGGTTGGTTTGGGCATAATAGTGGGCGGCATGATTATTTTTGGGCCTACGGAAATTTAAAATGTTTTGGGTTAGAATGGATTAAATGTGCGTGCTATTTCTTTTAATATTATTGGGGCTAGAGTAAAATTATACACCCTTCGTTCCACTATAAGTGATGGATTTCTTTTGGACATGAAAATTAAGAAAATGATATATATTAAATTAAAGTGGAGAGAGTAAAGTATGAGAGAGGAAAAAGTAAGAGAGACAAAGAGATAATAAAGTAAGAAAGAGAATAAAGTAAAAAATGGTTGAAGTTTCGTTTTTAGCTAAAAAAATGAAATTGATCACTTGTGGTGGGACAACTCTAAATGGAAAGTTGATCACTTGTGGTGGGACGGAGGGAGTATTGTTTTACGACATCATCCCGAAGGAGAAGAAGAATTTCGAGAACGACAACACGAGCTTGTTGAAAACGTGAGTGGTCGGCCGGCGTCACCACGACCTTGGGCAGCCAAAATTAATCGAAATACCTAAGTTTCTAATTGGAAAAATTTGTAATCTTATCGATAAAAATAATCAAAGCCTTACGATGCATGCATCTTATTTATTTACTTGATTCTTTGTGTTGATAATTTTTTATTTAAATTCTAAAGGTGAATCTTCGCAAACGAGCCGAGATCGTAAGGGAAAGAATTTAATCGAGGATTAAGCACTCGAGGTGAGCTTTCTTTTAAATGTGAATATGTTTATCGATGAGAATTTAATAAGGACAATGTCCTAACTATTTTTATCGATGAGAATGAAATGTGAATATGTTTATCATGCTGTATTTTGTTATTAACGTGTCTATCTGTAATGGCTTTGCCATGTATTATTTAAATCGAATTAGAATCCTTGTAGAGCCGCAAACCTTACTTGGATTAGTGTACACCTATGAGAGACTGTATGTCATCTTATGGGTTGGCCGGTCTAGTGACTTGGATTGTTACCACAGTGTTGGGGTTTGTATACTAAAAGATGTTTCGAGCGTACATGGCCTTGTACAGTCAGCTCATGCACGTATACGAGATAACGCCACTTCCACTTGTAAACCTAATTATGAGAATAGATAATATAATATAATGGTTTATTTATTGAAATGTAAATAAACAAGTCCAAAGGTTAAAGTAGGGAATCTGATGGGTTCTCAGCAGGGGACTTGACCGAATCTAGTAAGAAGAAAAAATAAATTACAACCTAGATAGACATTGGATATATATTGGTATGGTTACAGTGTTTGTGATAATTCTCTCTTACCTAAGAAGAGATTAGTAACACTAGTGTGGTAGAGCACTGAATGGATCAACCCGAAATATATTTTTTATTGCTATCTACTAAAACAATATACTTCAGAAATTTTAGTATTTCTTAGTCTTTGCAAATATTAATATTGTTTATTTAATCAGACGTCACTTTGACTTGTCAATATGTGAGAGTTTTTCGCAAGTCAATCATGATATCTTGGGTGGTAGTAATTGAATAACATGAAAATATTATAATATTATTTCATAGAATTCGCATGTCAAGTATGGTATGATTTTATCTCCAAGAGATGTTTGAAAAAGCAATTTATTATTTAGAAATCTGCGTAGTTCCATGAATGATAAATAAAGTTTCAAATCACATAGCAGACAAAGAATAAAATTAATGAATTAAGATAATCTTAAATGCTAAAATAAAATAGAACCCAAGTTCTTCGTGATTTAGTGATTTAGATGAGAGTTCAATATTATTCTTTAATGGAATAAAATAATACTCCATTAAATAATATGTTAAATCATAGGTTAATTGATTTAATAAGTTTATTGTCTAATGGGCTAACCCAACATCTAATCACTCCATGGATTCTCATTCTAGCCCAATAGAAGTTCATCTTATAAATAGTGAAGAGAGGTAGGAAACCCTAGCACACAATAGCACAACACACTCCTCTCCAAACCCTAGTCGTCGTCGGCCTTCTCTCTCTCCCTCTTGCATCTGTTTTTCGTGCCCTTGCTCTAGGGAGATTATGGTTTTGGATTTTGTTCTTGTTCTATCCTAATTCATAAGATTAGATTAAAACAGTCTCATGTTATTTCGTGGTTCTCCCAAAATCTCACTTCACTATATTGATTCTTCAAGATCTGCCCACTCGGATGAACATTCAAGTACATGGGAATAGAATGGAATATTCGTGGTCGAGAAATCATGGATTGACGGGAGATTCAGCTAGCAACATCAATCCATTCATGGATCAAAAGGTAACAATCGGTTCTCTCATCAAATAGCTTGCTTATGTGCGATTTGATGTGATTTTCTATAGATTTAGATTGAATTGCATGAAATTGGAATTAAATACATAATCACCTAAATAGATCCGTAAGGATATGTTTGTTTTCCGTGTCTTCCTCTACGGTAACCCCAACAATTGGTATCAGAGCCAATTTCTTAGGCTTTGATTATGTTTTTTTAATTTAATATTTCAAAAATTAGTGTAAAAAACTAGGGATTTTTGAAAATCATGCAATTATATATTATATGTTTATAATATGCGTTGGATTTATGTTTTAGGGTTTAGGGTTTATGTTTTTATTGATTTTATTGATTTTATTTTCAAATCCATGACATGATGTTCTAGATCGATGATTGAAAATTGAGATTATTGGATTTAAATCCCAAAATCTACAAAATATTCTAGATCAATGATGAACATCATTAGATCTATATATTCTAAGTAATATACACTAGATTATATGTTTAAATTGATACACATATGTATGTGTTTAAGTGAATATGTGTTTGAATCATGAAATAAGATGATCCATGATTGAATACTTGGATCGATGATATTCTAGATCTAAGCAAGCATTCATATATCTATGAATTTATGTTCTTAATATGCTAGAATAATTTAAATTGCTAAAAGCTTGAAATTTAAATATGCATGTTTTGACATGAACATAAGTGATTGTTACAATTGAGAAACGAGAAATCAAATTGAATTGAAAACGAAAACAAAATTTGAAACTAGGTTTTCGAAAAACCCTAGCTTCGAGCCCATCAAAGATTGGCGACAAGTAGGGGTGTCGAAACGGGTAGCGGGTATTGGGTACCCGCACACCCGACCCGATACCCGTCGAGTATCGGGTACCGCTACCCGACGAAAACGGGTAACGGGTCGGGATCGGGTAATCATATTTTTGGTTTTGCGGGTATCGGATTGGATACCCGATATTCCCGAAAATTATCCGATTATAGTCAAATATTTTGTAAGTATAAATATTAATATAACTTAAATTATTCGGGTCACACTCAGATTTCAACATATAATTTTTTTGTCATTTTTTCCTCTAATAAAGAGCATACAAATACCAATACTCTATAGTATACAGTAGTATATGTATATAGTAACATATGTACAGTAGCATATGTATAAATATGGTAGCATATGTACAGTAGCATATGTACACACACTGGAGATATAAACAGTAGCATACATATACTTATTAAATTGTAGATGTTCAATGTCTAATCACTAATGATCTGTGGATTCTTTTATATGCTTTTAGGATGCATCAAAATACTAACATTACTACGGATGATGATCAACAAGTTGAGGATAATGCAAATAATAAACAAAAAAGATTTTTTTGGATTCTTTTATATGCTTTTAAGATGCATTAAAATACTAACATTACTACGGATGACGATCAACAAGTTGAGGATAATGCAAATAATAAACACAAAAACATTTTTTTTTAAAAAAATCGGGTCGGGTCGGGTCAGGTACCCGCCGTGTCGGGTGCAGGATACCCGACTCGGGTATCGGGTAATACCCGACATAGTGCGGGACGGGTATCGGGACAACAATTTTGGCCGAAATCGGGTGCGGGTACCCGCGAGTACCCGTTTCGACACCCATAGCGACGAGGGAGGAGCTGGGGGCGACGACCAGTCTTGGTCGTCGTCCGGTGACAGCTCCAGTCCAATGAGAGCACGATGGCCGACGGTTCGAGGATGCGGTGGTGCTCTCGGCGGCGCGTCGGATTTGCTTCGATAGATCCAGCGACATGGGCCTCCTAGTTGAAGACCGTTTGTGCTTGATTTTTATGGATGTAAGATGTATGAATTGTTTTATGGTTATTTGCAATTTCATGATATTTTACATGTTTATAATATCGGTGTTTGTTCTCAGCTTGAATGAAACGTGCTTACAACTAGGGATATTTATAGTGCAATTCTTAAATCAAAGGAATAAAATAATGATGTATATGTGGAATGGAAAAAGAGACTCGATACTGATCGATTGTTTGGTGATCTGAAATTGTTCCTCACTATGAATCGTCCTTCTGCCTTTCATACACCAGACAAGGATATGGAAGCTTATGATCGATGGCATGCTGCGAGTAGTCATGTTAAGTAGCTTTTGTTAGCCTTGGTCGGCAATGCTCTTGGCTGGATTGACAAGCCCGACAGACCATTGATATAAGAACCCAAATGGTTTGATTGGTTGTCCACCAAGTGTCTTATGAGATCGGTGGTGAACACATTGAAGAAAACTATCTTGAAGGAAGACCAAAACATGAGTGACTATGTCATAGAAATGTGGTATGGTTTTGATGGATTCGAAACGATGGATGGGAAAATAAGCCCGGAGACCCACAACTCATGATCCTCGATGGTCTTCCAAAGAGCTATGAAGATGTAAAGAATGAGATTTTGTACACTTGTTGGCCAACGTCTCTTCTAGTACTGTTCAACAAGCTTATTGATGCTCAAATCAAGATGAGAAAGATACAAAAAAATGTGACAAAGAACTCTTTTGACTGTAGTACGCGAGTCCGACATGGCAGAAAGTTCAAGTTAAGTTCATATGAATTGAAGAAATGTTTAATTTCGATATAGCCATAGCATTTTTGTGTTTTTGAATAGTGGGAGTTTATTTTGCTTATATTTACTATTGTTGAATTATAGTTTTTGATATTTTGAATATTGTTTTTTATGTCACATTGGATTATTGGTTTGGAATTTTTATACTTTGATTATCAATTACTGTTTTGGAAAATCAATATCATTTTATAATGCTTGCATTATTGGAAAAATGAATTTTGATCTAATTATTAATGACATCGAATGAAACCAGATTTAATATCAAAATGTTTACTTATGTATATTCTTGTTGATTTAACAACTTAGAAGTAAAACTTCTTAATAACTTAATCAACAAGAAATATCACAAGTAAACATTTTGATATTAAATTTAGTTTCATTCGATAACATTAGTAATTGGATAATCAAAATTCATTTTTAATAATGCAAGCATTATAAAGCGATATTGATATTCCCAAACAGTAACGGATAATATAAGAATAAAAATTCCAAACCAATAATCCAACGTGACAAAAAAACAATATCAAAAACTAAAATTCAACAATCGTAAATATAAGCAAAATAAACTCCCACTATTCAAAAACACAAAAGTGTTATGGCTATGTCGAAATTAAACATTTCTCCTCTTCAAATGAACTTGACTTGAACTTTCTGCCATGTCGGACTCCCGTCCTAGGTCAGAAGAGTTCTTTGCCACATTTCTTTGTATCTTCCTCATCTTAATTTGAGCATCAATAAGCTTGTTGAACAGTACTAGAAGAGATGTTGGCCAACAAGTGTACAAAATCTCATTCTTTGCATCTTCATAGCTCTTTTGGAAGGCCATCGAGGATCATGAGTTGTTGGGTCTCCGGACTTTATTTTCCCACACAGCGTTTTGAGTCTATCAAAACTATACAACATTTCTACGACATAGTCACTCATCTTTTGGTCTTCCTTCAAGACAGTTTTCTTCAATGTGTTCACCACCGATCTCATAAGACACTTGGTGGACAACCAATCAAACCATTTGGGTTCTTATATCAATGGTCTGCCGGGCTAGTCAATCCAGCCAAGAGCATTGCCGACCAAGGCTAACAAAAACTGCTTAACATGACTACTCGCAGCATGCCATCGATCATAAGCTTCCATATCCTTGTCTGGTGTATGAAAGGCAGAAGGACGATTTCATATCACCAGCTAACTGATCAGTATTGAGTCTCTTTTTCCATTCCACATATGCATCGGAATCATGTTCCTTTGATTTAAGAATGACACTATATATGTCCCAAGTTGTAATCACATTTCGTTCAAGCTAAGAACAAACACTGGTAATATAAACATGTAAAATATCATGGAATTGCAAATAATCATAAAATAATTAATACATCTTACATCCATAAAAATCAAACACAAACGGTGTTAAACTAAGAAGCAATGTCATATTCATGCAAGAAATTTATTAGGTTTACTGGCCACAATATCGACAGCCACAAAAATGGCATGACTGACTAATATTGCTAAAGCGTTATAACCATGCACTACGGATTCCTTACTTATGCGTGAACTCCTCTAAAGAAAGGTCGAATCGGACAAGCAATTCCTCCTATAACTCTCTCCAAACATTATTAAAATACAAGTCGTTATAATTTCGTAGCAATATTGCTCTGGTAAAGACCAGTCGCAATATTACTGAAAAACTAATTTTACCGATTTTAATAACCTTTATTTAGAGAAATCTAAACATACAAACTGGTAATGTTCCTCCCGTAATGACAGGTCGGTCACTACTTCGTACTTAGATCAATTTTATGGAGGCCATGTACAAACTTGTTGTAATTATCGCTTTATATTTTGGAGTTTTTGGTTTACTGTTAAATTACTCCCTTCGTCCGCCATTAGGAGTCTCATTTCTTGGCGGCACGGGTTTTAAAAAATGTTAAGAAAAGTGGGTGGAAAAAAGTTAGTGAAATAGGGTTCCCACTTGTATATATTAGTTTTAAATGAAATGTGAGTGAAATGCGTTAGTGGAAGGTGGAACCCTATTACCATTTATAGTAAAAGTGAACCGGGACTCCTATCCGCGGACAGAGGAAGTATCACTTAAGCAGATCAGACAGACATCCACATTCAAAGGATAACTAAACATGTTACTAGCTATGCATGCACATTTCTAAGGCATTGAAAGCACATTATCCATAGCATACAACAAGTACATAGGCGATACTTAAGTTAAAACTAGATTTTAACAAATAAAATCACAACTTAGACGATTAAATATCCATAAATCATCATAGAACATGTAAACACACTTGCAAGAAGTTCACATAAACATAATGACGAAACTTGATTATTTAATTAAACATCTAATATAGATAAAAATAATATTCTACCTTCACATAAACAAGATTATCTATACCTAAAGTCTAGTCTTAAATAATCATACATTATTAATTAAAACAATGTATCTTGATTATTAATACCTTTTAATATACTTAGAATATACTTAGATAGAAATAATCCACCATTCCTAAATTATTGTCTAGGTGTATATCATAAAAGATTAGCCAAGTCTTAATTTAATAAGATAATGCCCACATGGACATAAAAATCCGCATTTATCCAATTAAGACTAAATCCATTTAAAAACACCAATTAAATTCGAGAATAAAAATTCTCATAGCTTTCAGAAAATCACATGATAAGAAGAATTTTATTACATCTTTAATTTGTAATGATGTTCTCTAAATGAAATAAAATTCACCTTAATCAAAGATTAAAGACAAAATTCAATTTAAATAAATAATTAAGGGTTTTAATAGCAAATTGGTGCTATATGAATTTCTCATAGCTTTAATTTAAATTGACGTTCTTTAAATGAAATAAATTCATCTTCATAAAAAACTAAAGATACAATTCAAATTTTAATCTAGGAATTGAATTCCAATTAAATTCCAATTAATTATTTCAAACTTTAATAATTGAGGATTTCAATGCCAAATGAATTTATCTCTATCTTTAAATTAAATTATCGTCCTAAATGAAATAAAATTCATCTTCATCAAATTAAAGATATTCAGGTTTTTAATCTAGGAACTGAATTCCAATTAAAATTCATCCAATTTTTAACAATGTAATTTTTGAAATTTTAAGGCCTTTAAATAATTTTTTTATGTCTTTTGCCAAGTTATATTTCAAGGAAATAAATCCACAAACCACCAATTAAAATAAAGACAATTTCAATTAAGCCTTAAAATAAATATGAAAGCATATATTAGAGATAATATTCTTTTAAAATTCCATCCAATTATAGAAAGGCCAAAAAATTAGGTTTCAAATATTGAATTTTCTTATGTTAATTATTTTGACTTTACCAAGAGGGAAGGAATCTACCTAAATCAGTTAATTAACAAATTAAATAAATTATTGAGCTAATTATTCTAAATGGCAATTTTAAATAAGGTAAGAAATTCCCTTACAAATTGGAAATCATGATTAATTAATTAAATCATTCCAATTTCTCACAAGTTAAGTAATTCTTCTTAGTTTAATTGGTTTAGGATTTTAAACCCAAATTATAAATTTGTGTATCAGGAAACGAAACGACAACACGAAAAACAAAGGGACGAAAACCAAAACTGCGGACCAAACCCTAATTAAGGTTTCGGGCCGCAGTCGACCGCTGCAGCCGCTGCTGCAGCCTCTCGCCGCCGCCTCGATCCATCGTCTGTCGTGCTACCACTGGACTGGAGCTGTTGTCGGATGACGAGTAAGGCCAACTCTCGCCCCGATCTGCAGCGGATACCAAACTAGGGTTTTCGAAACCCTAGTTTCAATTTTATTTTTTTCTTTTGATTCAATTTTATCTCGTTTTTCAATTGTAACAATCACTTATGTTCACGTCAAAATATGCATATTTAAATTTCAAGCTTTTAGCCATTTAAATCGCTTTAGCATATTCAAGAACATAAATATATAGATCTATGAATACTTGCTTAGATTTAGAATATTTTTGTGAAGAACTTGAATTAGATCTAAAATTCGTAATATTCTTTCATCGGTCCAAATATTCAATCATGGATCACCTTATTTCTTAATTCAAACACATATATTCACTTAAACACATACATATATGTATCAATTTATACATATAATCTAGTATATATTACTTAGAATATATAGATTTAATGATGTTTATCATAGATCTAGAATATTAATCTCAATATTCAATCATCGCTAGAACATCATGTCATGGATCTGAAAATAAAATCAAGAAAAACATATATCCAACACATATTATAAACATATAACATGTAATTGCATGATTTTCGAAAATCCCTAGATTTTTACACTAATTTTCGAAAATTTCAATTAATCAAATACATATCAGAGCTTAATAAATTGGCTCTGATCCAATTGTTGGGGTTACCGCAGTGGAAGACACGGAAAAGAAACATATCCTTGCGGATCTATTTAGTTGATTATGTATTCGGTTCCAATTTCATGCAATTTAATCTTGATCTATAGAATATCACATCAAATTATTGATAAACATGTTATTTGATGTAGAGATCGTTGATTGTTACCTGGGTGTATCGATTTTTTCTCTTGGCTACCCCATTTTGTTCTGGAGTGTAGGCACAAGAAGTCTGATGAACTAAACCATTTTCCCGAAAGAAGTCTTGCATTTTTTCATTTACAAATTCTCTCCCATTATCTGATCTAAGGATTTGGATTTTCTGATTATATTGGGTTTGGATAAGAGCATAAAATTCGCTAAACTTCTCAAAACTGTCAGATTTATTTTTTAGGAAATATACCCAAGTCATGCGAGAATAATCATCCACAAATAACAGAAAATAATGAAATCCATAACCCCCAGTAATCGGTGCAGGACCCCACACATCAAAATGAATTAAAGCAAAAGAATTTTTCATTCTAGTAAAGTGGCTCGATGTTGCTAGCTGAATCTCCCGTCAATCCATGATTCGTCGACCACGAATCTTCCATTCCATTCCCACGTCCTTGATTGTTCATACGGGTGGGTGGATCTTGAAGAATCAATATATTGAAGTGAGATCTTGGGAGAACCACGCAAAAACATGAGATTGCCTTGATCTAATCCTATGAATTAGGATAAATCTAGATTTAATTGTATGAAATTGGAATCAAATACATAATCACCTAAAATAGATTCGTAAGGATATGTTTGTTTTACGTGTCTTTCGCTGCCCCAACACACAGTCCATATCATGTATGTGCAGATATGGTTGACGTATATGGGAAATTTTCTTCGTAGTCATGATTTTGAATGATGAAATATTTTAGTGTCTTAGGCTTTTCTAAAGCTAAATCCCCGATGGTTACTTGATGATGGCATGATAAATATTTTTGATAGCACAATATTTTATACTCCCTCCGTCCCAAGATATTAGACCCCTTTCTTTTGGGCACAGGAATTTAGGAGATGTTGTTTAGTGGCGTAAGTGGAGTTGCTAATAAAGTAAATTTTTACCATAAATAGAAATGGCTCAAGTATGTTGGACACCCCAAAATGGTATATGAGTCTAATATCTTGGGATGGAAGGAGTAGTACTCAGTCCTGAATGTGTTTTTTTCATGTGCAGGTTGAGAGGCAATGAGCTTGGGGTGGTGTTGAGTCGAACTTGAAAGTCTTGTTGGGTTTTATTTTGAACTTCGAGGGTCGTCGTGTCTTCACACATGACGTCACTCTTTCTCTTGAATGCTTCCGTTGAGAAAAATACTATTTTTCACAATTATGTTTTTGAGCCCCATTTACTCTTGGATTATTAATTATGATAACCGTTATTTTTGGATTTAAATGTCAAGTCATTACTGTAGTTTTTCCTCTGCTATTTGAATATTAAATGTTTTGGTCAAACTATTTATTTAAACTGTAACGACCCGCCCATTTAGGGTATATTAAATGCGGCGATCGTTAACTAGGCGGACTTAAATGCAACAAGATCATAGGCTAGGGTTTCATTTAAAGAAATTTTCCCTAAGTATCTAATGAGCAACTATCAATAAGAGAAGAAATAATGCCTTAGCGATGAGATTTCAAGAGAAAGGACTATCACAATTAACATTCCCAAAATGACAAGGTTTCAAAAATAACCCCAACGGTAATCATGTCTCAATATCCCAAAGAAATAAAATAATTCGAACATCAAAGAACTATAGAAAGTTTCATATTTTTCAGCGGAAGCAACCAAGAGAAGGTGAAGCCATGTATGAAGACACAACTACACACGAAGTACCATAACAATCATTTTATTCAATTATCCTGCTCAACACCGCCAACCGCTCGTCACTGCTCAACCTGCACATAGGGAAAACACATGCAGGGCTGAGTACTATAAACATACTCAGTGGACTTATGCCGAAAGCAGATTTATAAACCATAGCAATTATCATGCCATTTTCAAGTGTCCATCGGGGTTTTATCTTTAGAAAGGCCCGAGGCACCAAATTATATCCTTTATCAAATATCACGGTCGCGCAACCATTTTTCACATCGACGTTTACCATATCCTCATTCTACATGACAAGGAATGCGGCCGCAATCCAGATCACTAGACCGGCCGACCCGTATGCCAACACTCGGTCTAACATTGGTGTATACTAACCCAAGTAGAGTTTGCGGCTCTACGAGGATCCGAATTCGATTAATCAATATTGGCATAGCCACGAGGGATAGGCACGATAAAACAAATCAAGGCATGATAATACAGATCTCATTCTCATCAATAAAGATTTAGGACCATGTCCTTATTTTTCTCACTTCTAGGGTTAGGTTCTCTCTTATTTATAGAGTGCAAAAATAATATCTTTAATTAAATAAATTAAAGATTGGAGAAGATATGGAGAGATTTGATTTAGTAGTTGGCGTGTAATTTGGGAAAATAAGGGGGATTTTCGAATTATAGGCTATTTAATAAGCCTATGATTTTATTTGGATATTTTACAGAGTAGAATAAAATATCACGGAGCACAAAAATAATAAATCCTCCCAAATAATTATGGAATTGGCGATTTTTATGCCTATGATTTAAATTCAAATCCTAATTCAAATAGGATATAACAAGATCTTCTTAGATATGGTAAGATATGCTAAGATATTTGAATTTATATATGGAAGAGAATAAACAAGGGATCAAATAATATAATAAAATAATCCCTTCTCCCAATAATAGGAGATTTTCGAAAATCTCCTTGATACAATCATGGGGGCCGAAAATTTATGATATAAATTAGGAATATTCGGACTTTGGATTTAATTCGGATAATTATCCCAAGTAAATAATTAAATCCAAGAAAATAGGATTTCTCCTCCAATAATGATATGGGTCGAAATTTCCAAATAAATAAATAGTGCTCCTATTTAATTCTCACTCATCCCTTAGGAAAAATAATTCACCACAATATTATTTCACCCCACATCAAAATATTCACATATTCGAATTTCACCTCCACTTCACATTTTCCAACGACTTTGACCATTCCACGGCCACGTCATATTTTCCACATCTTTGACTTTTCAACGCCATGTCATATATTTGACTATGCAAATAAATCTTAATTCCACAACGCGACTAGGTCACAAAGCAATCATGCAATTAATTCACTCATCAATAATACCATAGCACTAAAGGCATTTAATGCAAAAATTTTATAACCCGAAATTTAGGGTTTGAAAAAGTGGGGCGTTACATTCCACCACCCTTAAAAGAAATTTCGTCCTGAAATTTTGTACCTTCATGGAAAGAGTTCTGGGTACAGTTCCATCATCTTGTCCTCAAGCTCCCACGTGGCTTCCTCGTATTCGTGGTTTCTCCATAGTACTTTTACACTAGTAATGGATTTAGTTCTCAAATTTTGAACCTTTCGGTCCAAGATCATCTGGGGTCTCTCTTCGTAGCTCAAGTCGGAATTTAGCGCGACTTCTTCATAGTGGATCACGTGTTTCGGATCAAACACATATTTCCGCAACTGCGATACGTGAAAAACGTTATGCACATTTCCAAGGCTTGGTGGTAGCGCCAATCGATAGGCTACGGGTCCTACTTCTTCCAGAATTTCATAAGGTCCGATAAAACGCGGTTTCAACTTTCCTTTAACACCAAAGCGCGTTATCCCTTTCGACGGGGACACTTTGAGGAAAATTTTATCGCCGGCTTGAAATTGTAAGTCGGTCCGTCGGACGTCAGCGTATGACTTTTGTCTGTCCTGGGCTTCCTTCATTCTTGCACGAATTTGTCGAACAATTCCAATCATCTCTTCGACTGCATCGGGTCCGAGTACCCTTCGCTCGCTGATAAGGCTAATTTCATGCATCGGTTATATGGTGAAAAGCGTTATAATTTGCTGGGTCTAACACGTTTCCTAAGCCAGGTGTGTGAAAAAATCGCTAGATCGAGGAAATGCTGAAGGAAATGGTCTAGCAAAGTAACGAAGTGAAGTGAGCAGAATTCAAAGGAAAGAAGGCGTGACGGATGGAGTCAGTAGCTGAGGGCAACAAAGTCTATCTATACCTCGCTGGACCCCACTCCAACGCCTATAAATAGAAGAGCATGCAACGCACAAGGATATCACTTTTTTTTACTCTCTTTTAGCTCACACACATAACACAGACTTGGGAATGAGAGATCCGGGGTAGTTCGGGGTTACGAAGGGTTCATTTCTTTAGAAGGTCTCAGTTGCAACAGCGTCCGCGTGTGAACGAAGATACAATCTCTTTTTAATTTCGGTTGTTTTGCACTTTTGCGTCGAACTTCACTTTCGGGAGTCGACTTGGCTGTTGATGTTACTCGTTATCTTTTCGCTTCTGTTGGTTGCGTTTAGTTGTGATATTTCGAGTTGATTTACGTAGATCTTGCTGCTGAGAGTTTATTTTAACAAGTTTTATGTCGATCTCTGTTTTATTTTGATGTTGTGGTACTCGATATGGGAATTTGGTGATAGATCTGTGGTTTATTGATTGATTGGAGGTTATTGTTTAAATCTGAAGTGATGAAGTGTTTCTGTTGGGAGGAGTTTGCGTCGGACGCTTGGATCCGGAGTGGATTTAGCGTCTGAGGTTGGATCCGAAGTGAGAAAAGGAAGTTGTTAGATGGATTTGAGTTTTCTGCTTGTTTCCTGTTTTACTTCGTCTAGCATCTGTAGATCCGTTCAGTTCTTCATTGTTATGCATCAATTTGATTTAGATTTAGTTTGCTCTGCTCTGATTTCATTCATGTTGTTTTCCTTATGAGTTTTTTTTACGCAGTTTGGTTGAAGAAGATGATGTCGCTGTTAGTTAGTACCCGAGTTAGTTATTCTGCCAGCTTTTCGTCCGTACCCTGCTTTTTCAGTCATGGTCCCCAAGTCAGTTTGTTTCCTAGGTCTAGGTAATCAGAGTAGTTTTCTTAGATCTGGTGATTGAGCAGTTAATTTTCTTGCAACGTTCTCTTGTTATTTCGTAAGTCCAGCTATTGGCATAGGAGTTTTAAGATTCCTAAGTCAAGTTTAATTTGTTTCCTCAACCCAAGAAAAATGCGTGGCAGC
The DNA here is from genome assembly GCF_029641045.1 of Salvia hispanica. NCBI lineage: Eukaryota > Viridiplantae > Streptophyta > Magnoliopsida > Lamiales > Lamiaceae > Salvia > Salvia hispanica. The sequence continues at coordinate 8,898,951 of NC_142696.1, read as the reverse complement.
AGCCAACACCAAAAACAAGTCCAAATCCTTGAACATGATTATTACGCATCCTTCTCTGTGGGATCGGTCCCTACTTCCCTATTGATACGCCCGGATTTTGCACTGTTTTAAGGCCATTATTTGGTCCGTTTTTGTCATCAAAATCACTCTACATGTCCATTATTTGCATATTTTATCTATTTTGGTATTTTTAACATGTTTTGTGAGATATGTGCATATTTGAGCAAAAAAAGGGAGTAAAAACGCTAAGTAGGAATCTGGAGCTTCTCCGGCGACCGCCGTAACACTTCCGGCGACCGCCGGCGCTTAGTGGAGACAAAGACACGCCCGGCGACCTCCGGGAAGTGCGTGGCGACCGCCACAAGGAGTCAGAAGCTACTGGACTGCGCGCGGCGACCGCTGGCCAAGGTGTGGCGACCCGCCACAGAAACGCGGCGCGCGACAGCTGTCTTCAAACTCAATTTTCCGGCGATCCTGAAGTCCGATCGGAGCGTTCTACACACCATTCTCTTCGTCTTGAAAAGAGCTTCAAGATGGTTCAAGAATTAACTCAATCGGAGTTCTGTGAAGAGAGTTGTGGCCGTTCTACCAAAGTCGCGCAAAGCTGCCAGCTGCAGTCTATGCGGGAATTTGAAGAAGGAAAGAAGATCTTACCTTGTGAAGCCAAATATTTTCCTTCTACTATGGGGAACGAAAATTACATATTTCCTAATGCTTGGAGGACACTTATTACCAAATTTAAATCCTTCTAAAGCCTATATATACCCCATAACCTCATTCATAAAATTCAACCCTTCCTTAGCCCCCAAAAGGGGAGCTTTCATAGCTCCTCCTCCAACCCTAATCTTTCATCATCTTTTTGCCAATTACTTCCATAGCATAAATTTGAGAGTTCTTCATTGTGCAAGGGGTTGGAGAAAGAAGCAAGAACATCAAGAACGACAAGGATTCAACCTACGGGTTTTATTTGCTTTAGTTTTATGTTCCAATTGTTTTCACTTCATTCTATGTTTTTAGCTTATTCAATTATGTCTAACTAAATTCATAGGATTCTTTGGATGTGTTAGTAGCAACTTTGATTATACAATTCCGTTTTCTATTTAATACCCGTTTTGTTTTTACTTTGTTTCTTCCCTAAGTTAATCATGATGCTTCATAATTGAGTGACACAATTATGTATGATTCAATACAACTTGCTTCATAACTGTGACAGAGTTCTAGCGAGTTAGATCCACTTAGTAGACACTACAGTTAGCTTCCTTTAAAACGGCACTGTTAATTGAGAGTGAGGACTTTTCAAGGGTCTTAGGAGCTTTTAGGAGTTACGTGTTAGGATTGACAACCCTAATCTTGTAATCAACATTTGTATCGCATGAGCATAAGCTAGGTGACTCGTTCTATCAAAGTAATAACTGTGCTAGGGTATTGTAGTTTGGAATTTGTATAACCATAACTGTGAACGCACATCCATGGAATTCTCTTATCTCTCATATTTTATCTTTGTGATTTAATTGCATTTAGTTGTTTGATTGCTTTTAATTGTTTTTACTTTCAAAAACCCAAAACTTCTCTTGTTTCTCTAGATAGTATTTGACGCTTAGTACATAATAGCCAGTTGCAACTATATTCCCCGTGTTCGATATCCGGTACTGACCTTTAGCTATACTAGATCTACTCTGTATACTTGCAGGTTTATTTAGTGCTAATAAAAAGTGCATCACCTATACTAGGTTTAGTAAAGTGGTTGAGAGTTTTTGAAAGAAGTGCTCTGTGTGTCCGACGACCAGGATTTCCTACGACCAACGAGTTCCTAGACCGCGTGATCTAGTGGATTTGCTGGACCGAGGGAACCTGTTAATTCCTTCTGTGCGCACCGTGAACACATCCACGTACTTTCACTCGCCAACATCATCCCAGTAGAGCGGTGATCTACACATTTTCCCATATAGTGCTTCATACGGCGCCATGTTGATTGTTGCTTGAAAACTATTGTTGTAAGCGAATTCGATCAGGGGTAGTGTAGTCTCCCAACTTCCACCTCGGTCGAGCACCACGGCTCTTAGCATATCCTCGAGAGTTTGCATCGTCCTCTCGGATTTCCCATCGGACTGCGGGTGAAACGCCGTGCTAAAATTTAGTCGTGTTCCAAGCTCGCGCTGTAGATTGATCCAAAATTTTGATGTGAACTTCGGGTCACGATCGGACGTGATTGTCACTGGGACTCCATGCAATCGCACAATCTCCTTTATGTAAATCTGAGCCAGCTTGTTCGATCCATGAGTTATAGGAATCGGTGTGAAGTGCGCACACTTGGTAGGTCGATCTATAATCACCCAAATTGCGGTGTTTCCCGTTAGGGTCTTCGGCAAGGCCGTCACGAAATCCATGGTGATGTGCTCCCATTTCCACTCGGGTATCTCCAGTGGTTGTAATTTTCCATGCGGTCGTTGATGTAAGGCCCCTTCACCTGTTGGCAGGCTAAGCAACGCTCTACAAATGTCGCGATATCTCTCTTTATGCCATTCCACCAAAAGGACTTCTTCAAGTCTTGATACAACTTCGTGCTTCCAGGGTGAGCAGTGTATGGAGTCTCATGAGCTTCACTCATGATCTCGTTCTTGAGTTCTTCGTTGTTTGGCACGCACAGTCTACCTTCAAAGATGAGGGCGTTGTCGGACTCCTCACTAAAATTTTCGGATTCACCGGTTCTCACTTCAATTCGGATTTCCTCCAGTTTCGCATCCATCCGTTCCGCTGCAACGATTCTTGTTTTCAGATCCGGTTCAACCACTAAGTTGGCAATTCGTCCTTCCACTGTTTCGGGTGCCCTTAACACTTCTAATTGCAATTTACCAAAATCTCATATCAAACTTTCCTCCTCTGTAAGGAAAGTGGCTAGTTGCGAATGGTTTCTACGGCTCAAAGCATCTGCCACTACATTCGCCTTGTCAGGGTGGTAGTTGATGCCACAATCGTAATCCTTTACGAGTTCGAGCCATCTTCGTTGTCGCATGTTCAAATCCCTCTGCTCGAAGAAATACTTCAAGCTCTTGTGGTCCGTAAAGATTTCACATCTAACTCCATAGAGATGATGCCTCCAAATCTTTAGGGCATATACTACTGCTGCTAACTCCAAATCATGGGTTGGGTAGTTCAACTCGTGTGGTTTCAATTGTCGTGACGCGTAGGCAATCACCTTGTTGTTTTGCACCAATACGCATCCTAGTCCAACCTTCGAAGCGTCGGTGTAGACTACGTAGTTCACTCCCGGCTCTGGCACAGCTAACACTTGGTGCGGTGGTCAATTTCTCCTTCAAGAGTTGAAAACTCGCTTCACACTCCGGAGTCCAATTCACTTTGACTCCTTTCTTGAGTTGTTGGGTCATTGGTCTTGCTATCTTAGAGAATCCCTCAATGAATCTTCGGTAGTATCCTGCCAATCCCAGGAAACTCCGAATCTCGTTCGATGTCGAAGGCGACTTCCATTGTTGTACCGCCTCAACCTTGGCGAGGTCCACTCGGATTTCTTCTGCCGACACAATGTGTCCTAGAAAGTTCACTTCCTTTAGCCAGAATTCACACTTGCTGAATTTGGCGTAAAGCTTCTCGGTCCTTAACGTCTCAAACGTGATTCGTAGGTGCTCCTCATGCTCCTTCTCGTTCTTCGAGTAGACTAGTACGTCGTCTATGAAGACTAAAACAAATTTATCCAAGTATGGGTGGAATACCCGGTTCATTAAGTCCATGAATACCGCTGGGGCATTCGTTAGACCGAACGGCATCACAACGAACTCGTAGTGTCCATATCTCGTATGAAACGCAGTCTTCGGGATGTCCTCCCTTCGAACTCTTAGTTGATGATATCCAGGCCTCAAGTCCATCTTTGAAAACACGCCGGCTCCTCGTAGTTGATCGAACAAGTCATCTATTCTCGGCAATGGATACTTGTTCTTGAGGGTCAATTTGTTTAACTCTCTGTAGTCGATGCACATTCTCATCGATCCATCCTTCTTCTTCACGAACAGTACTGGTGCGCCCCACGGCGACACACTAGGTCTATTGAAGCCTAGGTCCATGAGCTCTTGGAGTTGTATTTTGAGTTCCTCCAATTCCTTGGGCGCCATTCGATATGGTGCCTTGGATACGGGTGCGGCTCTCGGCTCGAGGTTGATTGTAAACTCCAATTGTCGATCCGGCGGCGGTCCAGGTAACACTTCCGGAAAAACGTCTGGGAATTCTTGCACGACAGCGACATCTTTCATCTTCTTCCATCTTCTCCTCTCCATGGAGGTAAACGAGATAGGCAGTTCGCCCTTTTTTCATCATTGCGGTTGCTTGAAGCGCGAAAATTATTGCGGTTCGCCGGTTCATCGAGATTCTATGGTATATGGTGGGTTCTTCCCCCGGAGCTTGTAGCGATATCTGTCTCTCCTTACAACGAATCGTCGCAAAGTTCGTAGTCAACTAGTCCATTCCTAAGATTATATCGATATCCTCCATTTTCATGACTCGCAGGTCGTGAGCAACTATCTTAAGTTTTCCCATAACAATTTCTACGTTCGAGCATGTTCTAGATATTTCTATCATTCCTCCTACTGGTGAGGTCACCATCATTCTATGTTCAGATTCGCTAGTAGGCAAGTTCATAGTGTGCACACATAGTTCAGATATAAATGAATGCGATGCGCCCGTGTCAAACAACACAACAACGGGGGTATCGAGAATTTCACCCATACCTGTCAAGTTTCGTTTCTCACGATCATCTTGCTCTTTCTTCGGCTTCTTTTGTTCCAGCGCGATCGCTCTAGCTTGGGGAGGAAGTCTTGGGCGGTGAGGTTGTTGCTGCCGCAACGGTGGGTCGCGATTTCCTCTCGATTCATTTTGCGGTGCCCTCGATTGCTGACGGGATCCTTGATCGTTCTGCCTTGATCCCGATCCCACCTTGTTATTTGCGCACTCCCTAGAGAAGTGGTCGTTTCCTCCGCAGGTATAGCACTTGATGACGTTCTAATATCGGCATTCTCCGAAATGGTACTTAGAGCACACATTGCACTGTGGTGCTCTGGGTCGGTAGTCTCCTCTCTGGCTGGACGTATGTTGTCCTCCTCCATGCTGGGATCGATGCTGATTCGACTGGTGCCGTTTTCCGTCATAGGAAGTCCTAGAATCATCCCACTTCGATTTATCAGACCCAATAATTGGTGTCACATTTTGATACGATATACCTCTTATTAAGAACCTGACTTTCTACATGTACATTTTTTTTTTTTTTGAAAACATATAAACTAATACACACTATTGCATAATTAGTAACATGCTACAACAAAAATCTATTCAACTGTACACGTGTATAAATCCTCACTAAGCATGCCACGTGTACCACTTTAACTTATGGACAAAAGAGATAGTGACTTGACCACGCAGCTGCCCAACTAGCGAAAATCCTCACTATACTATACTCTGCAAAAGGAGAAGAAATGAGTGAGCTTGAGCTCGTAGTGTAACCGCATTCCAAAATATAATCCCATGGATTTCAACTTATAACGCTATTACTAAACAATCACATTATTACCTGGAATGATGTATACATGTATTCATATTTACCTCCCAATCTGATATCAATCAACATTACCAATTTTTTTATACTAAAAATTCTGTCAAATCATGTAACAAATATAATCATAATAATCAAACTATACTTCCGATAATAATATATTACCTGTCGGATTCATCATCATATAACATATCATCCTCCTGTCAACTTTATCACTTTCTTTCATCAATCAATAAAGCATTTACCTTGGCATTCACAACATATTGATAATTTCTTTAGCACATATATCATTCTCAAATAAACAACCCCTTAGCCCCCAAAGCATACCCTCAAATCAAACAACTAATATATACTTATGTTCAAAACACAAATTACTTTCAACAACGATGTGTCACCTATTAACCAAATTAATACATGTCACAATTATTGTACAAATATTACATAATACTCTAACAAGTTATTACTTTATTGGTCAATCAACACAATATACAGCTTTTGAAAATAATCACTGTACTTTGGATCATTTTAGGCACAAAGCTTCTTTGAATCACATATATATACATAACAAATATAGCATAGTATAACACTTCATCATCACCCTGTCAGATCCACATTAAATTATACAGTCCACAAAAACTTAGATCACTATTCAGCTATTCCACAATATCACATAGATTTAGAGAAGTCTCATATATTTCAAATACTTCCTTAAGTTCAAGCGCACAAAATACCAATCACATAAACACACGTCCTAATATATATCAAGTTAAAGTCAATAAATTATAGAATACACGTACACTACCTGTACACGTCAACAAAACTCCATTTACTTCTCCATTTACTTCAAGGTCTTGCTCTTTCCTTTGTTATTTGCACTTGCATTTGGTTCGCCTACTTTTAAAAATAAACACACATACTATAAATATTCGAACCCTCAAAGCACAACCAAAAAAAACCAACTATTATACCTCTTTTGCCTTTCTAACCTTAGATTTTGAGCTTCATTAGCTCAAAACTCATAACATGTGCTTATCTTTTATACTATCTCATATTTCTCTAAAATAATGCTATTACATCACATAAACTAAGTTAAAATATTTCCATAAATTCTCATATCAACACGAAAGAAAGTAGTTCAATTTAACTAACTAAGAAATCCCGGGAAAACTAAGTTTTCACGACTGTCAAAATCATATATCTCAAGTTTCACTCTTTCCTCCATAATCCATACTTGTTTTCAAAGCGAGAGTGAATTTCAAGCCAAAACAATACTAAGACCAAGCACAATTCTCAACTTCCAAACCTATAATTAGCTGTCCGGAAAGTCCTTTATTATCAACAATCATTTTTATCTTCACAATAACTGCATAATATTGTATAACAAGGCAGCCCCAACTAGATATTATCATCAATTCCACCAACAAGATAACTTTCTTTGTTTAAAATTAGATTTCACAACTTACCACATAGAATTCAAAACCACTTCATGCTCACATTTTAGTGGTAGGAATCAAATTTTCAGATAATTATCTATTCAATAAATCAATTTTTCAACAAATTAATCTAAATCTCTTACCTTAAATTCATAAACTTATGGCCACCATATTATCCCCAAAAATCTTGTCTTTCTAGTGTTATCATACTTGTAACATCATGACATAGTTCCAATTGCATAATTATGAAACTAAAATGCACAAATTTATCACACTATAAAAGCCCCAATTCAAAGAACCCTAACTTTTGATTTGTCACAAACTAGAATTAAAGGCTATTTTCATAATCAAAGCATGTTACAAATTCGTTAAGAGTCATATCCCATCAATAAAGATCACTTAACAATTCGAAAATAGAAGTGAGAAAATTGACAGCTTTTCAATCTTCTTCCTACTCATACCTAGAGTCCAAAACTACCCAGTATAAAACTCAATAATAGCATTAGAAGCAAAAATAACATGTTGGGAAGAAGATTCAAACCTTAAATCCCAAGAATTTTCGAAATAGATATACGGAGCTTCAAGTGTATATTTGGAAATTAGAGGCAAGTTCAAGAGATATGGAAATTGTGGTTAGCAGCGTGGGTTGCCGGTGCCATATCGGCGCTGTCGCAGCGGCAGAATGAAGAGAGCAGGGCTTTTCATGGAGATTATAGAGAGAGACGTGTGAAGCGAAAAGGAAAACAAGGAGAAGAAGAAATTTCTGATTTTGTATCTCCCTCACAACTTTTTCTTTTTCCCTATTCTAATTCCTCTTCTTTTTTTTTCTTTTTTTTCCTTTTAGTCTCCAAAAGACACGTTTCACTCCCCCATTTCATCATTATCTTTTTATTATTTTTCTTTCTCTTTTTCTTTAGCATATTCTCTATTTCTCTTCTCTAATTTAACCAATAAAAACTCAATATATCACACACTATAATTTGAATTCTATAATTTGAATTCTAATTCTAATTAGTTCAAGCATAGAACCCACATAAATAAAATACTAAACTCCTATATTATCATATTTCTGTTTCTAATTAGCTTAGGGATATTTCACTCTTCCCTTATTTTATTTCTCATACACTAAATTATTGACTTTTTTTTTATGTTAACTATCATTTGCACATAAACACACACACAAGAAACATATACTGAAATCCTAGATTTCCCAATTCTATTTCTAATTTAACTTTGGGATATTACAAATCATACTTTGCAATTCCCAATAAATTTGTCGAATAATTTCCATATCGAATTATTCGAAAAAAAAGTCTTGATTTTTTTTTATTTTCTTATCAAAAAAAATCAATTTTCATCTAGGGTCATTTTTGGGATATTATACATATCTTCCACATTCCCATGGATGATCAAAGGATTGGTCGCATTAGCCTTAAGCCTTAGCTTAGTAGGGACACGATCAACATGCGGCTCCTTATCGCAACGATATCTCCATCGACGAGCTTGACTCGGCGGATACTTGAGCGGTGGGGGACTAAGCGGCGGTCCATCCCTCGCAGCTGCCATGGCTGGGAGTAGCACTCCTATCAAGCCAATCATATCGCCTCGGGGCGTGTACTCCGGCGGACTGAACCACGTAAAAGGTAACGCAGCTTGGGCAGTCCATTCACTCCAAGGAGAAGGCAGGCTGTGGATCAATTTCGAAATCCCTGCGTGATGGGTAGCTCCACCATACGCGTATGCATCCATCCAGCGGTCATAGAGTTCGGTGACGTAGGTCAGGAGAAAAGACTTTCCATCCCATTCAAATTCTTGGTAGGTTTCAACAGGGAAAACCTTATTCTTTGCGTAACGGTCTCGCATCGGTGCATAGTACCGGTTAAGCATCTACAAAAAGGAAAATCTCAGCATCAGCACAAGGATCGGAAAGTCAATAGTGTATGAGGTTTCAAACTGATGCCGAGAGTATGATGGATATATATATATATGTGTGTGTGTGTGTGTGTGTGTACGCGTCGAACGACGGAGGTGTGAAGGTAATATCATATCAAGAAATAACGGAATTTCCTTTCCGTGGCAAAAGGTTTGTATATATGTATTTTCGCGTTTCGATGATTCGCAATTCGTTCTCATAAGTCGCTCGCCTCGCATTCGGCGTTTGATGCCTCCAAGTTCGATATTATCACAAAATTTTCATTCACGACACGACTTACAACTATGTATAGCAGCATGCTCAAGTTCATTCTCATAGATGTCGTTCATCACCCAATCAAGCAGTCGCAATTATATAGCATCTCATTTATTCAACTCAAAGAAGTCTTAACACATTTTCATTTGCGTAACAGCATTCATCATTTTTGGCATAGTCGAAGATAGCAATTTCACATTCATGCATATTCGTCATTTCATACTCCAAGAAAATCTCAAAATGTCACAACAATTTCCATTCATTGCAATTTCCAACATTTCACATTTCAAGTCAATATTCGAGAGATACTTGTTACCTCATTCATCGGTTGTTGCTTCGACTTTTGGCGGGTCTTCGCCGGTGGTAGATGCTGGGTTACCGGTTCTTCTTCCTTTTGCCATGGCTTGTATCGGTGGTGATTCTTTTTCTGGTGGTGGTTCACGGTGGTTTCCGTAGTAGGTGGTAGTTTTCGGAGTGGGGTGGTGGTTGTGGATGAGAGAATGCAGGTAAGGGTTTGTAAAGTGAAGGGGAGTAGGCGGTGGGGTGTTTTATAGAGGGGTGGGTAGTTGAGGGTTTTGACCGGTGGTAGGCGGTTGCCAGGTTGCGACGCTTCGTGTGGAAGGCGGTTGGGAGTTCTCGCAGCTGATTGGACGTTGCCTGTCACGTCCCTGCTCCACGCGCCCTCCCAGTCTCTGCACTCGCCTGCAAAGCTGCAACACGCATTAAAATTCAAATTTTACTCATCTCCCCCTTCTCAATTAGCTAGAAATAGAAATAAAGCAAATAAATGGCTCATTAATATAATTCAGAGTTTCACCCAAGTGGTATCCTCGTGGTCAGTACGAACTCCAAATTAATATTTAAGATCCGAAAAAAAATCTTTTTGGGGTTTTTTCTTTCTTAACTTAAGTTAAATTACTAACTATTCACAATATTTACATCATTACTAAGGGTATTTAAAGTTTTACCTGGTCAATAAGCACAAATCATATTACGTTGACCAGGTGGAACTCTAAACCCCTTTCCTACTGGTCATTTAGACGCTATTAGGGTGTAGTGGAATTTCTTCCACTATACACATCTCTTCATTTTCCCTATATATTTTCAATCTATGTCCATTGACGACAAAAGGTTCAGAGTTAGGGATACTCCCTGAAATCTCGACCGCTCCATTAGCACGTAGTGCAGTGATAATGTAAGGTCCTGCCCATTTGGACTTGAGTTTCCCAGGCATTAGCTTCAATCTTGACTGGAAGAGTAGTACTTTCTGACCAACTTGGAGATCCTTGGTTCTCAGATTTTTGTCGTGCCACATCTTTGTTTTCTCCTTGTACCACATGGCTGAGTCGAACGACTCCAATCTGAGTTCTTCCAGCTCTTGTAGTTGTAGCTTCCTTTCCTCTTCACAGGCCTTAGCATCCACGTTAACCTGCTGAACTGCCCAGTATGCTCGGTGTTCAATTCCTACTGGCAGGTGACACATCTTCCCAAAGACGATGCGATAGGGGGACATCCCGATAGGAGTTTTGTAGGTTGTGCGATATGCCCACAGAGCATCCTCCAACCTTGTGCTCCAATCTTTTCTGGAGGGGTTGACTGTCTTCTCTAAAATGCTCTTTATTTTCCTGTTTGAGATCTCTGCTTGCCCGTTGGCTTGAGGGTGGTAAGGACTGGATAGGCGGTGATGAACTCCATACTTCTTCATCAATGCTTCGACCGTTCGGTTGCAGAAGTGAGTCCCTTGATCAGAGATGATTGCCCTTGGTATCCCAAATCGGCTGAATATATGACTCTTGAGGAACTTGGTGACTTCTTTAGATTCACAAGTGCTTGTGGCTTTGGATTCTATCCACTTTGATGCGTGGTCAACTGCCACCAGGATGTAGGAGTTCCCATAAGATGAGGGAAAAGGACCCATGAAGTCCATACCCCAGATATCGAACACCTCACAAACTATTACTGGAACTTGCGACATTTGAGCCCTCGCGGAGATCCCACCGGTCAGTTGGCAACGGTCACAGCCCTTGCAGAACCCGTATGCATCTCTATTCAGGGTTGGCCAGTAGAATCCGCTATCTAGCACCTTTCTGGCAGTCTTCCTTGGCCCGAAATGTCCTCCACATGCCAAGGAGTGGCAGTGTGTTAGTACATCCCGTTGCTCCCAGTCAGGAACGCATCTCCTAATGACCTGGTCCGTTCCTGCCTTCCACAAGTATGGGTCGTCCCAGAAATAGTACTTTGCTTCGCTCTTGATATTCATCCTCTGAGCCTTTGTCACGTTTGGCACCATTGGTAGCTCCCCCGTCACTAGGTAGTTTGCCAAGTCCGCATACCAGGGTTCTTGTCATACTTTCTCCTTACCCTTGGTTGCTACGTCCTGACCAGTAAGTCTCATCACTTCTTCCCAATCGATCTTCCTTGCGGAGAAAATCACTTCACATAAATGCTCCTCTGGGAATCGATCTCTCACATCCTCACTGTTCCCTTCTTGTATTATTCTACTCAAGTGGTCCGCTACTTTGTTTTCAACTCCCTTTTTGTCTTCTACCTCCCAGTCGAATTCTTGTAAAAGCAGCACCCATCTGATCAGTCGGGGTTTTGACTCCTTCTTCGCAATGAGATACTTAATCGCCGCATGATCAGTATAGACGATGACTCTGGATCCCAGTAGGTACTGCCTGAACTTTTCGAATGAATAGACAACTGCCAACATCTCCTTCTCGGTGGTGTCATAATTCCGTTGGGCTTGATTCAAGGTCTTAGATGCATAGATTATCACGTACCTTTTTCCATCGATCTTCTAACCCAGTACGGCCCCCACTGCGTAGTCACTAGCATCGCACATCACCTCGAAGGGGTGATCCCAGTTAGGAGCCTGAATAATCGGTGCAGAAATCAATTTTTCCTTAAGGAGGTTGAAAGCAGCCTTGCAATGCTCGTCGAAAACGAACTCCACCACGTTCTGGAGAAGTCTGGTAAGGGTTTGGGCAATCTTGGCGAAATCCTTGATAAATCTCCGATAAAATCCAGCATGGCCAAGAAAACCTCTTATTCCTTTCTGATCAGTAGAGAAGGGTAGTTTAGATATGACATCCACTTTAGCTTGATCCACCTGGATCCCCTTTTCTGACACCACGTGTCCTAAGACAATTCCTTCTGTAACCATAAAGTGGCATTTCTCAAAGTGTAAAACCAGACTCTTTGCTTGGCACCTTTCTAGTACCACATCCAAATGTTGCAAGCACGAGTCGAAAGAGTCTCCATAGACAGTGAAATCATCCATGAAGATCTCTATAAATCTTCTATCAAATCCGAGAATATGTTCATCATGCACCGTTGGAAGGTACCGAGGGCGTTGCATAGGCCAAATGGCATACGCCTATACGCATAGGTTCCAAACGGACAGGTGAACGTGGTCTTATCCTGGTCCTCCGGGTTCACGTAAATTTGAAAGTAGCCACTGTACTCATCCAAAAAGCAGAAGTACTTCCTCCCAGCCAGTCGCTCCAGCATTTGATCGATGAATGGCAGGGGAAAATGGTCCTTCCTGGTTGCAGTGTTCAGCTTTCGGTAATCTATACACATTCGCCACCCAGTGACTAGTCTGGTGGGCACTAGCTCATTCCACTCATTCTTGACCACCTGGATCCCTGATTTCTTGGGGACCATATGGATTGGGCTGACCCATTCACTATCTGGTACCGAGTATATAATGCCTAGTGAGAGTAACTTCAAGATCTCCTTCAGTATCTCTTCCCGCATGTTTGGGTTCACCTTTCTTTGAGAATCTCTATGTGCCTTGGCTCCATCCTCCAGTCTAATGTGGTGCATGCAGACGTCCGGGCTTATACCCACCAGGTCCTAAGGCTCCATCCAATAGCCTTCTTGTTTTTGCCCAGCACAGTTAGTAGTCTTGCCTCTTGCTCCTCAGTCAGCCCGCTATTGATGATTACAGGGAATGAGTCTTCCTCCCCGAGGTAGGCATACTTAAGGTTCGCTGGCAACTTTTTCAACTCCACTTGTGGGGGTAGTGTGTCTGTAGGTAGAGGGTTCTTCTTTGAATCTTCCTCTTGCTCTTGTTCAGCATCTGATTTTTCCTCTATACTGGCCAGTACCACGGCCCCTACGGATCCCGCTAGTTCTGACTTCTGACAAAATTCTGTAATTGCTTCTTCGATCTCTTCGTCAGTCAAAGCTCAGCTACTGATCAGATCGCACCATGCAGCTGCTTCCACATCAGCCTGGGCATACACATCCAAGGCTTGGAGCTTTTCCTGCAATAATTCGGTCTCAAGAAATTCTTGGACTAAGGGGTCAATTACATCAACATAACATAGATTTTCAGAATCTATTGGTTTTTTCATGGCTTCATTGATGTCAAAGACAAATTTCTCACCATTAAAGTCAATGCAGATTGTCCCCTCAGCCATATCCACAATTGTCTTAGCCGTTCTTAAAAATGGTCTTCCTAATAATATTCCGCTAGACTCCCTAGCTTCTGGTTCACTCATTTTTATGACATAAAAATCCGCGGGATAAGTAAAGTTTTGTATCCTGACCAACACGTTTTCTAAAACACCCTCAGGATTTATACATGACCTATCAGCCAGTTAGATCAACACCCTAGTATTTGACAACTTTACCCCTTTTAACCGATTATAAATGGATAGCGGCATAACATTGATAGATGCTCCCAAATCACACATTGCATGCTCGATTTTCACATCTCCAATTGTTATGGGTAAAGTGAACATACCTGGGTCGGCTCTCTTGGGTGGTAGTTTCTCCTGTACAATGGCTGACGCTATTCCTTCCATCATGATTTTTCTATCCTCCTGGGCCTTTCCGGCTATAAACTCCTTTATAAAATTCCCCAGAGGGGGCAGTCTCACGGCTTGGAGGAATGGTATGGTGACATCCAGCTTTCCAAAGATTGACATGAAATCCACAGGGTTTTCCTTCTTCCTCTTCGTCACAAACCGATATGGAAACGGTTTTTCTCCCTTAGCCTCTCCAGTTAGTCCTTGTGGACTTTCCCTTGGTTCCTCCTGGGTTTGAGGTTCCGATGCGGGCATTGCTCCTTCTGGTTGCTCCTTTCCAGGTTGTGTTTCTCCTTCCTTTCCTTCCACAGTAGGCTTCTCGTTTAGAAAAAACGGATCCTCCATCTGAGGCAGAGGCCTCTTGAGTTCTTCTGCTGAGATGGTGTCGCTCAGCACCCTTTCTCTACTAGACTCCCCAACAGGGTTCTTGAGTTGAGGTCCATAATAGGCTGTTCCGGACCGCAGTGTAATCTTACTCACATTTGTCTTTTCAGGTACATGGACTGTAGATGGGAGTTTCCCTGAGTTCCCTTTCATTTCGCCCACCGAGTTAGCGAGCTGGGCCAAATGCCTGTTCATCATATCCATATTTGCCCTATGCTCCTTCTGGGCACTTTGCATTCCTTGCATTGTTTCATTACTGGACTGCAAGTCGTTTTTAATGCTTTGCTGCGAGGCAAGCATCTCTCCCATCATGTCCTTCATAGACCTCCTCGACCTGTTTGGGTGATGGAATTGGTTTGAGCCCTGGTGCTGGTTATACTGGGGTGATAGGTTTGACTGGTAGCCCGAGAAATTTTGTTGGTTTTGGTTCTGTGGGTACTGGTTATACTGGGCAGGAGGGTTGTACTGGTCGTGGTTGTGCTGGTATTGATTTTGGTTTTGGTTGTGGGTGTTATGTTGAGGCCCTGGGTTAAATTGGTTCTGGTTTTGGTTCTGGTTGTTTCGCTGATGGGGTGGCACATAGGTAGGGTTCGGGTTCTAGTTTTGAGGGTTTTGGTTCTGAGGATGCTGGTTTCTTCCTACCCAGTTAGACTGGTAGTCAGGGTTTGTTGGGCCACGATTGGGATTTTGGTTCGGGTGGGGGTTGGGTTGATTTGGAGCCTGATTTTGGTTCTGATTCTGATTTCCATCTCCCCATCGAAAATTTTGGTGGTCCCTCCATGGTGCATCCCTCTGCCTTCCCGAAACCAATTGCCGTTGGAATTGTAGTATCCTGCGGCATTTGCTTGCTCCACATCCAGCGAGTTGTCCGGCTGGTCATATGGTAGTTCTGGGGCCTCTTTGCCTCCAGTCAGAGAAGGTGGTGGAGTGTTCTGATTGATTGCAGTCAGCAATTCATTCTTTAATTCCTCCATCTTCAAATCCATCCGCTCCTCCTGGTCAGTAGCCAAAGCACTTGCTACCCTTTCTCTGTTGTACCCATCCCTCGCGTTGTCGTACGTCTTCTTTGCATTCAACAGCTTGCGTAACACCTTTTTGGCTTCACTTACTCTCAACTGGGTGAAATCGCCTCCAGATGATGAATTCGCCAGATCCTTGGTTTCCTTGTTCATCCCCTCATAGAAGGTGTGGTGCACCTCTATCTCCTTCATGCGATGGTTGGGGCATGACTCCAAAATGCTCATGTACTTCTCCCAGTACTTGCTCAGGGTTTCATCATATTCTTGCCTTATGCACGATATTTTCCTCTTCAATGCGCTTGTCTTTGAAGACGGGAAGAACTCGGCTAGGAAAACTGACTTGAAATCTGCCCATGTATTGATAGAGTCGGCTGGCAGGCGCATGAACCAAGTGTTGGCCTCTCCCTTTAGGACAAAAGGTAGGGCCTTCAGTCTGTAATCGTCCTCGCTTGCTCCTGCTGGCCGCCTCTGCGCCTTACAGATTTTGCAGAACTCATTTAAGAATTCGTATGGTCCCTCGTAGCTCTTCCCATAGTACGTCGGTAGGATTGCGATAACGTGGGGTTTCACATCACAGGCGGTCTGGCCTGGGGTAACCACTATGGCTTGTGGGGGATCTCCGTCGGCGTGTGCGGTAAGTGTTGCGAGCTCGGGATCGTCCTCACCTTGGTCAGCCATTCTCACTAGTGTTCTTACTGGTTGGGGTGGAAGCTCCGGGAGTTGGTACTCTAGCTCCTCTTTCTCCTCGTCGCTACTCGTGCCTAGGTCGGACAGTGCTGTCGACAGGCCAGAACGAGTGGTAACGAGTATTGTTCCTCGGGGAAGTATCCTTGGTCTCCACTGGCCAGGAGCCGAGCCACTTCTCATAAACTAAAAACAAAAAGAAAAGAAAAATTATAAACAGTATGTACACCAAAAAGATCACACACAATAACAGGTATGAACGCCATCCATCCCCGGCAACGGCGCCATTTTGGAAGGTCAGGTTTTCTTTCCTCGGGTTTTCGTATGTAATTTGGAGTGTATCCAACTGATCAGGAAGAGATTCCCGACCCAGCTGAGTCGTTGGTACGACAACTGGGACCTGGCTTCAAACAAGTTTCCTCAACCCACTTCTACTGATTAGTATAATGGAGGTAAGGGTCGAATCCCACGAGGATGGACACGTTTTGATAACTGCGGTGACTTTCCTGGGTGTTTTCGTTAGCTACCACGCTTGGGTTGAGATTTACCTAGGCGAGAAATAAAGGTGGTACTCTACTGACTAGTAGGCGTGAAAATAACAGGCATGTGGTGGTGTTCGTGAAAATAGGGGACGAGGTGTCTCAGAGGCATATGGAAAGTGGACAGTTACTAAAAGAGGAAAATTAGACAACAAGGTATATCTGGTGGCTGGTGGCTCTCTGACAGGTCTGGATAGTACAACTGAAAAGTAGGGAACAAAAGCAAAAGTAACTTAAAAGTAAAAGTGGTCCAAACTAAAGTTGATTTTGACGTTTTCTTCTTCACCAAGTATTGACAAAAATCATATGAACACAAACACCATAACTAAACTCAGATTCATAACCTCAAACTCAAGATCCATTGATTTAAAAATGCTCAAACTTAAAATAAACGGCGAAACTGCAATTTTACTTCTACTGATTGACATGCAAGGCGGTGATTATAATGCAACGTGAAGACTTCAAGCACGAAGATTAGACTAAACATAACTACAACTTCAGATCGACAACTCCATGTAAGAAAACACTTAGAAATTAAAAGCAACAACTAGATCTAATTTTCCTAGGCAGAATGAAGCAAACTCGAACCAAAGCGGCATACGAAATAGAAACTTCATAATTTAAGTGTTGGAACTTCACAAGTACTTCAAAAGGCAACAACGATGAGTGTTTGCAACAAAACCAACGACGAAAGCAAGTAAAGATTAAACTAGAAAGCAAGGTAACGATTGTTTGGCCACTTCGGGCGATGATACTGCTATACTACTACGATAACTGGCTGGAACGGTGGATCGATGACTTCTCCGGCAGACTCTTGGACGTCAAGTGACCATGGCTGTGGCGAGGAACGAGAGATTGGATAATGCTGAAGGATCTGATCTTCTAGAGAGAATTCTAACTAAGTGTGGTGGTTGGACCTTTTTCGAACTCTAAGAGCGAACTCCTTCTCTCTCTCCAAGTGGCTTCTTTTATAGGGAGGCTTGCCCTTGCTTTTTTAGGATAAACTTCCTTCAAGTTTTGACTTTTATGCCCTTGTTAATGATCATCCCAGCTATCCTTCTTCTCCATCTCGAGCCTTTTCTCTGGCATGCATTCTGGTCAGTATTGCACCCTTCTAGCGCCCTTTTCACTTGCGTCACCTGAATCGTCTCCTACTGACTTGGATCCTTTAATCCTACACACTTGAGCAACTGTTTTGCAGATAATACATGCATTTCATGACATACTGACCAGTAATCAAGGCTTAGAATACGACTTATCAATAACCCCAACGGTAATCATGTCTCAACATCCCAACGAAATAAAATAATTCGAACATCAAAGAACTATAGAAAGTTTCATATTTTTCAGCAGAAACAACTAAGAGAAGGTGAAGCCATGTATGAAGACACAACTACACATGAAGTACGATAACAATCATTTTATTCAATTATCCCGCTAACACCGCCAACCGCTCGTCACTGCTCAACCTGCACATAGGGAAACCACATGCAGGGCTGAGTACTATAAACATACTCAGTGGACTTATGCCGAAAGCAGATTTATAAACCATAGTAATTATCATGTCATTTTCAAGTGTCCATCGGGGTTTTATCTTTAGAAAGGCCCGAGGCACCAAATTATATCCTTTATCAAATATCACGGTCGCGCAACCATTTTTCACATCGAAGTTTACCATATCCTCATTCTACATGACAAGGAATACGGCCGCAATCCAGATCACTAGACCGGCCGACCCGTACGCCAGCACTCGGTCTAACATTGGTGTACACTAACCCAAGTAGAGTTTGCGGCTCTACGAGGATCCGAATACGATTAATCAATAGTGGCATAGCCACGAGGGATAGGCACGACAAAACAAATCAAGGCATGATAATACAGATCTCATTCTCATCAATAAAGATTTAGGACCATGTCCTTATTTTAAAAGAAAAGCCCACCTCGTCGGCTTAGCTCGAAAGTATTCTCTTCTCCTTGTTTATCACGCTGAGAGCGCGAATTATCACCTTTAAATCAGGCGTATCACAAATCAGTTTCGAACATTGCTTCAAAAATCATGCATGTTCCCACGTTTCCCTTTTTCCCATCGATTAGTTTTAATGTCACCATTCAAAATCAAAGTGCGATTATTATGTCGTTTTTATTCGCACAACTCCAGATTTATCATCAAAATATGTCACGCATGAGTGTTTCACCACACACCTCACACGCACACGCACTCACGTGCATGCACGCCGAGGCGTGCACACACACACACACTCTCACATGCATCCCATTCATCCATTAATTTCCCCTTTTCACTCGATCTATATGCATGAGGGTTCAAGAACACCGATTAATCGGTAGAGGAAGAAAGATTAATATAGAAAATACCTTTTTCACTAGAACGGACGGTGGAAACAAAGTAATAGCCTTGATTCTTCAACAAATTCTTGAATTTCAACTTCAATTCTTGGTAAAGAATCAAGAGATCTTGAATACAATAAAAAACAAGTTGAAGAAGAAGTGGAAGGAGTGGGAGGCGTTTTTCTTCAAGAGGGAAGGGGCGATTTTTCTGACTTCTAGGGTTAGGTTCTCTCTTATTTATAGAGTGCAAAAATAATATCTTTAATTAAATAAATTAAAGATTTGAGAAGATATGGAGAGATTTGATTTTAGTAGTTGGCGTGTAATTTGGGAGAAATAAGGGGGATTTTCGAATTATAGGCTATTTAATTAGCCTATGATTTTATTTGGATATTTTACGGAGTAGAATAAAATATCACGGAGCAGAAAAATAATAAATCCTCCCAAATAATTATGGAATAGGCGATTTTTATGCCTATGATTTAAATTCAAATCCTAATTCAAATAGAATATGACAAGATCTTCTTAGATATGATAAGATATGCTAAGATATTTGAATTTATATATGGAAGAGAATAAACAAAGGATCAAATAATATAATAAAATAATCCCTTCTCCCAATAATAGGAGATTTTCGAAAATCTCCTTGATACAATCATGGGGGCCGAAAATTTATGAAATAAATTAGGAATATTCGGACTTTGGATTTAATTCGGATAATTATCCCAAGTAAATAATTAAATCCAAGAAAATAGGATTTCTCCTCCAATAATGATATGGGTCGAAATTTCCAAATAAATAAATAGTGCTCCTATTTAATTCTCACTCATC
Organism: Salvia hispanica; assembly: GCF_029641045.1. Lineage (NCBI taxonomy): Eukaryota > Viridiplantae > Streptophyta > Magnoliopsida > Lamiales > Lamiaceae > Salvia > Salvia hispanica. The sequence goes on along the minus strand of NC_142696.1, from coordinate 8,879,153 downwards.
CCTTAGGAAAAATAATTCACCACAATATTATTTCACCACACATCAAAATATTCACATATTCGAATTTCACCTCCACTTCACATTTTCCAACGACTTTGACCATTCCACGGCCCCGTCATATTTTCCACATCTTTGACTTTTCAACGCCACGTCATATATTTGACTATTCAAACAAATCTCAATTCCACAACGCAACTAGGTCACAAAGCAATCATGCAATTAATTCACTCATCAATAATACCATAGCACTAAAGGCATTTAATGCAAAAAATTTATAACCCGAAAATTAGGGTTTGAAAAAATGGGGCGTTACATAAACCCTAGAAAATGTCCCTTCTTAAAGTCTCATTAGTCACGACCACCTGCATTTATTAACCGGCGGTCGTGACACGGCAGGTCGCCGGCTTCGTGTTGGAGCCAATGTGTTCGGGGTTTCTCGGTGCGATGGCAGAGAGTCGCCTGCTTCCAACTTGGCGAGTTTTGGGATTACGTAGGTCGCCGGCTTCGCGCTGCCCCAATCCGGCGAGTCGATAGGAGGTATGGGCATGCATAACCGGCAGGTCGCAGTCTTCGTACGGGTACCAAGCTGGCGGGTTGTTACTTCTGTTCGGGAGTGAGTTTTTGCACGCCGGGGGTCACCGGCTTCATCTGAGCTCAAATCTAGCGAGTTGTTGGAGCTGTGCAATGAAGAAGTCGACCTTCTACCCTCTTGGAACAGCACAGCAGCTCCACTTTCTCTAGCTTTCGTGTAGATATGTAGGCAACCATTGATTCTTGTTGTGTGGTAAGGAGAATTTGCATGGTGACACTGAACTGTTGAGGCGGTGGATGACAGGATGAGAGCTTCCACATGCATGAATTAAGGCATAAGCTCCATTTTCGTTCCATTTCATCTCCTACATTTTGGTTAGGATGGTTTCATTTTTTATTGATAAATTCCTAAAAGGAACTAGTGTTTATATTATATGAATCCATAAGTCAATTATCATTATTTAAAAATTTGGATTCATCTTCAATGATACCAGTTTTTTTTATAAAGAAAAATAGGAAAAATCTGATACCAAAATTTTTTTAGTTAAATTCGTTGTACAAAACATCTTAGCCCGAGGAGCATGTTTTATAATTAATTCTTAATACTAGTATTGCATTGCAAAATAGTGTACGCTAATTTTCTACATTCGACATTGTGTAATTATAAACACTAGTTTAAATCCGCATGTTTTTTCATTCACAACATAAATTCAATTGAGTAATTATCAACATTAGTTTAAATTCGCATATTTTTTCTATCACAACATAAATTCAATTGAGTAATTATCAACATTAGTTTAAATTCGCATATTTTTTCATTCACAGCATAAATTTCAATTGAGTAATTATCAACATTAGTTTAAATTCGCATATTTTTTCATACACAACATAAATTTCAATTTAGTAATTATCAACATTAGTTTAAATTCGCATATTTTTTCATTCACAACATAAATTCAATTGAGTAACCTGTACACAAAATCTCAACTATATATACCTACTACTACTGCTGCTATATTTATACAATTATTAAGTCAGTATTTCTTGTAAGAAGGGTTAAAATTATGTTGTAAGAAAGTATTAATACTCCATCCATTCTTGTAAGAAGGGTTAAAATTATGTTGTAAAAAAGTATTAATACTCCATCCATTCTTTTAAGTGTCCACTTTAGCTATTTTCGTCCGTCCCTTATTAATTGTCCACTTTCATTTTTACCATAAATGATATTTCCTCTGTCGCATGAAAAAATGTCTCACTTTCCTTTTTAATTTATCCCACTAAAGATGTTACATTTCCATTTTTAGAAAAAGTTCTCTCTCACAATAATATAAATATTATATTTTCTCCTACCACCTAACACACAAAATAAGACCTCCTAAAATCTTGTGTCGTCCCACAAGTGTCCCGGTGCCGTGCAATAGGTAGCCGCGACCCAGTCGTGTCCTCGGGCAGGAACCGCGGCTTCCTATTGTGGACATTCTATGTAAGTCTCACATTCTACTAACTTATTTCATTTCCATTTTATTATAAAACTAATACTCCCTCCGTCCACAAAAAATAGAGCACAGTTACCATTTTTAGTTGTTCACAAAAAGTAGAACACAATCATTTATAGAAAGTTTTCAATAAATAATAACCCGTTTTCAATAAATAATAACCCTACACATCATTCCACTAACACTATTTTTCATTTACTTTTTCTCCTTTTCTCTATATACAAATTGCTTTATTTTTTGTGGATGAATGGAGTATATAAAAATAGGTCCATATTCCATAATTATTTTTCGATTTACTTCCTTTTACTATATTTTAATAAAACTCATGCTAAAATTAAAATGGATAATTATTGGAAGAGGCAGGGAGTACTTATGCTGTAAAAGTTATTTAGAGAAAATAATTTCTACTCCTACTAAACAGCGATAGAATCCGTTGGAACTCCCATTTCGTCGCTCGTCTTTCAACTCCGGCTTGGAAGTAAAGATGCAGTCCGTTTACCGGCGTTTGCGCCACCACCACTTCCACCAGTCACCTGCACAATTCACCCATCGGTGTAAGTTTCTCCTCCGAATATATGCGCCATCATACTCGTTATAGGTCCAGATATATACCTTAAATAACAAATTGAGCTAATTCATGAATGTGATTCATCGATTTTCAGTTAATGGAGCAAATGATTCGAGGTCCGCTTCTACTCTTGCCACCAAAGGCGTGGGGCATCTAGTTCGCAAGGGCACTGGTGGAAGATCATCCGTTAGGTAATTTGGTTTTTCAAATCCCTAATTTTACTTGCACCTGATTGTTTTCTGGTTGTCATTCTATGGATTCTACATTTTCAATTCTGTTCTCCGTGCAGATTATTACTAGATTTAGACTATTAAATTTCCATCTAGTTTTAGTTTTCTCTAATTTTGGCAAATTGATTCAAGTTGGACTATATTGGTGTTTGGCAGTGGCATTGTTGCGACGGTGTTTGGTGCTACCGGATTTCTTGGGCGATATTTAGTGCAACAGCTCGGTTTGATGCCTCGCATTGTTTTAACTTAAATCGGTTACTGCACTGTGCTACTTTTGAAGATTAAATTTTGATTTTGAGTTGCTTTTATGTTTTCTATTTATTTTGTTAGCTAAGATGGGTTCCCAAGTGCTAGTTCCTTTTCGAGGTTCTGAGGATTCTCAACGACACCTTAAATTGATGGGTGATTTGGGTCAGGTGACTGGCTTCTTGCATCGACTTTCGTATCCAAGACATTGAAGTTTGTTTTACTTAAAAACTGAGATTTTGAACTTTCCACGTTATGCAGATTGTTCCCATGAAATATAATCCAAGAGATGAAAATTCCATCAAGGCAGTCATGGCAAAGGCCAATGTTGTCATTAACCTTATTGGTATGATAATAAGATCATGTGACAACATATAATCTTTTCCTTTTCTATTATTTTATGTGTTCAATGTTTTTATGAACAGGAAGGGAGTACGAGACCAGAAATTTTGGTTTCGAGGAAGTGAACCATCATATGGCCGAGAAGCTTGCCGTGGTATGTTGTATTGCTATATTTTTTTACTCCAATAATTTTCACTTCATCACGGCACTTGTTCAACTTATAGTTCCAGCATGTAGTATATTCAAACTATAGGGTAATTACATCATTCATACGGAATGTTTCTTCATTGTTTCATGTTGGTACAAAAAGTTTGAGGTTTGCATAAATAAATAAATAAATAATACAAAAAGATTCATTTTAATTCAAAACTTTCTGTACCAACATGATTACATGAAACAATGTTGAAACATTTTGTGCCTCACGTAAGCTAAAAGTTGACATTGTCTAAACACAATTGCCGGAATGTATTAAATTGAAATGTGGATGAAACTTTTTGCATTATTAATGCAAACTTCAAACTTTGTGTACCAATTGAAACAACGATGAAACATTTTATATGGATAATAGAGTAGGCCACTATTAGGTTTTCATGTCCCCCCTTTTATTACCTCTGGAATTAGTTCCTCCTGGCTGAGGTTAAACTGGATTTAGGACATACTAGTCTGTTGCGTTAAGTACTCAAGTCAGTTTCTTTGGAGTTCTATAAAAACTGAGAAGCTCTAGAAGGGGCTATTAGAAAGTTCATAGAAACTGTTGCTATGCACCGTGTTGCTCATCTTCATTCTCAAAGTCGGAATCTAACTAATATACTTGTTCATAGAAAAGCTGCTGAAAGCTTTAGATACCTGTATGTGTATAAGTTGGTCTTCTTGATAGTTCAAAAGAACTACCTTTACTATTCTTTGTTAAATGAATGTACTCATGTAGTGGAAATGTCTCTTCCCGGGGAAAAGGTTTCACTATTTCTCTCTTAGTGAGAAAATGCTTTTGAAGCACATTTCTGATTTCCACTTCTATTCTTCAGCATTATTGCGGATTGTTTCTTAGGGACAAACTGATATAATGATGATGCATCATACACACACAGATTGCAAAAGAACATGGCGGTATCATGAGATACATCCAAGTTTCAGGCTTGGGAGTATCTCCATCATCTCCATCTAGACTGCTTAGAGCTAAAGCAGCTGCTGAAGAAGCTACTTTACGAGAACTACCTGAGGTTAGTTTTGCACTATCTGTTCTTGTTTCACATGGATTTAGAGAATTCCCTGTTTACTCTTCCTCTCTAGATAGATCATTAGAATCTTCGAAGCAAAGTTCGAAGATAACGGCCTCATTGTTATAGAATTTAGATGCTTGTAAGATTATGTATTGGCTCTCAGAAGTATGTAACCAATCATGATCATATTTTGCTTCTGCAGTAACTCTGATGTTTTTTATTTCTGTGGCTGTAAATGAGGCGCTTTTAACTTACTAACTGTATTATTGCTTTATTTTATTCATAGATCTACTTATTTGTCAGGTCACAGTTATGAGACCTGCTGTGATGATTGGGACAGAGGATAGAATATTAAACCCATGGGCACACTTTGCTAAAAAGTACAGCTTTCTCCCACTTATAGGGGGTGGATCAACTAAGTATGCACTAAAACTATATTTTGAATTTTTGGATGATTCCTAAATCGTTATGCCAATATCTTATATCATCGTGCCGTTTGCAGAATTCAGCCTGTATATGTAGTGGATGTTGCTTCTGCCATTATTGCGGCCTTAAAAGATGATGGATCCAGCATGGGCAAGACTTATGAACTTGGTGGACCAGAAATTTATACCATACATGAATTAGTATGTCATTGAACCTACCTCTTCAACCCCCCAACCCACAAAAGAATAAAGAACAAATAGTGATGTAGTTTGGAAAATCAGTCATTCCCCTTCTTTACTTTTACCTAGAAATAATAATAATGAATTTTGCATGTCTGCAGGCAGAACTTATGTATGACACCATTCGTGAATGGCCTCGCTATGTCACAGTTCCTTTTCCTGTTGCTAAGGCAAGTCCTTCACACACATCATTACGTACATCTCTGTTGTAGATATTATGTAATTAAAACTCATCTCTTAACACCTCTTGCTGGAGCTATCTAAATGAGCACTTGTTTTTCAACTTCCAATCTAGACCATTTGCTAGGAGATGTTAATAATGGAAAGTTTACAAGAGAGAATTTAATGCAGTCATCCACCCTACATTGGCAATTATGGTCTGTATCAGGCCTGTTTCTCTACTTGTATGCCTAATTTTAGGCATCCAATTTTGGTTATTGAATGAAGATGCGACAAATTTATATGCTCCCCTAAGAAGTTCATTTTTGAAATTGAACTTCTAGTGTCAGCACTTCAAGTAGTTTTGTTCTGGATTATGTTACACTCTTTTATGTACTTCCATACTCGCATTCAATCTTACAATTGTTTATGACATGTTTGGTTTCAGGTACTTGCAACTCCCCGCGAGTTATTGCTGAACAAAGTTCCGTTCCCAATGCCTGTCCCTACCATATTCAATCTCGATCAAATTGAAGCCCTTTCCACTGATACAGTGGTTTCAGACGATGGTAAGCGTCTTTCTAATTGTTGTGTAACTTCTTCTAAAGTTGAGTTCTAATAATACATGTTTCATCTCACTCTATTTTGTGCTCCAGCTTTGACATTCGAGGATCTGGGAATCACGCCACGCAAGCTGAAGGGTTACCCAACCGAGTTTCTTATACAATACCGTAAAGGTGGACCACAGTACGGTTCAACGGTTAGCGAGAAAGTATCGCGGTCATGGGATTGAGGTTGAGCCGTTTTATCCGACATTTAAGGTAGGGATGTTGTTGCCTGCATTCCTGCTCCATTCTCTATGATAATGAATGCAAATTTGTGTCACCTCATTGTGGTGGTGGTGGTGATGGAGAATGCGAAATAGTTGAAACTTGTTAAGTTGGTTTAAGCCTTAATAAACGAATGAGATCAACCTCGTTGAAAAGTGGATTCTTCAATGGATATTGCTAATTTGTTTTTAGCAAGATTATATTTTTTTCAAGGCAAAACAAACACATTTTTTATTCGAGCACACCGGAACTAGAAAGTTGACATGTGATTTTTGGTACCGCCATGATTACTGTAGGATTAAAATTTTGATGTCAGCTATCGCCTTATTTGTGGCTTAAGGTTGTAACTTGTAGGTTTTCAATTTGACTCTTTGTATATCTCCAAAGTCTTTACTAGGCTCCTGAAAGCATTCTAAAATGTGAAATTTCAGATAAAAGAATTAAATTCGCAGTCGAAAAAAAAAACGAGACACTGAAATTTTTTAGAATAAAGGATTTTTGCATTTTTTTTTTCTCTTCTTTAGGCAGAATATATAAATAATTATTTATATAATTAATTTACATAACATATCACAATCGAATGTTTTTCCCCTAATTAATCAATATAATGATTAATTTTTTCATGAATTGAGCAATCATATTTAATAATTAAAAATAAAAATAAAATGAATTATTGAAAAAGATGGAGCCTCTCATATCCTATACATTTTTAGTTATTTAATGAAATATTTTTCTCATTTTTTTCTCTTTTTTAGAAAGTATACATATGTACTCCCTCCGTCCGCGAATAGGAGTCCCGGTTGAGTTGGGTGCGGGCTTTAAGAAAAGTTTGAGTGTAATAATTTAAGTGTGTGATAGTGGAATGTGGGACCCATTTATATTATTATTTGCTTTATTCTTTGGAATAATGAAATCTAACATTAAGAGAGAAATTGCAATCAAAGTGGATTAAAATTAATTGCAGCTTCTAAATTAAGGGAAAAGTGGGGTCATTTTTTATACTCCCAAGATAAAATGTCTAACCGGGACTCCTAATGGCGGACGGAGGGAGTACATTTTTAATTATTTAATCAAATAATTTAGTCAATTCATATTATTTAGGAAAATAATACTCCTCTCATCCCATAATAAGATCATGTTTGGTTGTCAGGATTCTGTCTGGGAAAGTGATCTATTCCTTAAATTTTAAATTCATGTGTCTGTTTCAGTTTTTAATCAAACTGGGAAAGTAATCAGAATCCAAAAACAGGGAAAGTTAGTACAACTTTCCAGGATTCTGAATCCTAACTTTTCTTAGGTATTCTATTTCCCAGATCTAGGATTCTTACATATTTAAGCAATATAGTATAGTTTTATTATTATTATTATTATTATTAGACTAAAGGTCCTTTTTGGTCCTTAACATATGGCGATTTTTTTATTTTGGTCCATAACATTATCTTTTGAATTATTTGGTCTTTTTGTTATGAAAGATATTTTTGGAAATTTCCATTAAATAGTACTACCAAACATGTGATTATTTTTTTCTTCTCTTCTTTCCTTTTTCTCCATTTTCTTCTTTCTTTTTAGTATTTTATCTTCCTTTCTTCTTCTTTTTTTCTCCTTAGTTTATGTTTCCTCTTTTTTCTTTTCTCTTATTTTTTCTTCTTTCTTTTTAGTGTTTTATACATACATCTAATTGCATTCATAATATAAATCAAGAACAAAACACCTAATTAAATTAATTATTTAAAATAATTAAATCAATTAAATATTTTTAATTAAATTATTTTATACTCATTTTAGGGTTGAAACATCTAACTAAAAATATTCAACTCTTAATATCATTATGAATACAATTCACAATTTTAAATTTTTATTGAAACTATATTGATTAGTTATTAATTTAATCTAAAATAATAATAATTATTATTATTATATAATATTTTGTGATTCATAATTTGAATAATTATATTATAATTATTTATTAATTTCAACTAGTTTTTAGTATTACAACAATAATATTATTACAATAATTAAATATAATTATAACTATAATTATAATTAAGTATATTTGAATGGTATTAAAAAATAAATTAATTATTAATTTAAAATAAGACTATTAATATTGATTAATAATAATAATATAAAGAGTGAGAAGAATGAGAGAAGATATTATAAATTATAATATCACTTTTGGTACTTAGTTTTGTGTATGTCCAAAATAACCTCAATGACACAAATGGAAAAAATGTATTTGTTCAGAGGGCATTTTGGGGTGAAAATTGCATCAGGTACCAAAAATGTGATTTATAGATTACCAAAAACGATATAAAATAAAGATCATGTATCATTTATGTGCGAAAGTGAAAGATCATGTACCATTTATATAGTTCACTCTTAATAATATGGTTATCTTAAATGGGTCAAATGAAGCATTAGTTAGTCACAATAATAATGAATAAGGTACATAATTTATTTATTATGCTTAATGAATCTATAGTCGAACATAAGCAATACTTGAGGTCATAAAAGATCTCTGTTTTTAGGGAGTTTCTCATGCGCATCATTGACATAAAGAAGTTTTAAGAACTTTGCAATATACAATTATTTAAGAAGGAAATATATGTGTCATTATTGCTGGCTCCTTGCATGTTCGTTTGTTGTGTTTAAAATTATTGGGGATGTATCAAAGATCTCCGTTCCAGATGATTTCGTAGGATGATTTTATCAAGCATAATTTCGCAAAATAGTGTATATCTAATTCTAGGTATGCTACTACAGATTACAGAATACCTTTTATTGTCCTTTTTGTAGACGATATGCCACGTAGAAGCTCAAATTTGGTACTCCCCTGTTACGGCTAAAATGACACATTTTTAATTGGCATGAGAATTTGAAAATTGTTGATTAATAATTAATATGATTAATTGGAGAGAGAAAGGGTGAACGTAAATATCTGTAAGCCTACGGGGTCTATATTGCATCGTCTGTTGATTAAGGGAGAAAACATAATAGTACTACGAACATTTCCTGTAAAATACTGTACTATAAGAAAACGATAATCATTTATTCATTCAACTTCAAAATTTAAGAAAATGAAAGTGAGTTCAGATAGCTAGCTAGTATATTTAGATGAATCACTGTTTTAAATTTGTTTCAAATCAAGCTCTTTTGATGTGTACCAGTAGTCAGTCCCCCTGTGGGTCACAAAAGCCATTTAATCCCCCATTAACAATAATAATAATAATATTTTATTAAATAAACTCCAAATAGTATTATATACGTTGATATAATTACATTACGAACTAAAGGGCCCCACACAAGCATGTGCAACAGCCCTCATCCATATATGATACCCTCCTTATATATTTTGTCTTTAATTAATTACCATTATTAAATGCTATTATCATGATTTCACAAAAAAATGTTATTGTCATAATAATTATCACTAGATTTAACATCATTAAGATGAACCTACAAAATTAGTGGCTGCCATATGAAGTTATTTTGTAATCATATGTGAATATAATTTTGTCCCAACCCTTTTCTTCCTCAACATTTAACAATGTTTATTTTTGTTTGGACAAATAAAATATGTTGATAAACGAGATAATCGCGGTAGGGGTGGCAAAATGGGTAGCGGGTAACGGGTAATTTCCATCTTGACCCGTTACCCGCCAGGTATCAGATATCCACTACCCGACGATAACGGGAAATGGAGCGGGATTGGGTAGTGTGTTTTAGAGTTTTGCGGATAACGGGTATACTCGCTACCCGCGCGGGTATACCCGTTAATCCCAATAATACCCGCTATCATTAGTACTAGTCATATATCATCTTTTAATACTCCATCGCGCGGGTATACCCGTTAATCCCAATAATACCGCTATCATTAGTACTAGTCATATATCATCTTTTAATACTCCATCCGTTCCATATTAATAGAGACGATTCAAATAGTTAAAGTAGAGAAAAAGTATAGTAAGAGAGATCATAATGTGGAGAAGTTTATTTATATTACTATTATTTTTTCTAAAATGAGTGAAGAAAATGAAACGTCTCTATTAAGGCGAAACAGAGTACTTTATATAATCTAAGAGTTCTTTTGAAACATTTTCATATTCCAACAAACATACAATTGAAAACTCACTGGAACTAGCTATAGAGTGTCCCCACACTTTTATTCTCAATTTATTCAAAGTTTACCATCGATATTAATAAAGTAAATTAGGGAACATTGACGGCTATTATGTTTTTCAAATATTTTATTAGGATGTCGAGTCGGGTATACGGGTACCCACAATGTCGTGTACGGGATACCCGACACGGGTATCGGGTAATCCCGGTATGTCGCGGGGCGGGTATTGAGACAATAAATTTGGCTAAAATCGGGTACGAGTACCCGACTTTCAGGGTGCGGATATCCGCGGGTAACTCGTTTCGCCATCCCTAGTCACAATAGATAATAAATATGTAGATAAATGAGATAGTCACAATCACAATAGATGGCGTGTTCTATTCGCAGACATAACATATTGTCCCTTAAAATAGAAATTTCGTGACAATGTGGATTTTAATGCAAAATTACTAAAATAAAATAGAAATAAAATACAAAATTATTGAAGTATTGTTAATAATAAAAATAATTCACCTCGTAAAAGATAAATATTTATCAAAATAAAAATATATTAATTTTGTAGAACGAATTAAAATAACAAACAAGATTATTATTTGAAGACGTAGGGAGTATACGGAAAAACATAAGAACTAGAGAGAGAATGATTATACTCAATTTTCCAACCTTTCTCTCTCTCAAACATACACAAGCACTCACTAAACTAATAGTGAACAATAATAGTAGTGAGGAGGGGATGTAAATTCACATGGTATCCATGATTCTCCCACTTTGGTTAGCCAAATTAGTGACACTCCACTCTTTTTATTTTAATCTCTTCTCACATGTTTGCATGTGAAATTCAGGAATTTTATGCTTTTATTCCAACTTCATCAATAACCAACCTTCATTTTTCCTTGTTCCTTCTTTTTTATTGGGGGAAATTTGTTCTTCTTGTCTGCACTTAAGTAGGATATTTGTCATTCTTGGAAGATGCATCATCTGCACATATTATTTTTGCATATGTTCCATTTCCATTCCCTAATTACCATCAAAATATGAGACACACATCTGTGCATTATTTACGGCAATTATAGTATCATTTTGATTAACAAAGTCTAAATAAAAGATCCCATGTAAAAGTTACGGAATCTTGATTGAAATTCTAATTTACCTGTACGTTTACTATAATCCTGTTCACTTTAATAGAACAATTTGCCAACCATATCTGACGGTGCGATTTCTATCATTTAATATTTCATTTTAGCCTTATCAATTTGTAAAAAATCCATATTTCAATAATTTTTTAATCACAATTTTTATAAATGAATATATAAAAATATAGTTCATATTTTGCTATTTTTCACACATTTTTCTTTCAATTTCTTAAATTTGTGTTGAGTCAAAGTAAGACATTTAACATGATGGAATACCTATTACCTAATTGGAGTATTATGTGTAAACGATTTATGTATAATTTATCACTATCGTAAACTTAAAATACAACATTCATAATTGACCTATGAGTTATAATAATTACCATCTCACAGAACCACCCCTAACTGAAATTAAAGTTAAACACACACAACTTCTGCCTTTACTGGACTTGATTTTGTGTCATAATCTTGCAGTGAAAAGTTACTAAATCTAGGTAAATTCGTCCACGTTAGTTGTACTTAACACTATAAAATAAAGAAACAGCCACATATGATAAATTTCATCAAGTTTGACTGCCAATAATTAATCCCAAAAAAAAAAACTAGGAGAAGTTACAGCAAGAACAACACATTCTTTCCATGTTTCATGTCGGAAGAAAAGCCAAAATTTCTTGTCACTTTTAAGTTTTAACAGCCTGTTGCAGAACCCAAGATCTCACGAGGTTGTAATAAAACTAAATAAAAAAGTACCCACCATTTGAATAATCGCATTCAATGATTTGATCACTATCTTGTTAATATAGAGCAAAATGATGAAAAAGTGATCCAAATCAAAATCAACATGATCAAATCAAAACACAAGCTCTTGCCACTACTCTTTCTCTTGTTCTCTTGCAACTATATCTCCTCCTTCTCCACCGACAATGATGCATCTCTTCTTCTCGACATCAAAGCTACTCTCATTGATCCACTGGATAGTCTAAGAGATTGGAAATTACCCGAAAACGATGTCGTCTCAACTCACTGCAGATGGAGTGGAGTGGGCTGCAGCTACAATGGCTTGGTTGAGAGTCTCAATCTCTCCAACATGAATCTCTCCGGTAATCTCCCTGACTCAATCCACGGCCTGACCGGCTTGCGCCATCTCAATCTCAGCTGCAACGCCTTCGCGTTGCCATTGCACATTTCCTTCTCCAATCTCAGTACTCTCGAGACCATCGACCTGAGCCAGAACTATTTCATTGGCGCATTCCCACTCGGCCTTGGGCTGGCGAGGAGGCTGGCATACGTGAATGCATCGGGGAACAACTTCTCGGGCCCTCTCCCAGTCGACATTGGCAATGCCACGTCGCTTGTGAGCCTTGACCTCAGAGGGAACTTCTTCCAAGGCTCCATTCCTCGAAGCTACGGGAAGCTGGCGAGCTTGAAGTTTCTCGGCCTCTCCGGGAATAATCTCACCGGGAAGATACCAGCCGAGGTAGGACAGCTGTCCTCGCTCGAAACCATGATCCTTGGATACAATGCGTTTGATGGTCAGATACCTTCAGAACTCGGAAATCTTACTAGTCTCAAATATTTAGACATTGCCATTGCCAACTTAAGCGGCCCGATTCCACCCGAAATCGGGCGCTTGATCAACCTCACCACAGTATTCCTGTACCAGAACAATCTGGAAGGGAGAATTCCGGCTGAGCTGACTAAATTGGGAGGAATTCAGTTTCTAGACATGTCTGAAAACATGTTGTCTGGAGAGATTCCGGGAGAGATCGCGCAACTGAAGAATCTGCAGCTGCTGAATCTGATGGGGAACAAACTATCCGGCTCTGTTCCGCCCGGCATTGCCGGATTAGATCAGCTCCAAGTGCTAGAGCTCTGGAACAACTCCCTCTCGGGTGCTCTACCCCCTGATCTCGGGGAAAAGGCGCCTCTCGAGTGGCTCGACCTCTCATCTAATATGCTCTCGGGTTCAATCCCGGCCTCCCTATGCAATGCAGGCAAACTGACGAAGCTCATTCTGTTCAACAACGCCTTCTCCGGTCCCATCCCCGACACTCTGGCCAGGTGCGGGTCGTTGGTTCGTGTCAGGATGCACAACAACCGCTTCTCTGGGGCCATCCCGGCTGGCTTCGGGAGACTAGCCAGGCTGCAGAGGCTGGAGCTCGCCAACAACAGCCTCATCGGCCAGATTCCATCCGATCTCTCTGCTTCTTCCTCGCTTTCCTTCATTGATCTCTCCAGAAACCAACTCCGATCCCCGGTTCTATCTTCCATCCTCTCGATCCCAACGCTCCAAAGCTTCATCGCGTCGCGGAACAGCTTGTTTGGAGAGATCCCGAATCTGTTCCAGGACTGCCGTGAGCTGTCAGTCCTGGATCTTTCCTTCAATAGCTTCACTGGCGACATTCCGTTAAGCATTGCCTCGTGCGAGAAGCTAGTGACTCTGAATCTCCGAAACAATGGCCTCACGGGCTCCATCCCGCTCCAGATCGCATCCATGCCTACCTTATCAGTGCTCGATCTATCAAACAATTCTCTCACCGGAGGAATCCCCGATAATCTCGGGAACTCACCGGCTTTAGAATCGATGAATCTGTCCTACAACAAGCTCGAGGGCATCGTTCCGTCCAATGGCATGCTCAGAACGATCAGCCCCGACGATCTCGCAGGCAACCCCGGCCTATGCGGAGGCGTGCTCCCTCCCTGCTCGCACTCCATAGCAAGCAGGGAGCGAGGCGTTCGTGCAAAGCATATAATCGGAGGATGGATAGTTGGAATTTCGACCTTTTTCCTCTTGGTAATGGCGGGAGTGGGAGCTCGGTATTTGTATCGAAAATGGCGGGAAGGGAACTGTTTTGATGATGAGGAGAAGAGCACAAGTGGTGAATGGCCTTGGAGGCTGATGGCTTTCCAGAGGGTGGGATTCAACAGCAACGACATCCTCTCCTGCATCAACGAGTGCAATGTGATAGGGATGGGGGCGGCGGGGACGGTGTACAGGGCCGAGATACCGAGGCTGAGCACGACGGTGGCGGTGAAGAAGCTGTGGATGGGAGGGGACGACGTGGTCGGGGAGGTGAGCATGCTGGCGAGGCTGAGGCACAGGAACATCGTGAGGCTGGTGGGGTTCCTTCACAATGACAGCGACGCGATGATAATATGCGAGTTTGCCAAGAATGGGAACCTGGGAGAGGCGTTGCACGGGAAGCAGGGGCTGCTGGTGGATTGGGTGTCGAGGTACAACGTGGCGCTTGGGGTGGCGCAGGGGCTGGCGTACCTACACCACGACTGCCATCCCCCGTTGATCCACCGCGATGTGAAGTCGAGCAACATCCTTCTGGACGAGCACCTTGAGGCCAGGGTGGCTGACTTTGGGCTGGCCAAGATGGTCTTGACAAAGAATGAGACGGTCTCCATGGTCGCAGGCTCGTACGGTTACATAGCCCCTGGTTAGTTAGTTAGTTAGTTTGATCATAGATAGATAGATTCAAGTATATAACTA
The DNA here is from genome assembly GCF_029641045.1 of Salvia hispanica. NCBI lineage: Eukaryota > Viridiplantae > Streptophyta > Magnoliopsida > Lamiales > Lamiaceae > Salvia > Salvia hispanica. The sequence continues at coordinate 8,864,114 of NC_142696.1, read as the reverse complement.
ATTGAAGCTAACTCTGTCATGTGTGTTAGAATACGGATACACGCTGAAAGTGGACGAGAAGAGCGATGTGTACAGCTATGGAGTGGTTCTGATGGAACTGGTGACGGGGAAGAGGCCGTTAGAGGCAGAGTTCGGAGAATCGGTGGATATTGTGGGATGGATGAGAAGGAAGCAGCGGTTAGAGGAGGCTCTAGATCCGAGTGTGGGGAACACGAAGCACGTTCAAGAGGAGATGATGTTAGTGCTGCGGATTGCTCTTCTTTGCACGGCAAAGCTTCCCAAAGACAGGCCTACCATGAGAGATGTGTTGGGCATGCTGGCAGAGGCCAAGCCTCGAAGGAAAAGCTCAGGAGGTAACAAGGAAAATCCAATCTTCACCACCACATCACCTCACCTGTAGATGGACTGTTTCACCTTTTATTTTTTATTTTTATACTACTGGTCTCTATCTTTATGGTGGAAGGAAAGAAAAGGAAGGGAGGGAGTAACAATGACAAAATCATGCATTTTTTTTCAGGAATTAGCCTCCCAAGATTGAGGCCTTTTTAAAACTTACAAAAAAGGATAAATGCAAATTTCAAACGCATCTCCGTTTAATGAAATGATAATGTTTTGTTCATATGAGGAATTAAACGGTTTCACATCTTTAAAACGGCAGAAGGCTTTGGCATCACTCCCAACATAACAGATCACAAGGCAATTTTCGAACAAACTGTTCTTCATCTTCTCTTCATGCGATTTTCGTTGTTTTTCATCCTCGGTGAATTTTTTGTCTAAAATAATAAAGAAATTATGCAAGATGCTGACCTGATAGATTTTATGTAATTTATGAAAAAAGTTGGTTGTCGATTAACGTTCTATATTGGAGTACTCCCCCCATCCCACAAAAATATAAACATTTGGGACGGCACGGAAAATAAATGCACAATTAGCAAAGAGAGATTAAAAAAAAATTAACTATAGTATTGTTAATGGAAAATAAGACCCACCTTATTAAAGAAAAAGAAGTTACCAAGAAAAGGAGGAGGATATTTTTAAGAAACATCCTAAAATAAAAAATATCTTTATTTTTATGAGACACTGAGAAAGTAGGATTTAGAGGGAACATCTTTTTTTGTCCACGAACTTTACCAAAGTATCATTTTAGGTCCGTGAACTTTGAAAATATCATTTGAGGTCCATCAACTATGGATTAATATCATTTGAAGTACTTTTTTACTATTTCCAAGTTTTTGGACGAAAATACCCTCAATATCTTTAAGGGTATATATATTTAATAAACTTATCATACACTCATATTTTTTATAAATATCTTTATTATATATTTTTGATGAATTTTCTAGATATAATTTGACTTTTAATATTATCACTTAATTTTGTGACATGCAAGAAAAGATTATTATTCAATTTTTTATTATTAAAGAAAAGTTCTTTATTCAATTTTAATATAAAAAATTGAAGAAGCAATTTTACTTGCATGTCACAAAATTAAGTGACAATATTGAAGGTCAAATTATATTGTAAAGATATTTATAAAAAATATGAGTATATGATAAGTTTATTAAAAATATATACCCTTTAAGGTATTGACTATCGAGGATATTTTCGTCCAGAAAAACTTGGAAATAGTAAAAAAGTACTTCAAATGATATTAACCCATAGTTGATGGACCTCAAATGATATTTTCAAAGTTCACGGACCTAAAATGATACTTTGGCAAAGTTCGTGGACCTAAAAAAGATGTTCCCAAGAAAAGGAGGATATTTTTAAGAAACATCCTAAAATAAAAGAATATCTTTATTTTTATGAGACACTGAGAGAGTAGGATTTAAAATGTTTCAAAATAGCAAATCAAGAAGAAAAGTACTCCCTACGTCCCACAAAAGATGTCACACTTGTGGGACAGCACGGGATTTTAGAAGGTTTTTTTTTGTGTGTTAAATTAAGAGAGAAAATATAATTTTTATATTCATGTGAGAGAACTTTTTCCAAAAAGAGAATGTGACATCCTTTGTGAGACAAACAAAAAAGGAAAGTGTGACATCTTTTTTGGGACGGAGGGACCACAAAATTGTCAACCATGCCTAGGAACATTTCAGTCGAAAAAAATGCACAAATACTAAAAACAAACAAAACAGACTTTCCATGATATTTTCCAAGGACGTGCAAAAGTCAAAATTCAAGACCATTTATGTAGATCACTTCAAAAATAAGATGGGGTTAATGTGTACAAATAACATGGGAAATGGTAGCAAGTGCATACAATGGAGCAACCAATTTGTGTGTCAACTATTTCCACTGGTTTTCATGTAGATAGAAACTTCAACGAGCTTCAGGTAACTTACAAATACTGATAAAAACATACCTAAGGCGCACCGGTGCAAAATGGACCCCCCACCCCCCAAAATTGGAAGATGAAGCAACCAAGAGGACGAAAACAAACCCATAAATGTGAGAAAATTTGAACCCGAAGGCCACTCATAAGATCTCTCAAAATAAGTTCACTTGAAAGAAAAAAAAAGGACACCAACCAAAAGGAAGCATTTGCTTCAGCAATAAAACTGAGTCATGTCAACATGCAAACCACTTTTGTTATTGGATGACGCAATCACTTCTACATCATGTGCACCGGGAGCCACCAGTTCTCTTTTAATATCGGTGGCACTTCGCTCACCTACCGGAACTCCTTCCACCACGCCCACCTCTGCCTCGTGTCCCACTCCCTGAACAAGAAAATTTTAATCCAGGAATAGTGTCAGCAAGTTGAATCCATATATCTTTTGAGGTTAACAAGTGCTCAACATTCCATATTTTTTGGAGCCTAGAAGTTTCTTGAATGAAGTGAGATGAATTCAACAGAAAGGTTACCAGGCAGAACTCAATATGAGGGCAAATGGAGGAAGGAAAGACGGGGGAACATGATTATAAAATAAAAGCAATTATGGGGCATATCAAATTTGTAGTTAAAATTAGCAGGGAGAGATGTATACTTCCACCACGAGCAGGGCCACTGTTTGGTCTTCTCTCCTCAACATATACTTTCCTTCCACCCAATTGAATAGGAGAAGCCTGTCAAAAACAATTTCAAGAGACAAGATACACAGTTAATTCAAACTAATAAGAAACAGAGTGTTAACCACATTTCTATTTTTTTATTAGTTTACAGAAAAGTCAGGGCTCATGTATGAATACCAGCATAATGAAGTTCTGCTATAACCAGAAACAGATTATATTTTTATTTGAAGTTATAAATTTTAACCAAATTAAAGTTTATGTAAACATATCCAAAAGCAAAACACCTCCAAACAGTAATTACGACAGTCAGAGCATGGTAACAGTCCACATGCCTTTGGTACTTGTTTAAGCTCCACATTCCCCATATTTATAGCTTAAAAAATCTAATTTGTCAAACACCGAATTGCTAAGTAGGGGAGCGCTCCTAAAATGCCCTCAAAATTGCATGACTGAAAAAATTTCCACCTTGATCGCCATACACTGGATAAATGAATTTGTTCTATTATTCTTCTTCAAAACTCAAATGTACTATAATAAATTATATACCTTGAGAGCATTTCGAACACTCTGAATATCTTCAAACTCAACAAACGCATAGCACACACCAGTATCCTGTACACCAAGATATCTTCAGAGATTCCACAACTAAATTAAGTTAAATACAATATTATAGGAAAGGAAGAATACCATGCGGTTCCTCAAGAAGATTCCATCATGCTTGATTCTCCCAAAATTCTCAAACTCTTGCTGAAGATCAAGACTTGTTACTGAAGATGGCAAATTTCTTACATATACAGATTTTGGTTCCCCTGACAAAGTAAATGACATCAAATGGAATGAGCCAGGGAATCAATTCAAAAGATAAGCAGTCCAAACATTCATAAGGAAAAATGTTTAGCAAATATTATAAGCCATATTGCCTGGTCGATCATCCGTCAATGCACCTCCTAGTTAGATATTTAGGCTTTTGGTATGTAAAAATGGTTTCATTAGCACTAATAAAACGAAATTTCCAGCTCTGACCTTCTTGTACCGGTAAGGATTCTTCCGTTACGTCCACACCAGATGAAGGAGGAGTTGAGATTCGCTGCTGCACCACAGGCTGTGAAATATGGTTCCAGTCTGCAATAGGTGGTCTTGGCATGTAAGCTGGTTGCGAAACTGGTGGTGGTTGAGCTCTTCCTTTAACCCGTAACTTATAATCCAAATAATGGTCAACAATTAGAAAGAGTTATTACAAGAAACTGAATTAAAAGATGGAAGCAGGAAAATTTTGAACAAGAACATTTACTAGGAAAAATAGTAACACTATAAGTGGATGTATATGTTAAGCCTCAATTCTCAAAATGAGAAAACCCACCAGAAGGTGAAGAAGATTGACATATATCAAATTTCTAAGCTTAAAATAAGCAAAGATTAGTGTCACCTGACTGAGATATTAAAAGTGCTAAGTGTACAATTGTAAAATTGTTCTTATTAGACTTGCAGGAATAGTAAGTGTGGAACACAGCCACATAATCAAAGTGTAAGCTGATCTTACTCAATGCTCGACTAATGCCTAGTTTTCATGGTCAATAATCGTGTAGCAATTTCACATTGAAGATTTGCATCCAAGTTGCTATCAGGTAGGACAACTGAGTCACATTCTTGGACCTTTGATACTAAGGAAATTTACGATAGCTTAAATATAGCATTTGACTATAATTTTAGATGTAGCAAAGTAAAAAACGAAACGTACTATAGAAGCATAGGTGAGTTTCTCTGGTTCTCCAATAGGATCCTCCACAGAAAGCTGAGGTTCTTGCAAAGTAGTTGGTGGATTTTGAAGAACATGACGTATTTCTTCAATAGGAGATTCCTCTTCAAGTCTGTCAACTTCAAGCTCTGGCCCCTGCTCCAGCTCTGGTTCCAGCTCTTGAGCAGTATCCTGTCGAAGATGCTCCTCGTAACTGTACTCTAGAGCTGGCTCAACGCCTTCAACATGAACAGAGTTACCGTAATCGCCTATCTCCTCCTCCAATGCATAATCAGAAACTGTTGTAGCTGTTGAACACATTGTATCAGACTATTGATAACACATCTAGACTTGAGCTACAAAAACATGTTGGGCACCAAAATGTGCAAAGACTTTCCCATCATGAAGTCCAGAAGTTTCCATATATAACCAATGTAATGAGAAAAAAAAAACCACATGGAGTAACTGATTTAAAAAGCTTATGTTTTTCAGAATTAAGACTTTTACGCCATGTATCAAATCTAACACGGAACACCTACTTTCAGGAAGAGAACTGTGAGGTCATGTGAATATCAATCTTTGGGCCAATGTAGCATTAGCGTAGGTTAAAATTGAACATGCATCTGTATCATACACTTAATACGCGTAATCTTGCTTAAAAGGATGCACGAATAATTATTTTCAAACTACATAATATGAGAAAAAAACTGAGTACAAACTTCCAGCGCTACTTTGAATGAAGAACATGGGAGGTTTTAACTTTGGTGAATGGATACAATTGTGTCTAGGTATGTTCATACTACAATTGTAGTAACAAAATCACTTTACAGCGGTTTAGACAATATCTAATCCAAATGATGTCTTGAGTTTTGGTCCAAACACCAACCATAAAAAATTTTAACAAACAAAAGAACCTCTGCTGTGCCACTTAGTGATAAGGATGATATTTATAAAATGAAAAGACCATGTGCAGTCAATTATACCATGTGGGTCAGGAAGATGAGATGAAATAGTTGGGTGATAATCAACATGCTGTTCCTGTACTGGAGCTGATGGTTGGTGCGTCACCTCATCATCGGCAAAATGGAACATATCATTCAAAACAAAGTAACCTTTCTCTTGAGGAGCAAGGAAAAAAGTCTGCACAAACTTTCTCCAGTAATTGAAGTCTCTTGACTTGACAGAGCCAGTAACAACTACAAGAACACCTCCATTCCATGATTCAAGTGACTTTATTGTCTTTATCTCAATTCCGGAAAAATTAAGAGACATAAGCACTTCATGAATTGTCTGCAGGAAGAGAGACACTTTTGCATTAGTAATTACTAATAAACTAGACACAGATCATGTAATCATTGAATAAAATCCAGAAACGCTCCATTTAGGGCTGCATTCAGGTACTTGACCCGAACCCAAAAAATCCAAAATATATCACCCGATACCCGACCTGCATATGCTCGGGGTACCCTAATACCTGATGTGGGTGACCGAACCCGACTAATCATGTACCAGTAAACCCTTAATTTTTTTTTTCATTTTCTTTTGTTATACTCCCTCTTTATCACATTTTTCCATTTTCGTCCGTCCAACAAAATTTGTCATATTTCACTTTATACACCATTTTTGGTAATGGACCCCATATTCCACTAAGTCAATCCCACGTACATTTTATTATAAAACTAATACTCTCTCCGTCCCATAAAAGTTGAGACAAAACTTTCGGGTACAGTGATTAAGAATTTATATTAAATAAATAGGAGAGATGAAAAAAGTATGAAAGATAAGAGAGAGTAAAGTAAATGATGGAATAAAATAAGAGTGATTAGATGTTTTGTCTTTAGTTAAAAAAGGAAATGACTCAACTTTGTTGGGACGGACTAAAAAGGAATACGACTCAACTTTTATGGGACGGAGGGAGTATATAATAGTAGGACTCACATTCCACTAACTTTTTCAACTCACATTCCATTACATTTCTTACAACCCGTGCCCGGTCCAAGTGTGACAAAATTAATGGGACGGAGGGAGTGTTAAGTTATATTGCAATGATTATAATAGTTATAAAAATTAACAAAATACATATGGTGCAAACTTCAATTTTAATTAGTGATTTAATTTTATCCCCGTTCCATGTTAATAGAGTTATTTTTCTATTTCGGGAAGTTTCAAGTTAATTGAGTCATTTCTATTTTTGGCAAAAAGTAATTCTCCCTTTTACTTTATTCTCTCTTACTTTTTTCACCATTCATTTAACACACTATTCTTAAACTCCGTGCCAAAAAGAAATGCCTTTATTAACAAGGAACAGAGGGTATATACTAACATTAGACACTAGGTAATTTTCATATAAAGAGGTTAAGTTTTTTTAATATTACTAGTATTTGTTATGATTATGTACTGATTAATTAGACATGGACATCAAAACAATACAAGCTTCCATCGTTACCTGATAAAACATAATGAAACAATTACGCGTGCAAACATGAAAGATGGCGACACAATAAATGTGAAAATATCCACCGCAACACACATGTAAAAATCGCCCAACAATCTGGCCAGCATAGCCAAAAACAACAGAAAGAGGGTGTAGGTGGCGGTGAATAGGGATGGTGGTGAAGAAAACTTCAAGCTGAAGAGTGGGATATGAAGACACTATTAAAAAAAGAGATTAAATAAAATAACTCTATGGGGCTACCCTAGATAAAAACACACACTTATAAGCACAAGCTCATAATCGGGTACCCGAAACCCAAAAATCTCTCACACCAATTACCCGAACACGTAATTTTGGGTATTGGACCCGAATCGGGACCCGACAACCGAATTAGCAGTCCTAGCTCCAACAGACAAATCCAAAGCATAAGTAAGGGAGTATTAAAGATTAGATAACAGTGCTCACAGTGAACAAATAGACAGCAGCTGCGAGTGAAAATGTTTTTTTTCTCTGAAACTAAAAGACACTTAAAAAATAGGGGAGAGAACATGTTCAATTACTTTTCACATAACAAATTAGCACTAAGCAGCTTAAGCCACAGCGAAGAAGCACATAAGATTGAAGAACCACTGGATCTGTTTCAGCATTATGCTTCCAAATAAAAAATCTATGATCCATGGAATGAGATCCACATCACAGTTGAATATCAACATAGAAATGCATAACGGAAAGGCGAAAAATTACTTTTGTAGTTAATAAACAACTAAGCAGATTTAATCGCTCGCAACATAGATTAAGATCTGCAAGGCGTAAAAACGGCGCATACCATCACATCAGATGCAGACTCGCTGATTTCCCCATCAACTCGCATCATGGAGCTCGAATCATTGTAAAACTGGTGCACATACTCCCGCTGGTGCTGAAACACCTGATAGTACTGCTGAACGAAGTACGAACCGACCTGGAGATTTCCGAAAACAACAATTAAATAAAAAAGGCATAAAAAAACAGTGAAGAGATGAAGTCACAATTACTCGCGAAGCATGCAAAACAAATCCGAAAACCGAAAGTTGGAAGTACCTGCGATGCAGTAACCTGAGCTGAGTACTGGTTCACCATTCTCCGATTCAATCGGCCGACGGCGATGCTAAACCCTAGATCGAGGTTTTACGATTAGAGTTGCTCGCGTTTATTTGAATAAATAAAAGGAATTTATCCCGCTGCTTCTGTCTGTAGGAGAACGGCTTTTTGGAAAAGTGACGATAAATTCTTTTATGTACATTTCTTTTTTTTTTGTTAGTGTTTTTATTTCTTTCATTGGGCAGATCTTGACCGTTCATTGGAACATTGTATCAATGGATGCGATTAATTCTTTTATATACGAAGTATATTTTTTATTTCTTCAGTGTTTTTTGTCCTATTTTTTTTCTTTCATTTGGGTAATGTATAATGTGTTACGAACGCAATCTTGATAGTCCACTGGAATATTGTACCAACGGATACGATTAATTCTTGGTAATTAGTCGGATATTATTATTACTAGTGTAACACTTATTTGATGCACGCGCTATTAAGCAATATCTACCTAGCACGACTTAAAATATTTTTTCTATATATTTGATATTGTGAAAATATTTTTTCTATACATTTGATATTGTGAATAACCTAAATACAATACTACTAAGAAACATTATTCATCACAAAAGATTAATACATAAAAAAAATATGAAGTATATACTAAAAATATCTTAATTAATTATTATAAATATAAAATTAAATAAGATTAAAATTGAATCAGATATATTTATTAATTACAATACTTATATAAGTCTCTACAACAAATAAAAATATTATTCTTAACAACATGCACATTTCAATACTAAAACAATATTGATATAAAATCAATATAAAAAATTTAATATACAATTAAGAAATATTAGGGGGACAATGATATAACCTTAAAAAGATAAAATGATGAACTTCAAAACAAATTAAACACACATATTGATAAGGCTCGTTTCATGCATGTGTTATGTGATAAAACTACACCAAATTCTGTAATCTAACGTGCAAATGTTAGCCAGGTGTGTGTGAATTCCGCCATATTCGGAGAATGAACGGATCAATTGGACGGATGAACGGATCAAGAGGAATGAAGTCGAAACTGCTGTGCTGAGTGGATCAAGTCAGAATCAAATGGAGCTAGCAGGAGTTCCCCACATAGAAGATTGAGCATAATCCAAAATCCCCAAAAGCCAAGGGCAAGAACGACATTTTGAGAGGACGGTACCCTAGGGATCAAAGACCTACGCCTCTCTATAAATAGAAAGCCTAGTGCGAGTAGGAGGAGGACACGGATAAGGAGACGCATACAGAGATACATTTAGAACTCAGCTTTCTTCTAGGGTTGAAATGGGAGCTTACTATACTTGACGTTCTTGATCTTCGTCACACACACACTTAGGTTCTTAGTTTAGTTTTAGTTGGGTGGTAGTTTATCAAATTTGAAGTTGTGTACACCGTTCCGAGAAGGAACAAAGATACAATCTGTCTGTTTCGTTGTTTTGCTGCTACAATTTGCTTTAGGTTACTTGTTGCTTGTCAACTTGGTTGTATTTTTGGAAGTTTTGAATTTATGAATTCACCTTTACTCAGCATGTTTAGTTTCTTTATGCATGATCTGTTGGGGCTACCGTAGCGGAAGAGACGGAAAACAAACAGGTTCTTAATGGATCTATTTAGGTGATTATGCATTTGATTCCAATTTCATGCAATAAACATAGATCTATAGAACACACATCAAATATTCACATAAACATGCATATTCGACGTGAATTAAATGTTACCTCATAATCCGATATCGGATTGACGTTGCTTGCTGCACCTCCGGGCGATCCCTGGTTTACCGACCATGTATCTTCCGTACTATTCCCTTGTCATTGATCATCCATCCGTGTGGACGGATCTTGAATAATCAACAAATAGCTTTGAAGAGATCTAGGAGAACCAAACACAAAACACGAGATTGCCTCGATCTAAACCTATAAATTAGGATAGATCAAGAACAAAAAAAGAACCCTAAATCTCCCACGTGCTAGGCACGAAAATCGAGCCAAGAGGGAGAGAGACGCCAAGAATGGCGGCTAGGGTTAGGGTTTAGTGTGTGTTGTGTATTGTGTGGTGTGCTAGGGTTTCCCATACTCCTCACTATTTATAATAGACTTAATAGGCTAGTAAGGGGATCCATAGAATGATTTAGGTGTTGGGCTCACTCATTAGATAATTAACTAATTAAATCAAATGACCCATGATTTAATATATTATCAATGGAATATTATTTTGTTCCACTAAAGAATAATATTGCACTCCCACCTAAATCACCAAATTACAAATAACTTGGGTCCATTTTATTTTATAATATTTCCCGCGTTTAAGATTATCTTGATCCATCAATTTAATTCTTTTGTCTGCTATGTGACTAGAATTAAATTCATTCTCCAAAGAGTTTTTCTAGTTTGAAACTTTATTTATTATTCGTGGAATAAATTCCAACTGCGCAGTTTTCTGAATAATAAATTCCTTTTTCAAACACCTCTTGGGGATCACCCCTTAGGGATTTAATCATACCACACTGGGCACACGAATTCTATGAAATAATATTCCAATACCTTCATGTTATTCAATTACTACCACCCAAGATATCATGAACTTGAGTTACATACAAACTCTCACATATTGATAAGTCAAAGTGGCGTATGACTGAATAAACAATATTGATATTAATTCCATAGACTAGAAAATACTAAAATTTCTGAAATATATTCTTACAGTAGATAGCAATAAAGAATACATTTCATATTAGATCCTTTCAGTGCTTTACCACACCGGTGTTACTAATCTCGTTTTAGGTAAGAGAGAATTATCACAAACACCGCAACCGTACCAATAGGTAGCCAAAGCCTATCTAGGTTGTGAATACGTTTTTCTTCTTACTAGATCTGGCCAAGTCCCCTACTGGAAAACTCATGAGGAGATTCATCGAATTTCCTTACTTGACCTTCTTAGTAAAAAGCCTTAGACTTGTTTATCATATTTCAATAATAAACCATTATATTATATTATTTATTCTCATAATTAGGTAAACAAGTGGACGTGGCGTTTCTCGTATACATGCACAAGCTGATTGTACAAAGGCATGTACGCTCGAAGCATCTTTTAGTATACAAACCCCAACAATCTCCCACTTATACTCAAAGAATGCTTTCGAGTATACCTACCGCTTTTATTGGCCTTGTGCTACACATTCACACACATTTTCTCTCACTTATACTCAAAGCATGCTTTGGCCACTATCTACTCAAAACTATAATTCTTTAAAAGAATCTACCAACATAGTTTTCTAGAGTACATAAAACGAAAAGATACTTGTAAATTATAACCTTAATTCTTGCTAAGGAGCACGATTATTTGATCAAAATATTTCTAGGCCCTTTGATCCAGTGGAATAATTTTATGTGCCTTTCTCAAGTGCACTTATACATATTCCTCTATCAAAATCCATTATTTTGATCCTTCTGAATTTCTACTAATTAAAGTAGAATACTTATAGCAATATATAAAGTTTTAATCATGTCGAATATGATTCCCAAAAACTTTAATTATATAATACCAACCTAACTTGGTATTATCCTTGCTATATAATTTGTGATGTAAATTTATGTATGAACATAATTACCTCATCACAATGACTAATTGGAAATTAGTCCTTATGACAAAATAAAACCGAATGACTGCATTCTTTGTTTTATAGTCATAAATTCCAAGAGTTCATTTATTTAACCATTTGTTGTGATCTTTAGAAATACTTTCTTTGGAAATCCAAAAGCAATTCTAATTTTAATAGCTAACTTGGAAATGTCTTTTAATGTTATTAGAGTCTTAGAAAGTGTGCAATTCATCACTTCTTTCATTCTAGGGTGTGAACCCTTTTAACTCTATCAAACATTACCTTAAGTCCATTTATGAATATTCTATGAGACAAAATTTAGCTCTCACTTTTAAAAGTAGAAAAATACCAGTCTCAATATTTTTTAAGGCTATTAAAACAATTTAAACAGTGTCTGGAGTTAAATTCACTCTAGTTTAATAAAACGAGTCATGACGCTCTTATTAAAGACTTAGAATTTAATTATTCATTAAGAAAAAGCTCCCACTATTTTAATTATCACTTTCACAACAAAATAAATAAAACAATAACTAATCAAATAGTCAACTCTAGGCTTGGAACATTAAAACAAATTTAATGTGCATATTATATTTACTATATAAGAACTTCTAGTATTTATAACAAATACTTATCTTGTTTCTAGTTGAATTTATTTTACTTGTCTTGCAATCGATCATTGTGATTATTTTTCTTACACCTTTATTTGAACAAACGCGATCATAAGATCATTTTATTTTGTATTGAATCCATGTCGAACATTAATGTTCTATTGACTCATCAACAAAATAATGGTTCAAAAGACTTAAGGAATAAAGAAACTTAATAATCAATATTTCTAGAAGAAAACTTCATAATAATTGAATCAACAATTTTAATCACAAGTAAACAATTTTGATATTAACCATGTACATTGATGTCATAAATAATTGGATGATCAAAACTTCATTTATCTAATAATGAAAACATTATAAAATGAATTGATAATCCAAAAACATAATTGATAAACTAGAAATAAATTTCCACATCAATAATCCATATGATATCAAAACCAAACAATATCAAAAACTCTTAAAATTCAACAATGTAAACATAAAAGCAAAAATAAACTCTTCTGACTTGAACATGGTCATCTCAAAAGTCCACCCCTTCTTTTCATCTTTGTTTGAGCAGTGACACAAGCTTGTTATAAAGCTCCAAAAACGAAAACTTTTTGTCGCTAAACAAAATTTCATTTCTAACTTTATTAAAGCTATCTGGAAGCCCATCAAGGATCATTATCTGTTGGGTTTCTGGGTCAACTTTCCCCCCCGACAAGTGAAGTTCATTGAAGTAGCCAAGCATGACTAGGGCATATACCCCCACGTCTTGGCCCTCTTCAAATACATCATGCCTTAAATGCTTCACAGCGATACCAGCTCTTGCCTTAGAGGACTTTTCTTCAAACCACGTGGGCTTGTTGACCAACGGCCTTTTGGGTTTGTCAAACCTCTCAAGGGCATTGCAAACATTGGCTAAAACGAAGCCCTTGAGATGATATTCCGCAGTATGCCACTGATCACGAAACTCCTTGTCCTCTCCTTGTAGATGGTATGTGGGCGGATGATTCTTGCTGAGAATCAATCTCAAGTCATTGATCAAACGATCAACATCAAGCTTACTTTACCATTCCTTAAACAATTCAGAGTCACGTTTCCTCGAACTAAGTATGGCATAGTAAATATCCCAAGTATCAATCATCTTTCGTTCAAGCTGAGAACAAACACCAATAATATAAACATGTAAAGTTTCAAGGAATTGCAAATAACCACAAAACAATTCATCAATTTTACATCCACAAAAATCAAGCACAAACGTTCTTCTACTAGGAAGCCGTGTCATATTCATGCAAGAAATCCATTATTTTTACTGGCCACAATGTCGACAGATATTCCAGAGACCATAAGAATGGCATGACTGACTAACACTGCTAAAGCGTATAACCACGAAATTAAGCACTAAGGATTCTTTACTTGTGCGTGAACTCCTCTAAAGAAAGGTCGAACCGGACAAGAACCTCCTCCTATAGCTCCCTCTAAGCATTATTAAAATACAATCCTTATAATTTCGCAGCAATATTGCTCCGGTAAAGACCAGTCGTGATATTACTGAAAACCTAATTTTACGATTTTAATAACCTTTATCTAGAGAAGTCCAAACTTACGAACTGGTAATGTTCATCCCGTAAAGACAGGCCGGTCACTACTTCGTACTAAGACCAATTTTATGGAGGCCGTATACAAACGTGTTGTAATTATCGCTTCATATTTTCTTGTTGGTGGTTTTAATAGTTTAATTATCACTCAAGCAGATAAGACAGGTGTCCACATTCAAAGAATAATTAAACATATACTAGCTATGCATGCAAGGCAATAAGTACATAGGCGATGCACGAGTTAAACTAGATTTTAACAAATAAAATCATAACTCAAATTAAATATCCATCATTCATCAATAAAACATGTAAACACATTTACACAAGGTTCACATAACCATAATGACGAAACTTGATCATTTAATTAAGCATCTAAAATAAATAGATAGAATTAAAATTCTATCTTCACATAAACAAGATTATCTAGACATTAAGTCCAATCTTCAACAATCATACATTATTAGTTAAAATAACGTATCTTGATTATTAGAATTACCTTTTAATACTATTAGGATTTACTTAGATAGAATTAATTCATCATTATCCTAAAATTAATGTCTAGGTGTATATCATAAAAGATTAGCTAAGTCTCAATTTAAAATGCCCACTTTGATATATAAATCCGCATTTATCCAATCAAGACAAAATCCATTTAAAACACACCAATTAAATTCGAGAATTAAAATTCTCATAGCTTTCATAAAATCACATGACAAGAAAAATCTTATTACATCTTTAATTCATATTGACGTTTTCTAGATGAAATAAAATTCACTTTTATCAAGATTAAAGACAAAATTCAACTTAAATAAATAATTAAGGATTTTAATAGCAAAATTAATGCTCTATGAATTTCTTACATCTTTAAAACAATTCGATGTTATCTAGATGAAACAAAATCATCTTCATCAAAATTAAAGATACAATTCAAATTTTAAACTAGGAATTGAATTCCAATTAAAATCCAATTAATCATTTAAAACTTTAATAATTTAGGATTTAAGTAGCATGTTAATGCCAAATGAATTTTTCACTTCTTTAATTAAACCGATGTTATCTAGATGAAATAAAATTCACCTACATCATATTAAAGACAAAATTCAAACTAGGAATTAGATTCCAATTAAAATCCATCCAATTATTATACATGTAATTTCGAAATTTTAAGGTTTATAGAACAATTGAAAACTTATGTCTTTTCCTTAGGTATATTTCTAGGAAATAATTCCATAACACACCAATTAACATAAAGAAAATTTCAAACAAACCTTAAAATAAAACATGAATGCATGCTAAGAGAATATCCTTTAAAATTCTAACCGATTATCCGATTATGGAAATGCCAAAAATTAGATCAATCAAATATTGAATTTCCTTATGTTAATTATTATGATATTATCTAGATGGAAAGAATCCATCAAAATAAACTAATTAACAAATTAAATCAATTCATTTGAACTAATTATTCCAATTGGCAATTTTTAAAGAAGGCAACATAATCTCTTTAAATTAGAATCTTGATTAAACAAATAATTCATTCTAATTTACCGCAAGTTATAGAATTTATTCTAGGTTTAGGATTTTAAACCACAATTATAAATAACTTGTTCGTTAAGAAACGAAAACACGAAAAGGAAGAACGAGACGATGCGACCAAAACCCTAATTAGGGTTGAACATGATGATGAGGATGTAGATGAGGATAAAGTTCATGGGGTGCCAAAAAAGGAAGATTGGAGGAAAGAAAAATTAATATTGAATTTCTTGAAGATTTTTTATGAGGCAGCTAATAAGATTTATAGATCTTTATATGTCACATCTAATTTATTTCTTTATGGCCATGTTTGGTTGGTGGGAAAGTAAAGTTGGCAAGGAAAATGATTCCTGGGAAAATGAATCCCGGGAATATGATTCCTAGTAACTTTACTTTCCTGTGTTTGGAAAATATCAAGATTTTAAATTTATATTTAATCTAAACACCAAACTAAAAATATACTTATTATTATTTTATTTATAAAAAAGAATAATATTATAAATTTTTTAATAAATTATTAATTATAAATAATAATTATTATATTATTATACTTATTATTATGATGGATAGTTTAAACATGGAGTATCCATCATAATATATAATAATATAATTATAATTATAGTTACATGCAGTATTATACTCATTTATTATAAAAATAAATATAATAATTATTATATTATAATTATAAATTTATGGATATTATAATTGAATAAATTTTATAAATTAAAATTGCACTATGAATTTATTGATTAATTATTAATTTATAAAATATAATAATTATTATTTATTATACAATTTATATTATATAATTATATTTTATTTATTAATTATTAATTACTATTATGAATTAATATAAAATATAGTTATAATTATGATAATTTTAATAATAGTTATTTATTATTGTGAAATTAAGTACTATGATTTATAATTTTAAATTATTTTTAAAATATTGAAATTAATAATAATAATAATAATAATAATAATAACAATAATAATAAAACTACACTATATTGCTTTAAAATGTAAGAATCCTAAAACTGGAAAAAAGAATACCTAAGAAAAGTTAGGATTCAGAATCCTGGAAAGTTGTACTAACTTTCCTTGTTCTCGGATTATGATTACTTTCCCAGTTTGATTAAAAACCGAAACAAACATAAGAATTTAAAATTTAAGGAATCAGATTACTTTCCTAGACAGAATCCTGGCAACCAAACATGGCCTATGAGATTTACAAAGTGCAAGCATTGTTGATAGCTTTTATAGAAAGTGATGATTTTGAATTGAGTATCATGACAAAGAAGATGAAAGAAAAAATTGACAAAAATATTGGAGGGATCCTAGGAAGATGAATAAGCTCATTTTCATGACTGTTGTGACTGATCCTAGGTTGAAGTTGGTGAAACTTTTATTGGCACATATGTACGGTGAGACTAACTCATTTGAAAATGAAGTTGAAGCTTTGTCAAATGTTACACGTAATGATAACGATGTATTGAAGAATGAAATGAAAATGGTTGGGTCCTTGTATGAGAGTTTTAACCAAAGGCATAAATGATATCAATGATGTATAGAAATATCTTAAGGAGGATATTGAGACTGGTAGGCCAAAATTTGACATTTTGGATTGGTGGAAAAATAATACTCCCTCATTCCCAAAGAATATGCACTTTGGATTCGGCATGAGTTTTAATGTAAAATTGGTAAAGTAAGAGAAAGGTAGAGAGAAAAAGTAATTAAAGTATTGTTAGTGGAGAATAGGTCACACCTCATTAGAGAGAAAAAAGACTTTCCAAAATTAGAAAGTGCATATTCTTGTGGGACGGACTAAAAAGGAAAAAGAAAATGTATATTATTGTGGGAAAGAGGAAGTAAATATAAATATTATGTACTCTGCCAAGTTGCCCGTGATATTCTAGCGGTATCTATCTTCACTATAGCATTTGAGTCATCTTTTAGCACCGGAGCCCGAGTACTCGATCCATTTAGTAGCCCTTTAAGTCCTAAAGTTGCCGAGTATCTTGTTTGTGGTCAAAATTAGCTTCGCAAGTCTTCCAAATTTAGTGTTGAAGAAATTATTGAAAACGTCCAAAAGATAGAACAAGGTATTTAAAACTATAATTTTTTATGCATTGATGTCTACACAAGATTATAGGTGTCATTACCTTGTTTATCTTTTGGACGTCTTCAAGAATTTCTTCAATACTACGATACGGTGACGCTCGAGAATTCTCATGGACCGCAGTTACAAAAGTCAGTCAATTGCGGAAGTCAATCAATTGTTCGATCAAAGGCGTACAATTCAATTCAGGCAAAAACAACAGCAAGAACAAGCAACGCGGTCCACAAAGTCATATGCATACCATCTTAGAGAAAGATCGTCAAGGTGAAAACTGGGTGGGTGGTGATGCCTCTTCTCACTTGAACCAGGCGTGAGTGCTACTTCTAGCATATCAATTGGAGGGTCCTAGGGATACATCTCCTTAGTATGTACTCAATTTGAAGGAGGGAAGCTGAACGCAACATATGAAGGGACCACCGAATAGCAGCCCTGCTCGACGACTCTGTTGGAGGTGAAACACGAACCACAACCGCATTAGACCGGTGACTCAGACATGTCAACTCAGAGTCGACCGGCGCCGAAATCGAGCAGCAATGACATCGGGTCTGGACAGCGAGCTTACTGACGGAGGCCGCCGACAGGCTGTACTGACGAACGTCGCGCGGTGGCGAAATCCTGACGATGATTCTAGATAGAAGAAGGGCAGTCACACTTTGGGGATACCACACTTTCGGGGATAGTTTCGGCAGATCAACGAAAATGAGTTACAGAAAATTAATTTATTTGGACCAACACAGAACCCAAAACTGACTTACTAAACACTAGACTACAATCTTCATAATGTGGGCCACACCTAATATAATGAAGCCAAGAAATAAATCTGACCAAAACCCAACTAGAAGACCGAACGAGTAATGTTATTGCGGAATGTGGATTGAATATTTGTTTTTGTTGGTTGATGGATCATAGATATAATCATGTCAGGTTTATGGTTTGTACTTTTTAAGTTGTAACTTTATATGTTTTTTTTTCGATTTTCGATTTTAGTTTTTTCATATAATTTCGATTTGTTCGGTTAAGTCTAGGTTTTTATTTTTTGGATTCGGTTATATTTTGAAAAAAAAAATGAATCAAAACTTGAATGTTCACCCCTAAGTGTCAGTGTTGAGTGCCAGGTTCAAATATCTGAATAAAATAGTTTGATTAGGAGGTGGGGAAGGGGGTAGAGAAGCATGGTCGCCGCGACCTTCGTCCCAAGTGGACAAAGTCGCCAACTAGTTCCGTAACCACTCATATTGGCATTGGAACCATCCATATCAGCTCCAACAAGCTGGCTTGCGATCTCGATCTCGTCGAGATCGGCGTGCGACCTCGATCATTTTGTAGATGGAGCCTGAGTAGGATCTAGTTCCACCCACCTACTTATCCATATGACTAACCAAACAAATACGCTTGCAGACTTTATGGGTGTCATTTAGGAAGAGAAGCATGGTCGCCTCCAAAACGTCGCTCGATCTGTTGTTAGTCTGCCTCATTTCATTGTTGAATAGACTGCTAAACTTTTGGATATCTTTGCTTGCTCGTGTGAAATGCAAGCGAAGAATCTTTATATTACTATCAACAACTCGGCCGCTTAACATTGTAGAGGTTGGTGACCCGTTCCCAAAACTTCTTCCCGATTTGGTTGGTGACCGTTCTCAAAACTTCTTCTGGGTTTAGTTGGTTCTATGACCGAATCTTCCAAAGTGGCAACCCATGCCTCGAATAATTTATCCGTCTCGGCCGGATAGTATGGATTGCAGACATTGAACGCGGGAACGTCGTCCGGTTAAGTTTCCTTTTGGAAGTTAGGACATCGACTAAGTCGGGTTCGCCGTCTACTCAAATGGTGCGCCGATGTGCTGCATGTCTACTGGATAAGGTTGGTAGAAAAACGCAGTTGGAGGATCCAGACATGTTGGCCATCGCAGATCCTTAGGCTGATACGCTCGAATTTTGCACTGTTTTTAGGCCATTATTTGGTCCATTTTTAATGTCAAAGTTGCATTACATGTCCATTATTTGCATATTTTATCTATTTTGGTATTTTGACATGTTTTGTGAGAAATGTGCATATTTGAACTTAAAAAGGGAGTTAAAACGCGAAGTAGGAAATCTGGAGAGCTTCAGGTGGCGTCCGATGACCGCTGCAACACTTCCAGCGACCGCCGGCGCTTAACAGAGACAAAGACACGCCCGGCGACCTCCGGGAAGTGCGTGGCGACTGCCACAAAGAGTCAGAAGCTTCTGGACTACGCGCGGCGACCGCCGGCCAAGGTGCGGCGGCCCGCCACAAAAACGCGGTGCGCGACAACTGTCTTCAAACTCAATTTTCCGGAGATCCTGAAGTCCGATCAGGGCGTTATACATACCATTCTCTTCGTCTTGAAAATAGCTTCAAGATGGTACAAGAATCACATCAATCAGAGTTCTGTGGAGAGAGTTATGGCCGTTCTACCAAAGTCGCGCAAAGCTGCCAGCTGCAGTCTAGGCGGAAATTTGAAGAAGGAAATAAGATATTACCTTGTAAAGCCAAATCTTTTCCTTCTACTATGGGGAACGAAAATTACATCTTTCCTAATGCTTGGAGGAAACTTATTACCAAATTTAAATCATTCTCAAGTCTATATATACCCCATAACCTCATTCATAGAATTCAACCCTTCCATAGCCCCAAAAAGGGTAGCTTTCATAGCTCCTCCTCCAACCCTAATTCTTCATCATCTTTTTGCCAATTACTTCCATAGCATAAATTTGAGAGTTCTTCATTGTGCAAGGGGTTGGAGAAGGATTTCAAGAACATCAAGAACGACAAGGATTCAACCTACGAGTTTTATTTACTTTAGTTTTATGTTCAAATTGTCTTCCCTTCAATCTATGTGTTTAGCTTATTCCATTATGTGTAACTAAACTCATAGGATTCTAGGTATGTGTTAGTAACGACTTTGGTTATACAATCCTTTTTCTATTTAATATCCGTTTTGTTTTTACTTTGTTTCTTCCCTAAGTGGTTCTGATGCTGCATGATTGAGTGACACAGTCTTGCATGATTTAATATAACTTGCTTCATAACTGTGAGAGAGTTCTAGCGAGTTAGATCCACATAGTAGACGCTACAGTTAGTTTCCCTTAAAACGACACTGTTAATTGAGAGTGATGACTTTTCAAGGGTCTTAGGAGCTTTATGGAGTTACGTGTTAGGATGGACAACCCTAATCTTGTAATCAACGTTTGCATTGCATGAGCATAAGCTAGGTGACTCGTCCTTTCAAAGTATAAACTGTGCTAGGGTATTGTAGTTGGAATTTGTATAACCATAACTGGGAACGCACATCCATGGAATTCTCTTATCTCTCATATTTTTTCTTTGTGATTTAATTGCATTTAGTTGTTTGATTGCTTTTAATTGTTTTTACTTTAAAAAACCAAAACTTCTCTTGTTTCTCTAGATAGTATTTGACGCTTAGTACATAATAGCCAGTTGCAATTATATTCCCCGTGTTCGATATCCCAGTACTAACCTTTAGCTATACTATTCCTACTATGTATACTTGCATGTATTTATAGTGCTAAAAAATAGTGCATCAAGTACCCGATGTCGGGTAATCCTGCCCTGGTCTGCGTTGGCGTGCTCCACCAGCACCATGGGTGCTAGTTGTTTGTCCTACATATTTTGCACAATAAGTTATGAAAAGTGTAGAGAAAATTTATATATATAGAGAGAGAGAGTTTGGTGTGAATTATTTTTGGGAGAGTTATGTATTGAAAGATGATTTTGGGATAAATTGGAGGAAAAAAATAAAAAGAAAAAAAAAAATGGGAAACGGTTATAGACGGTAATATTTGGGGAAGTGTGATTTTTTTTCGAATTTTGGAATTTTCTTTTATTTTTTTTCAAATTTAAAAAAAATAAAAATTCAAAGTTCAAAACGACGCCCACTCGCATACCGAGCTGTGATCTCCGCACTGCGATGCTCTTTGCGTCGAGCCATGTGCAAAGGCGACTTGATCGCGACTCATCCCGAGGGGACAAGACATTTAGTTTGACCGAACATCGCTGCGAATGCTCTTAATTGGAAAAAATAAATATTATAACACCAAAATAGATTTAATGGTTCAATATTAAAAAGTTTAAGTGCGATTGATGGAAAATGTTGCATTTTATACACTCCCTATTTTAACAATGAGGATCACCTATGTCATTTCCTACTTCATCTACTACTATATACACACAAACATATGCGGACACACGTTCAAGAGGAGAGGTACTTAAGCCCTTCCCAAACTTTTCTTTTTAATATATTTCTATTGTAAAAAATTTCAAATTTTTTCGAAAAGTATCTTCAGCTCTCACTAAATTGATGTCTTTGAAGGCTAATTGTTGGAGATTTAATAGAAGGGAGGGGCTGAAAATTAAATTCATAGAAAAAACTACCTACATTTCAGCAATGCCCGCTCTGTAGAATTGGAAAGAAGGAGAAGATAAACGGTTAAACTTAAAAAAAAAAAAAAAAAACTGTTAAACTTAAATGAATAATAGAGTTGAAATGTCAATTGTCTAATTATTCATTAAATACGTGGCTGTGGCACTTTTTTAGATTTAAAATAATTTAAAAAGTGCCACTAAATTATAGTTATCATCCATCCAGTAGTAACACTTGTAAAATTATATCCTAAACTGACACTACCATTTTTTATTCAAATGACTATTGAAAACTGAAAAGGGTTTCTCAAAATAGTTAAATTTGTGTTAGGATTAGTTTTATGTAAAATATATGTATGTATTTTTATAATAATAATTATTATATATTTCTTTTATTCTAAAAATATATATAAACTTATAAATGACAAGAGTTTTGATATGCAATTAGAAAATAAGAGAGGTGAAAAAAAACAAGGGAGGGGAAAAAAAACAGTAGAAATAATAGTAGTGGATTGTGGAATCCACATTATTAGTCGTAGTAATATAAAAACTTCATATTTATACTCTAATTTTGGGGGACGGCCAAAATAGTAAAACTAATTTTTTTTTAGGATGGATGAAGTATATTTTATATATATACTCCCTCCCTCCGTGAAATGTTTTTCATATCTTTGGGCGAATTTTAAGAAATGTGAAGAAAAGTGAGTGAAAAAAGTTAATGGAATGTGATCCCACATTTACATATTAGTTTTACGATTAATATGAGTGTAATGATTTAGTTGAAAGTGGACTCAATAAAAATAGATAAAAAAAAAGTGGACAATAAAGACGGACCAAAATGACAAAAATGAACAATATTTCACGAACGGAGGAAATATGTATATTTTGTTAACAATAAAATTTTTTAGTAAAGCCCCTACTAAAATTTATTTCTGCGTCCGCTACTGCACACAAACATGAGTGATGGAGATGGAGTATATAGTAGTAGATGGAGTAGGAAATTACATAGGTGATCCAAGTATATACTCCCCCCGTTTCATAATAATAGAGTCATTTTGTCATTTTGGTACGTTCCATAGTAATAGGGTTATTTCTCTTTTTAGTAAAACTACACATTTTTCCGCACCTACTTTACTCTCTCTTACTTTTTTCTCTTTTCATCTCTCTACTTTTATTCATTTCTCACTTTATTCTCCCTTTACTTAACTCACCAAACACAATTTTTCTTAATCTCCGTGCCGGAAAGAAACGCCTTCATTACTATGTAACGGAGAGAGTACATCACTCATGTCACATGTCGGTAAAGATCACCTACTCCACTAATCCTAATCCATTCCTAGTGATCCTTACCGCACTCCTGTTTGTGTGTATATATAGTAGTAGATGGACTAGGAAATTACATAAGTGATCCTAATAGCAAGGATCACCTACTCCACTAATCTTAATCCATTCCTGCTCCATACTCATAACAAAATAAAATGGATTCACTATCACTTATTTTAATTGCTCGTGTTTATAACATTATTTTATTTTGTTATCGGTGTGGAGGCGGTAAGGATCACCTACGGCAAAATATGATTCATCTCCTAATACACACTCACAAACATAATAAATGATGGTGGGGTTTATCACTTATGTTTGTGAGTGGTGTATTAGGAGATGGATCACGATTTGCCGTGATCCTCTCCGGGAGAAGTGTCGTAGGTGATTCTAATAGCTGTGTTAATGCCAGTAAAGGTGAAAGTAAATCCAGTATCCCAAAATCGAATATTGACTATTTTCTCTTTTACTACCAGCAAACACTGTATCTACTGCATTTTTTCCCTCTCAAACTCGCACTCAACAGTCGTCGTTGTATCTGAATTGTAAGTGACGGCAAGAAGAATTCGGCTTAAGTGATTCACTGCAACTCGTGGCTACTCTCTTTAACAATTCTCGTTTCATTTTTATTTTTGATAAAAGCACCCAAAATTTCTTTGAATGCATACTGATTATTTCGTCCACGATTCTTTAATTTAAGCTGTAAAGATTTTCTCTCGCATATTGTGTGTACATTTCCTGGCAACAACTTTTTTTGCTTCAGTCGTTAATTTATTTTTAATTTCCGTTTATTTTGTGTGGATAAATTTAGGGTTTATGGGTTTATGCACCGTCTTTTTGCGCGTGTTGAGAAATTCTCAATTTCCACACGCCTTTATTGTTTTGACTACGTTTTAGTATTGCTATCCTTCATTGCGGAAGGTGGAGTGATTTATCTGATTTATCAGTATTACTATCATCTGGTGAAGCTTTTATCAGTATTTATCTGATTTAACATGCTCTGTTTGCATTCTTAGTATATGTCGATAAGTCGATTAACATGCTCTCCTTACATCTCTCTTGTCTTCCATTTGCATGCTTATCTTGTGTTGCATGTATAGAACATATGGCTCCAAAAATTTGTCTGTTGGTAGTTTGTAGTGTTGTATTAAAAGATACATAGAAAACAAAATGCATTGCTTGCTTCATGTTCTTCAGTAAGTTTAGGGGCTTAGGATTACTCTCAAACTTTGATTTGTCTCTTGCTACTGTTTCTGCCACTTCTATGAATGTGGTGTACCATCTCTAATGATTTTGTGGATATTATTTGGCTCGTCTGCTTGGATATTTCTGTGGTTGTATGATAGTTTGATTTGTAAAAGCACTTCATCTAGCTCGTTGTTATTTACGTAAAGTTTAACCTAGAATTGAATGAAAATTGCTGGTTCAAAGTGATGTTTTTATCACACTAAGTACTAATTAGTTTACAATTATGTGTTTTCTTCTTATCTATACTTTTTAATGTGCTTGCTAGAAGAGCTTACTGGTGTATTGAAAGTTTATGAGCCTGCTTCATAAAAAACTGCTGAGATGAGCAGCAAGCAGACAAAAGCTAGGGTTGCCAATGCCTTTCGTGCTATGAAGGACATTGGAATCTCTGAAGCTATGGTGAAACCGGTTTTGAAGAATTTGCTAAAATTGTATGACAAAAACTGGGAACTTATTGAAGAGGAGAATTATAGGGCACTTGCTGATGCTATATTTGAGGGACAAGAAGCCGAAGTAAGTGATATATGCTATGTCTTCTGTTGAAGTTCTGTTTCCGTATCTTATTTTTTTTTTTAGTCAATAGCTTACTTCACATGACTTGCTGATGCTTATTCTCTCACTCAAGCAAACAAGCATTCATTGAAAGATAGTGGACAGGGAAGTATGTTATCTTTTAATAGAATTGCTTATATTCCAATCTCAACAAAAGCTTCTGTTCCTTTACAATTACTCTGCTAGTAACTAAAGCAATCTAATTATACAAGAGATTCAAATGTGCTTATATTTTGTACTCATCTTTCAGGCATCTGAGTGTTCAAAGAAGAAAACGAATGCTGAAGTAGGTTATCCTTTTTACACTATGCTATCCCTTAAAGTTCAATTTTCAAGTGATATTTTTCATTCATTTTAATTTCCTCGATCTTGTGATTCTATATGGCTTGATTTTCCAAAATAGGAAAGGTTGGAGCAACAAGCACAGGCAGCTGAAGAGTCGACACAGCCTTTAAAAAGGGCACGACTTAGATACCAAGATGGTCAAAGCACCTCCTCTGCTGCAGCTACTGATAGTGGTCCCACGATGCCCCTGATCATTCCTAAAGATGAACCAACTGAACCACCTAATATACGCTCACCAGAGGTAAATGCATCTCAAGGCTTGGTTTTGTCACCTCAGCCCAGTGCTGAAAACAGGAGAAGGACTGATCCTCAGTTACTCGGTAAAGTAAAAGGAAAGCAGCCTGCTTATTCTGAATCATTGGTTGTCCATGAGGTATGTGACCCCTGCCAGCCCAATAGCGCCACAAGTCCTTCTCATGCTATGAAGCTCAGAGACAGAGGAAAGCAATCCATCTGTCCTCAAACATCATCTGGGGATAAGATTTTGTTTCCACAAGGTTCTCCCCAGGCTACTCATAAGAAGGAGTGGAAAGTCGTGCGTGGTTGTGTTCCGGCTCCCAAAAAGAAGCGTGCTTCAAATTTTGCTTTAATTATTCCTAAAGAAGAGCCTGTTACAGATGACATGCCACAACTCGTGCTTCCTGTTGCTATCATTGGTCCAGGTTGGAATTTCCTATGGGGCTGAGTGCTAAATAATACGGTTTCAGATATTGCTTTTTTTTATATTGCTTTATATTTTACTTTTACACTGCCATTAGTATCACAATTACTGTTCTAGTCTTCGCTGATTGCCTTCCTCGTTACTCCATGCATTGTGCTGATTGACTCCCTTGGATCGTGAAAATCTACTCCTATGAGCCCCAAAAATGCTTAGTTTTCAGACTTCAGTGTTATTCAATTATCTGCCATGGTGCTTTTCTGTGGTGGTGTTTGTAAAAACACCATTGCCACAACGATTTGTGGCAGATTTTTATGGCTGCACCATGGCGGTCGTTTTGTCATTTTGAGCCCATTAACCTGCAACCAAATCCCTTCCCCAATTTAAAATAGGGTTTTTAGTCTCTAAAATCTCAAATCAGCCTCCAAAACAGCAAAACCTGAAAACCTACATCTATCTCCCTCTCAAAAGTCAAACCCTATCCCTGCTGCTCAGTAACTCACTAACTAGTAGTATTAATTATGTTTGCTATTTTGTTGTAAATTGTAGTAATACATTTTTATAACTTATATTTATAGTGAATAGTTTCTGTAACTTCAAAGTCTAATTTGTTATAAAAATTTTCCGCAACAATAACCTCAAACAAAAGAATATGATGCAGTAAAAAAATATAATGCTGGTTGCTATAAAACAATATGAACCAGTAAAAGAATATAATGCAGTAAAACAAAATTTCTGTACCAGTAAGACTTTGATATGTCGACTTGTCGAGGATGACTATGCTGTGGCTGATGAGGATTTGAATTTAGACATAATATGTATCGATGTATGGCTTTTCATTTTAGTTATTGTCCTAAGCTTCAATTATTACACATAATATGTAATAGTTTATGACTTTATGTTTTAATTGTTGTTCTAAGGTTTCAGATATTATGTTTTTGTCATTTTTATTTGTTGCATTTCATATTTTATTTTAGTTTTTATCTGTAACATTGTTGTATTAGGGTCATAGTTTTGGTTGCAAGGGAGCCTTGGTTGATTATGGTACATTACTTTCTAGATTCTGATATTTCCTTTTGTGTGCTAAATGTAAAGGAATGTGGTTGTTGTGTAGCTCTAAGTATATTTTATAGGTCCTAGACTAGAATTTATTTGAGATAAGATAACCAATGAATGTTCAGTAACCTTCCCTACAAGGAACATAATGACCTATTGATGATTTTGTTGTATGTTGCTTACTGTTCGACACTCTGTAAGAAACTTCTGTAGAAGCTGTAGTTTAATACTCACCATCAGTACCTCTGCGAATAATTTGCAGAGCCATCTATTAAAAGAGATTCATCTGATCAGAATGGTTCAGTTAGAGAACTGTCTTGTTTTGAACCCTCAGCTTCACCATCCGTAAATGGAAAAGAAAGAAACAAGAGAGCTGCTGAAGCTATAACAAATGGTGAGCTTGAACTGGCATCAAGTCAGTTTGCTTCTAACCTAGAGATTGCTTCCTCGCCTCTTGGGGAGGTGAAAATTTCCTTGAGCTGCAACTTGCCTCTTGTGAGGCCTGATTCCGATATGCCTAGTCTTGAAACAGTACTACAACTGGTGGATGATAAATGTCTCAGATCACACAAAACTTTGGGCCCAAGCTTTTCTGTGATGAATATTTTAAAAGAAGTTTGTCAGTGCTTTCTAAATTTAAGATCAGATCAGAATAGTGTGGGCCCTTCAACCATAGACATGCATCCAACTCACTTACCGAGTAAATCATCTGCTACAGATGATCTTGGTGCTGGTGCACTGCGGTTAAATTCATTAACTGGAGCAAATGATCCCCAGTCTAATAGCAATTTACCTTTATCTGAAATACAACCGGTTATTTCTTGCAATGGCACAGATGATGGCTCTCATCTGGAGGAGATGAATGGTGGGGATGGCCATGCAACCCATACTGAGAACAAAGAGCGTCATGTAGAAGAAACAAATGGTCTGAGCTCGGTGGTTGCTGATCACTCAGTAACTCCTGAAATAATCAAGCCACTGCATGATCTTTTTGACATAGCAAAGGGACAGGAAAAAGTTATAATTTCACTGGTGAATGAAGTAAATAGTGAGTCTCTGCCATCCTTCTACTACATACGTGAAAATGTTGTTTTCCAAAGTGCTTCTGTGAATTTCTCCTTGTCCCATATTGGAGATAGCAGTTGTTCTGCTTGCTCTGGCAATTGCTTGTCATCTTCTGCACCTTGTGCATGTGCACATTTAGTTAGAGGTGAGTTTGCATATACTACAGATGGTCTGGTTAAGGATGGACTTCTTAAAGAGTGTATTTCCATGAAACGTGATCTGAAGAAACAAAACCAGTTTTTCTGTAAGGAATGTCCTCTGGAAAGATCAAAGAGTGATGATACTCCTGAACCGTGCAAAGGTCATCTGGTGAGGAAGTTCATCAAAGAATGTTGGTTGAGATGTGGCTGCAATAAACAATGTGGCAACCGTGTGGTGCAGAGAGGAATAACTCGCAATATACAGGTAACAGTTTACTGTTGGCTGCAGCAAATTTGTATCCCAACTCTGGCAATTCTTTGTATCAGTGTCCACGTCCTTTCCCTATGATTACATAATATTCTCCGTGTGTTTTCCTTGCCGGGTATGATCAGGTGTTCATGACCCCGGAAGGAAAAGGGTGGGGTCTGCGTACTCTGGAGGACCTGCCAGAAGGTGCTTTTGTTTGTGAATTTGTTGGAGAAGTTTTAACCAATTCAGAGTTCTTTGGTCGCATTTTGAGGAGCACTAAACAGGAGAAATATTCATATCCTATGGTCCTGGATGCTCATTGGGGGGCGAAAGAATCGCTGAAAAATGAAGAAGCGCTTTGTTTAGATGCTTCAAATTATGGAAATGTTGCAAGGTTTATTAACCACAGGTAAGTTTGTTTCAGTACTGAACTTGTGTTGCAGTTATTTGATGACTTTGTTTGTGTTCTAAAATATGAGTTTTGATTGAGTTATTACGTTGGGTTGGTAGGGTCGTCGGGTTGTATCAGCTAGATTCTACTCTGGATAAATGGTTTCATAAAAATTCTATTTGTAACCAATGGAATTTTGGTTGTTGAAGCTAATTATGTTCTCTATGATTGAGTGTTGATCTTCCTTCACTTGCACTGCTGGTGCTGGTGCAAATCTACTTGCTCAAACAATTTTTGGTGCTCGAGTAAGTTGAGTACATTCTGAAGATAAAACAAGTCTTTCTCGAATTGCCTATGTGCTTCCAAGATATTTTGATTTTCTGATTCTAATTGCAGATTTTCTTAACACCAATTCCCTTTTCTACCATTTTAGATGTTATGATTCAAATTTAGTGGAGATACCAGTGAAAGTGGAGACTTCTGATCACCACTACTATCGTGTAAGTAGTTGGATCATACTTCAGATATATTTCACCCAGTTATTGTCTTTTTTGAGTTTTTGTGACCAAATTCTGGATAATATTATTGGATGTGTCGCTAAATGCAGCTTGCTCTTTTCACTGCAAGAAAGATAACGGTTATGGAAGAACTCACTTGGGTAAGTCTAACTATTTCATAAGTCATGCTCTATCATAATATTTTTCCTTGTTGCATCGTAAAGAGGCATAGCGTGAAAAGGCTACAGATCATAAAGGAAAAATTATGACTGGGGGGAATTTTATGGCCGATCAAGGTTGGAAAATGCCAAATGCCTGAACTCTCTTTTAAACTCCTTTTTAACATGGAATTGTTGGATATAGGCTTCTAGTAATATTTTTGTTGTTTTATAGGGAGACGAAGTTACTTAAGAGATCCTTTTTTTCTTTCGAATCAATAAAATCGTGATAGTTTTCTTGATTTGAGTTCGGATGTGAACCAGTGTATTAGGATTGTGTCAAGTAGGAAGTAACAGGATATATCCCTCTATTTAATTGGCAGATAATTTTTGTATTCTCGAAGACACAAAACATTTCTAAGAAAGAGAAACATATTTCACCTAAAAGTTTGTTCAAGGGAGCTGTTTGCCTTAAACAAATAATGGAGCATTTTATGTTATGTATGGAATGTTTAATTTCTTTCAAATAAAGTAGGCTTTTAATTCTCAAGGTCTTTATAAGTTCTTACACTTGCAATCTTATTATCTGGAAGCTTCCATTGTGATCTTGTTTGACGTATAATGAGCTTATTCTACTGTGGCATCATTGGAGATTTAGATGTTATCTGTATGCTGATGCATTAAATATAACTTGGAAAGCTTACAGTTTTGGCTGTTGCACTTTCAGGATTATGCGATTGATTTTGACGACCATGATCACCCTGTTAAGGCATTTCACTGTCAATGTGGTAGCAAGTTCTGCCGCAACATTAGGCGGTCAAGTAAGAACGATATTTTATCTCTTGCTGTCCCAGCTTACTGCTGATCCGTTTGTTTGAATACATGATGTTAAAGAAATCATCTCGTGTCCTCTAAAATGATTTTTGGCAACTTATCATCATTAGTATTCTCACATAAATTAAATAAAATGCTGGCATGACTCATCATCTAAAATTTGGTATCTGTGTTGTTTACTTTTACCAGCTTCTAACCAGAATGTTTTGTGGTGTAGGAAGTAGAGCTTAAAGAATGTGACAAGGTGGTTGTAGCAGTCTACCCTGATTGCAATTTTTCCTGTTGAACTCGGCTAAGTGATCTTTGTGGATGCCATTTTCTGGCTTCTTCTTTCATGTAAATTCCCTCCTTGAATTGATATGTTATCTGCAGGCCATATCTAATCTCCATTCTTGGATACCTGTTTTGATTTAGTGTTTCCTTGTGCAAATACTTACTCAACGGCCCACCCAAGAATGTTTTGGATTATTACTAATATGTAGTGTTTCTAGTTGAAAGAGTGCGTAGTAAAACAACTGCTGCAATTAAACATTGCTACTCTACTTATCTTTTCAATTTGTACCTTGTAACTGTCCCTCGTGTGTCTTTCTCACACTCGATGAGCTTTATTCAAAGTTCTTTTTTTTGTTGCTTCATTCTAAGTTTTGGATGTATATCGGATGCATATAGTAAAAGTTACATAATTCTTAATTAGGTTGTCTCCGGCGGTGCCCCTCCCATTCGCCCCTCCCACGCGCCCTTCCCATGCCACGTCAGCACTAGCCCCTCCCATTCCACTGCCACATCACTAGCCCTTCCCACTCGCCCCTCCCACTCGCCCTTCCCACAATTAAATTAATTCACAATTAAAATTTAAATTCACGGAAGACATCATCCGACAAAAATACGAACGGGAAATACGAATATTTCATTAAAAAAAAACATACATAATTCGAAAAAAAAAATTACATAGTAGAAAAAAAAACATACATCATGCGAAAAAAACAACAACCACATCAGTGTCCACCCCTCCGCGTCCAAACCTCTTCGATGATATCCTCCTGAAGTCGAATATGGGCATTTCTTTGCCGCATGTCGGTAAATGCGCGCAACCGCTCAACCTCTCCATGAGGTACACCCATGTTCACATTCGCGGTGGCCACGCCGTGGCTGGGTCCGGCACCCGTGTCATCTTCGCTGTTCCACTGAGTCAATTCGTCCCCTTCACTTTCGACAATCATGTTGTGCAGAATGATACACGCGTACATGATGTCGCCGATGTTGGGGATATACCACTGCCGTGCCGGACCCCTCACCATCGCCCATCGATTCTGGAGCGCACCAAATGCGCGCTCAACATCCTTGCGCGCTGCCTCTTGCCGGGTCGCAAAGTAGCTCTTCTTTGGCCCGACCGGATGCTTGATCGACTTCACAAAGACGGGCCAGCTTGGGTATATCCCATCCGCCAAATAGTATCCCATGTTGTGCTGGTTGCCGTTGGCGATGAAACTGATGGCGAGACCAACGCCATTGCACCTATCGTTGAACAGGGGCGACGACTGGAGGACGTTGAGGTCGTTGTTCGACCCGGCTACTCCAAAAGAAGCATGCCATATCCACAGCCGGTAGTCAGCTACAGCTTCAAGGATCATCGTGGGATGCTTGGCTTTGAAGCCGGAAGTGTGTATCCCCTTCCAGGCGACGAGGCAGTTCCTCCACTCCCAATGCATACAATCGATGCTGCCCAACATCCCAGGGAACCCGTACACCGACCCGTGCATATTAATCAGCTGCTGGCAGTCTTCGGGGCCCGGACGTCGAAGATACTGATCCCCGAATATCGCTCTAACGCCCGCGCAAAACTCCAACAGACACTGGACGGCGGAAGATTCCCCAATGTGGAGGTACTCGTCGAACATGTCGGCCGGCCCTCCGTACGCCAGTTGCCTGATTGCGGCCGTAAACTTCTGTATTGGCGTGTGTCCGGGTTTGCCAGCCGCATCCTCCCTGATCCTGAAAAACTCGTACCTCCTCTCTAATGCACCAACGATATGCATAAACAGAGGACGATGCATCCGAAAACGTCGGCGGAATAAGGCATCCCCAAAACGCGGCTCTGGAGCAAAGTAGTCCTCATACAACCGCTGATGTGCAGCAATGTGGTCCCGGGGTACATGCCGTCGGCGATGGATTGGCCGAGGCACGGCCGCCGCCGCCTGCTGCCGCCTCTGCCGGATCCGTCGATCAATCGCCGCTTGCACAGCGAGATCCAATTCATCATCGCTAAAGCCATCACTATCACTAGCGCCTCCGCGACTACCACCCGCACGACTACTCGCCATTACAGATAATTGAAAAAAGAGGTTTAGAGAGAGAAACTTGTCAACACAAGTGGTGTGAATGAAATGACGTTGGAGGAGCCCTATTTATAGAGTTTAAAAAAAATTAAAAAAAATAATATGTCGGACGTCCGAATTGGGACGGGCGACCTTCGCCACAGTGGCGCCCGTCCGACTCGCCCGTCGACGGGAGGGGCGAGCTCATCGCAGGGGCACCCGGGACGGGCGTGGGCGCCCTTCCCGCCCACTATGGCGCCCGTCGGGTCGCCCGTCCCCGACGGACGAACGGGAAGGGCGCCGTAGGAGATAACCTTAGAAAAAGTAAAAAGTATTGTCAACACATGACAACTTATTTAGGAATAAACTCTGTTGTAAGTTTTTAAATGACATGCTGTATATATATTTGACCCTCTCTCTATCTTATTTTTCTATTTTTTTTTATTTTATCAATTATAAATTAAAATTCGTGGTATTTATAAAGTTGTCTATTTTTATATGGGGAGGGAGTATAAAAGAGTGTTTCAGTTTATAACTATAACTATATTAAAATGATAATTTGAGAACTAATTAGTTGAAAGTAGAAACGATATAAATTGACATTACAAATCATATTAGTTGTTGATATCAGCAGCACTAAACATAACTAAACATATCAATTGCTTACAATTGATATGTTTTGTGTTGTCCTAAATTCTCATTTTAAGAGAGTTCTCAATTTAACCATTCCCTACACTGTAATAATTCACTCACATAAAGATCTACCATTACATCATCTCTAACCATCAAATCTCATATTTTTTTTATAGAAATCTTCTCTAATCATATTACAAATCAAAACTCATTTTTTCACGGAACAATACCAAATATGAAATTTTTTAAGTCATATAAAAATGGTGTAAAATTTGAATTTGATATATTCCCTCCGTCCACGAATAAGAGTCCCGTTCACTTTTTCGCACTTGTTTTATAAAAATGATAATAAATAGTTAAAGTGGTCAAATGATAAAGTAAGAGAGAGAATAATGTAGACAGCCTTATCTACATTATTCTCTCTCTTACTTTATCATTTGACCACTTTAACTATTTATTATCATTTTTACAAAACAAGTGCGAAAAAGTGAACATGACTCTTATTCGTGGACGGAAGGAGTAAATCATTACAGTAAAATTACTTTTTAGTATAATATATACTCAAAAATGGGAAAATGATTTTGTGTTTGATTTAAATGATCGAAGATGACATAAACACGATATAACCTAATGTTTAAAGTGCTTGCTAGCTAGAAATGTATTGATTAAAGTGCACACATATTTTAGTGAAATTTTAGTTTATATATTATCGCGTATGGCATTGAAGTATTAAATATTACTATATTTTAAAGAATAAAATTTGCATTTAGAAACATTCTTGGTATAGTAAAATTTTCTTTCTACCTGTTTTTGTGTGGCCCATTTATGTAGAGCCCAATTAGATGAAAACCCTAGCCCACTTACGACTTGAAGCTTCCCTTAAAACCCTAACGCCTCTCTTCCGCATACATTTCCAGAGAGAAGCCGAAAATGTCCAAGAGAGGTATGATCCAATTCCAATTTACCGAAAATGTCGTTTTGATTAAATTAATGGATTTTTTTGTTGTGATAGGACGCGGAGGTTCCGCGGGTAACAAGTTCAGGATGTCGCTGGGTCTGCCGGTGGCGGCGACGGTCAATTGCGCCGACAACACCGGCGCCAAGAACCTTTACATCATATCCGTGAAGGGAATCAAGGGTCGCCTCAACAGGCTTCCCTCTGCCTGCGTCGGCGACATGGTTATGGCCACCGTGAAGAAGGGGAAACCCGATCTCCGTAAGAAGGTCATGCCAGCTGTCATCGTTCGCCAGCGCAAGCCCTGGCGCCGAAAGGACGGCGTCTTCATGTATTTCGAAGGTGATGTTGTTACTCAAATAATTTCATAACAAATATGCCTTGCTTTTATATCTTGAATCTTAGTTTGTTCTTAGCTCGTTTTGATTTTGCTATCTCAAACATTCTGAAAATTTATTCGAAATTTTATTTTTTAATAAAATATACTACATTCTTAGCAGATTATGTTATGTTGATGAAATTCGATATTACACCATTCAGGCTAAATGTTTCATCTTTGGTTTGAATTGTTACAAAAGTTTCAAGTTTGCGCACATAATACAAAAGGTTTCATTTATACTGTAAACTTTATGCCTATGTGATTTACAAAACATATACCAAATGAAATTTTTTGTGTAAAAATAAATTTTTTTGAAACTTTTTGCATCCTCCTTATGTAGTTAACCTTGCCTAAACTCCAAGTTTTTTGTACCATCTAATTACCCCTTTGATATTGTGGGTAAAAAATGTAATATTTTGATCGTTGAAATTCTTATTTTTACTATGATCAACACGGCAGGTTTCATAATACAGCTGCTTGAAATGCTTATGCAAATACATAGACTCAGAAACCTATGAGTTTATTCTTATGACCCTTCAACTTACACCCCTAATATGAATGAACTTGAAGTATTGCCTTACTTTTGATTTTACTTAATGCATTTTCTTTACAATTGCAGACAATGCTGGGGTTATTGTCAATCCCAAGGGTGAAATGAAAGGTAATGTTACATTTATATTTTGCTCCATTGTTTTGTTTATACATTTTGTTGCAATATGTTAAATTTTCTGTATTATCTGTTTTGTAGGGTCTGCCATTACTGGTCCTATTGGTAAGGAATGTGCTGATCTTTGGCCTAGGATTGCAAGCGCTGCCAATGCTATTGTCTAGGGAAGTTGAATCCTAAGATTCTTCAAATTTTGAGCTTTTGTGAGTTTGTTAAAAAGTGACTTGGAGATTATATGTTTTTTTTGGAATTTCTTAAGATATTTACGAGATTTATCTTATTTGGGACCGTTAATCATATAGCTCAGAGGAATTTTTCTTCAATGCTATATATTTATATGCTGTGGCTTCTGATTCTATGATTTGTTAATTGAACGTTATATTTAGCTGTTGATTCTATTTGCAGATCTTACACACATTTTACTGACAAATCTGTTGCATATTACTTGTAATTTCAGATTTGGATGGGCAGTGATATTATTACTGTAGTGGCTAATATCACTGTAGTGGCTGATAATAATATTTCAATTTAAGCTTTATATTAAATTGTGAGTTCAATTTAATTAGTAAAAATCTAATAGAGGGAGGCTAGATCCAAAACCTTCCAAATATCCCTGACTGGGGCCCAATATGTAACTTATTTTAAATAGGAGAATAAAGGAGACGGAAAATACACTTATTTTCTTTCAAAATTTTCGTCCACTCCTATATTCGACATGGGACGATTTTTTCTCTTTTCCTACTCCGTGAGAAACTTCTGTCTTCTTTATTTAAGTCCTAGTAATAAGATCAGCGCACACAGATATCAGAATACAGTTCGGGATCTAGTCAGAAGATTTGTGGTCGAGTATCGAAGATCTTTGCGTGGAGAAGTAGCAAGCCATCTACGATTTTTTGGACAATCAGGAAAGTATAATTCTACTCCGTAGAAAAAAATGTTTTAGGTTTCAATTAATTAAAAGTATGTTTTAATTCAAGTTATGAGCATGATGTATGTGATAATTGCACGAATAGAATTTGTGTGAATAATCTGCTAAATAGATCTTATTCTCTATTTATTTGTGCTTCCGCTGCCAACCCCATCAACATTCTATGATGATTTTTTGATGTGCAACATAATCGTGAGAGGAGGTTTGCATGTTAGAGGAACTTAGTTGTCGTTATAATTAATTCCCCTTAAAACAGTTCTGTTAATTGAGAGCGAGAACATTAGGAGTCTTAGGAGCCTTTGGGAGTTACAAATCTAGGATTGACGCCCCTAGTTTCTGTTATCTACTTTGTGCCGCATGAATATTATTTATGTGACTCGTTCTAGTAAAGTATGAACTGTGCTAGGGTGTTGTAGTTGGAACACGTATAAACCATAACTGTGAAATCCAGTGGCGGAGCCAGACTTTAACGATGGGGGGCCCAAACAACTACTCCCTCCGTCTGCAAAAAATAGTCTCATTTATAGACGATACGAGTTTTAATGAGAAAGTGGTAAAATGAGAGAGAGAATGTATAAAAATGTGGATAAAGTAAGAGACATGAGATAAAAAGAGGTAAAGTATTAGAGGAAAATTTTCTATTTTTATAAATGGAACTATGTTTTGTGGACATTACAAAATATCAATATGAGACTTTTTTCGTGAATGGAGGAAGTATTAAAATGTATTTAGTATGTTCAGTGTTCGGAACAATTCGAACATAAGCTATATAAAAAGTTCTGTGTTTTAGAAATAGATAATAAGAAAAATATGAATATATTTTTTAGGGCATAGCATTGATATTAATTTTACTTATGTTATATATTTATGAATACAATTTGAATTCGTTTATGAAAAATTACTAGAGAGAGCAAATCAATGTATGAATGCAGCAACAGTAACCGAACTTGGTATCAAGTGGATGAGTACCCTGAATCCACAACTGCACTAACTACTTATGTGTTTAATGTATAGTAAATATTCAAATGGCTGGGGGGCCCAAGGGCCCTACCGTGGCTCCGCCACTGGTGAAATTAAATCTCTGGAATTTCATTATCTCATTTGTTTATCTCTGTGTTTTATCTGCAATTATTTGTTTTTAAAAATAAAAAAATCTTCGTGCTTCCAAATAGTAGAAGAAACTTAGTAGATGATAGTCAATCTGTGATCGTTTTCCCCGTGATCGGTATGTGGTACTAACCTTTAGCTATACTATTTATATTCTGTATACTTGCAGGTTTATTTAGTGCTAATAAAAAGTGCATCAACTCCCTCTGTCCCTAGCTAAGTGATTCGCATTTTTTTTTGGGACGTCCAAAGATAAGTGATTCATTTCCTTTTTTGACATTCACTTTGTTACTATTTCCTCTACTATATTCCTTTTTATTACTTTATTCTCTCTCTTTAATAACAAAATTCCATATTCTTAAATCCTCTGTCGAAAAAAAATACTCCTAGGAGAAGTATATAATGAGAATTGTATAACAAATAAAGATATGATTAAATAAAAAAATACACATAAATTGATTATTCCGTCTCAACTAAGTTGATGAAGTTCTTATTGGTACAGAGGGATTCATATTATCATGAACTACGTGTGATCATGAACACACAGAAGAATTTATATAATCATGATTTTTGTTAAGCGCCTTTTAGAAGGATTCATGCAATCAAGGAAGATGTTTAACATTGTCACCCTTTTGGAGAACTATTAATGCGAATCTTAAGGATTTTTAAGACGCATATATTTGCCCCATACTTGTTCTTGTAAATATTTCAACAACCCACGCAAATCCAATAAGAAATGAAACAATAAAAATGGTGGAAAAAGGAAGAAGATGATGGTGTTATGATTTAGATATATGCTACAAAACAATGAAGACAACCCAAAGTAACTTTCACCAAAGCAAAAATCTAATGACTCCACAAAACTAGCAATACAAGAACTGAAATTGCATACCTTAACATTTAATCTAAGCCCGACAATATATTAAGTGCAACTACAAGGAATTTTGATAAATTTTCAATAACGAAGAAGGATGCTCAACGTTGAGACTTTGTTTGTTTGCAAATGAGTTCAAAGCCGCCTCAACTAAACCCTAACAAAAGTATTTATACTACAGGTTAAAAGTGCAAAATAAAAGAGCCAAAAGAGTTCAAAAATGCAAGTTGCACAAAATGCTCGGTCGGGCATTTTCCCTCTTGCAGAAAAGCCCGGGCGGGCGAACATACTGGAATTCGCGACCAAAAATAGTCAAACCGTCTGGTCAGGGTTTTCCCTTGAAAATCGCCCGGTCAGACATTCTTTCTTGAATCCTCCAAAAGTATTGTCTTCGTCTTTGAAAGAGCTAAGCGTGAGTATCTTAAACGCCCCAATCGGGGTCCGGATGAGAGAGTTATGACTTTATACGAAAGTCGCAGTGTAGACTGGATTCAAATGAAACGCCCGGACGGGCGTTGCATCGCTCAGGTCGGGCGTCTCTTCCGTTCCCTTCTCCAACGAGGCCTTGAGCACCATTTTTAGCTTTCGGTCGTCTACCACTCGAGCACTCACTTCGGAGGAGCTTATTCCACGAATGAATGTGCTTAAGTTGTCTTGCATCTTCTTTGTCATTTCCTTCATTATTGGTCAATGGATGTCTTTGATGATCTTGAAATCGAGCTATTTAAATGTTTTTGTTTTCCTCCTCCTCAAAACATAAGATTTTTTTGTTTCTTTATTTGCACAATTTTCTTCTCTCAGTTATGCATGGAAAGAATTAGTTCACAATTTTGATAATACAATTTGATTAATGAGAAAGAGAAATTAATTAAAAAAAAATGATTCGGTTTAAGAGATTAAAGCGAGAAAAAAGCCGGGCAAGTCTATATAAACATCTGATGAGCCATAACCTATATTTTGACACCAAATCAAATAAGAGTCTAATTGACAATTCTAGGTAAGTTCTTATCCATAGAAAATAGTCTTCTTTTCATTTTTTTCATTCAGAAAAATAGTTCCATACTAAAAGTAAGAAGTTACTCCTAATTTATACTACTCATATTTGTTCAAATCTTTGTCTTTCATACTTCATCCATTTTCTTCTTTCTCTTTTCTATTATACCCACTTTATCTTTCTCTTTCTCACATTTTACCTATTTTGCATTAAAATTTATGAAATTTACTAATGAGATTATTTTTGGTGCGTGTATGAAATATTATTTACCGATTTTGAAGTTTGTGTCCGTTAAGGATTGATCGACACAAATTTTCTTTTTCATCAGTCCACAATTAATTGACACCCTTACTTTTTATGAATTTTGGTAATAGACCCCATATTTCATTGACTTTACCATACTCACATTTTATTAAAAAAACTAATACGAGTAGGACTCATATTCCATTAATTTTTTCAATCTATTTTCTACTATATTACTTAAAATCTGAGCCGAATCACACAGACTCAATTAGCAGTGGCTAGTAACATTTTAGATAGTTTCGTGATATTAGACTGTAATAACCCTTTATTAAAACTAAATTGATAGGTAATTCTGTTTTAATAATTTTAGGTTATATAACTAAATTTTCCTAATTTAATCAATATAGGATTTGTGTTAAATTATTATTGTAACCAGATAATGAAACAGTAGTAGTATTTGGAAGAATAAAAGTAGAACAGGGTGAGCAAATGATGTCGTTTGTAGGAGCACAGCGTCAAAACGTCGCCGTTTTTGAGCACATCACGAGCTGGTGCCCTAATAAGGGCAAGCTGCGAATCTGAAGCCGAGATTGAATTCTCACTACAACACACACTGATGGACTCTTTCACCGACGAGGCGAAGCTCTTCATCGGCGGCATAGGCTGGGAGACGACGGAGGAGCACCTCAGAGACCATTTCAGCCGCTACGGTGAGGTCGCTCACGCCGTCGTCATGCGCGATAGAGTCACCTCTCAGCCCCGCGGCTTCGGCTTCGTCGTCTTCTCCGATCCCTCCGTCATCCCCTCTGTCCTCCAGCAAACGCATAACATCGAAGGCCGCACCGTAATTCTCTCTCACATGTTTGCTTAATTGAATCTATTTATGCGATCCTTTTTTTTTCTCGTCAAGTGTTCTACTTCACTGAATCTATTTATGGACTTATGGTTGATTTTGTGTTTTTTCTTTTTTTGAAATAATATTTATCATCTGGTATTTGATACGTTAGTGTGTAACGGAACTGCTAAACACATGTTTAGTTGAAACGGATTGATGTATGTAACAGCATTAGCTTATTCATAGCTGCTGAATTCATCAATTCTTTGTTCAAGTGCTCGGTTTCAGATCTCAAGCATGGGTGCTTGTTGTTTTTCTTTGCTAGATTAACTTGTGAGTTCATTAGCAGTTGGGGTGGTTCTAGATTAATTCTGTTGAAAATTACTACCTCCATCTAATAATGATAGTACTGGT
Organism: Salvia hispanica; assembly: GCF_029641045.1. Taxonomy (NCBI): domain Eukaryota; kingdom Viridiplantae; phylum Streptophyta; class Magnoliopsida; order Lamiales; family Lamiaceae; genus Salvia; species Salvia hispanica. The sequence goes on along the minus strand of NC_142696.1, from coordinate 8,823,101 downwards.
AGAGGGCGACACATGTTTTAATGCGAAATTGGTAAAGTAAGAGAGATAAAGAGTAAAGGTGGTTGAAGTATTGTTCGTGTAATATGGGACAAACCAAATTAGATAGAGAAACTTACCATAAATAGATATAGACTACAACCCATAATGGAAAAACAAGACTATTTTTCGTGGACGGAGGTAGTAATTTCCTTGTCCTACTCTTTCTCACAGCGTCTAGCTTCCCTTTTGGTCGTCCTGGTTATTTAATATTAGCGAAGCCTTATTTTTTCCTGAGGTGAAATATAGTCTTTGAGGATTCTATAGAATAGTTCTTAAATTTGTTCTCCTTTTCTTAAAGCGTTTTTATTGCATATCTACCTATCCATTGATAAGTTTGTTTCAGTTTGAGGGGATTTTTATATAGGTTACAGTATTAGGAGGTCCAGTTGACCTGAGGGCTGAGGTTCTCACTTTGCTGATTTATTTCAGCTTTAAATCTGACGTTGCATCTCTTGTCCAGTTTTCTTCATCAAATGTGTTTCCTATTCGCCGTTTTCTAGGTTTCTAAGATGACAGAATATGTTTTTGTGAATTCATCATGTAGGGAGAGGATGGTAGTATACGAGGAGGTCTAGGTAGGATTATTTGATATTTATTCATTTAAGTACTACACTTAGTCTTTCTTCCCACACTCCTTTTGCTTTCTCAGTTTCTTTTTTGTGAAGTAATGGGAAGGTGCTGGTAGTAATTGCATTCTTGGTCGATGGTTTTGACTTTTTAGTAACTTTCTTACATTTGTTGTGATTATGTATGTAAGTGAGAAACACGTAAATGTTTCTCCAAGCTGATAGTTAAGATACTCGGGAGTAACGGGCATATCTTACTCATTGTCCATTGACAAAGATTCAGTGATATTATATTTTGGCAGAGCATGGGGTAGTTTTGATGTTTTTTTCATGTTTGGATATTTAGTGGCTAATTATGGTGTTTTGGGGTGTGAGGAGAAAAATCCTTTGGTGAGTTATAGTTCTCATTGTTTTTTTCATCGATCGAATTGATGTCTGTCATTTGATGTCTGGAACTTGGGATAGAATTAAAATAAAAAGGGTAGCTTTGTGGGTCCTAAAGCTTAATGGTCTGTAGGCATTTTACATTTGTGGTATCATATATTTTTAGATTGGGTCACTGGAGTCTGCTTTTCCTTGTTTTGGGGGTGGGATTAGATATCTTGTCCACTGTAACGTATATTCATTATTAAAGAAAACTTATTCACTATTATGAAAAAAATGCCATCATCTCTAGGATGCGGTAATGTTCTTTTGAGTAATTTGAATAGCTTGTATTGTATCTGCAGTATTCAGCGTTTTCTGTTTCCGTATTTGATTTGATTGTGGCTATATAGCATTCTTTATCTTTCAAAAGCTAGTAAGTTGTGTACATAGTAATGAAGTGTTCTTGTCAGTATTGTCATCTCTAGTTTAAACTGATTGGTTTTTTTTTGGGATATGAGACCATTGTTTGTTCATCTGAGCTATCTCTGATCAGCTGCTTTTTCTGTTTTTTTAATGTAGTTATTGAATTGTGTTTATTTCACTCTATGGCCATCTGAGGTACAACCTTTTTTTAAAATTCAGGTTGAAGCTAAGAGAGCAATGTCAAGAGAACAGCAGCAGACTCTGAAAACCGGAAGCAATAGTACTGGAGGAAATTTTGTAGGGTCTGAGAATCTCAAAAGTAAGAAGATATTTGTTGGGGGGTTGCCTTCTACCTTAAAAGAAGATGAATTTAGGGGATATTTTGAAGATTTTGGTAGTGTAACTGATGTAGTGATCATGTATGATACAAATACTGGCCGGCCACGTGGTTTTGGTTTCATCAGCTTTACCACAGAAGATTCTGTTGATAGAGTTCTTCAAAAGACATTTCATGAGCTGAAAGGCAAGCTTGTTGAGGTAAAACGCGCACTCCCCAAAGATGCAGTCACAGGTGTTGGTTCTCGTGGAAGCTCCAGAGGCTACGGCTCAAACTTTTCTAGTAACGAATCATACAATAGTCCCATTGGAAACAGTAGAATGTTACAGCAAACACAACCAACAAATGGTGGTTATCACCCAAATCAACCTGCAAGTGGTGGTTATCAACAGACACAACCAGCAAGTGGTGGGTATCCTCCTTATTCAGTTTACGGAGGTGCTAGCTATGGTTATGCAGGAAATAACAATCCTGGCTATGGTGCTTATGGTGGCTATGAGGTCGGTGGTCATGGAAGTGCCAATGCTGGTTATTCTGGTCCAGCAGGAGTTTATGGGAACCTAGGTTCACCAAATACCGATTTCTTGAAAAATCAATGGAGTAGCCAACAAGCTGGTTATGGTGCCTCGGGATATGGTCAAACTGCTAACTATGGGGCTTCTGTTCCTTGGAGCAATGCATCGAGGAGTAGTGCCAGTGGTTATGCACAGGCAGGAAGACCTCCGAGCGGTGCTTCTCAGTTTGTTAATAAAGGGTACAACTATAATGGTTATGGGGACGATGCATCTCACGCCTATGCTGGTGGGAATGCAATGCATCCTGATGGTAGTTGGAAACCTGAAAGTTGAAACTCCTAGTCAAGATGGTTTTAGGGTTCAATCCACTATCTAAGCTTGGTGACTGAGCTTTGTTTGGAATATGTATCGAGCCTGTATTTGCAGTGTGCTTAAATCTAGCCGTATTTATCTTCTGTTACATTGTTTCTAAATCATGAATCTAGACACAAATGATAACGATTTTCCAGACCTTTCTTTTCTGCTTATGTAATTATTCAGTTTATTCTCAATACATAAACTGGATATGTTTCTCGTACCTCCTTGGGCTCTTACCAGGGCTTCTATATATACTTGTAAGATAAAACCCATTCGCGAGGGAGGACTCAATGAGTTTAGCGTTTTTACTCGAAAGAGAAGTAGGTGGCTTTCTGTCTCACGTGCAGATGTGAACGATGTATGTTCTCTGTGTGCTGAAGTGATCCTGTTTTCGACTAAGGTAATCGATTGTTTTGGTAAGCTTTGGTTTCTTAATTGGTGTCTGTTTATCTTCGTTTATTGTTACTTGTTATTCTCTGAAATTCTCAAATAGATGTGATATTAACAGAAAAAGGCATAAATCATTTTGAAGGGCGGCAATATTCAATATTAACAAGCGATTTCAGACATGATCTGTTTGTATTATATGAATGACTTATTCTGCATCCGGCATCGTCTATTGAGATTGGATTTGAAGAACATGTTTTGCAATATAGTACTACAATAACAGGACAAAATGCACCATGTAATGACGACATTTGATGAGGAGAGCTGGCCAAGAAATACTCTAGGGACTGATAAGATTATTATAATAAAATCTAATAACAAGGATAAACTTAGATATAGTACTCCAACCTAGTCCATTATTTTACTAACATAGATTGCAACTTTAGAATATAAAAGACCTGCGAAAACTAACATTGTTTGATTAATGTCTCGTTGGAAGATAGTACTATTGGAGAAATTCTAATAATCAAGATAAAAATACGAAATCAGTAGTATAATAGTTTTGTGAGCATAATTTATAATCTCTCTCTCTCTCTCTGGTGTCTGGGATACAGATGGAAGATAGAGGCCCTGCGGGTGGAGGAATGGGTGACTACACGAAAGATGGTACAGTAGACCTTAAAGGTAGGCCAGTCCTCAGATCATCCACTGGCAAATGGAAAGCTTGCTACTTCATTGTTGGTAAGAAGGAAGTACACTTGCTGACTGATTTCTTTCCATTTTTCCATCCATTCTTCATTCCCTGCCACACGGCTCATGTTTCAGGATATGAAATATTTGAGAGGATGGCGTACTACGGAATAGCATCAAATCTAGTAATATATCTCACAAATAAGCTCCATGAAGGCACTGTTGAATCAGCAAACAATGTGACTAACTGGATAGGCACTGTTTGGATGACACCCCTTATTGGCGCATACTTCGCAGACGCTTATCTTGGTCGATATTGGACTTTCATGATAGCTTCCTCCATTTACCTTACGGTAATTAATCTCGTATGCACAGGCTTGCTGACTATATGTTGATGTTGTTGCTACATAACATGACAGGGGATGGTATTGTTAACGTTCGTTGTTTCATTGTCGGCCTTACACCCTGGGTCGTGTGGGAATGGAGTGAAAGAGCAAGATTGTGACAAGAAGGCCTCAACTCTTCAAATAGGTATATTCTACCTAGCCTTGTACATAATTGCAATAGGAACTGGTGGAACCAAGCCTAATATCTCAACTATGGGGGCTGATCAATTTGATGACTATGAGCCTAAAGAGAGGCTCCAAAAGCTCTCCTTCTTCAACTGGTGGGTGTTTAGCATCTTAGTGGGAACTCTTTTCTCCAACACTTTCCTTATCTACATCCAAGACAATGTCGGTTGGGCCGTTGGCTATGCTCTCCCTACTGCAGGCCTTGCAGTGTCCATCGTGGTCTTCATTTTCGGGACGCGCTACTATAGGCATAAGCTCCCACCGGGCAGCCCATTAACTCGGATGGCAAGGGTTCTCGTGGCCACCGTGAGGAAGTGGGGGGCAGTTGTCCCCAACGACCCAAAACAACTCTATGAGCTCCCCTTGGATGAGTACTCGAGTTCTGGCCAATTCAGACTCGACCACAGTTCCTGTCTCAGGTTTGAATATGTCTGTTGTGGATTATAATCAATGTCGAACTAATTTCTAGTGCCGAACTGTTTTTGGGTCATTTTTATAAAATCCAGATGTCATTTTTACAATCGTGACCTAAAAACAAACTAAGATTGACATCTGTATTATCTAAAAATGACCTCTGTAGTGTGATTCTGTGCTCTGCAATAAGATTAGGTTTTGCATATATCACAACTTTGTCTGTTTTGCGCTTTCTTGTAGCTTTCTAGACAAAGCAGCTGTGCAGACGGGCTCGAGCTCACCATGGATGCTGTCGCCTGTGACTCAAGTCGAGCAGACGAAGCAGATGGTGAAGATGATCCCGATCCTAGCAGCGACGTTCGTACCAAGCACGATGGTTGCACAAACGCACACGCTTTTCATCAAGCAAGGGACAACTCTAGACAGGGCAATAAGCTCCCACTTCAAGATCCCTCCGGCCTGCCTCTCCGCATTCACAACCATCTTCATGCTCATCACCGTCGTCATCTACGACCGTCTCTTCGTCCCCTTCGCCCGCAGACGCACCAAAAATCCACGAGGGATCAGTCTGCTGCAGAGGATGGGAACAGGACTGGTGATCCATGTATTGATAATGGCAATGGCTTTCCTTGCAGAGAGGCGGAGGCTAAGCGTGGCGCGGGAGAATGGAATTTACGGGAAGGATGAGACGGTCCCGCTGTCCATCTTCATTCTCCTCCCACAGTTTGGGCTGATGGGAGTGGCGGATAACTTCGTGGAGGTGGCGAAGCTCGAGTTCTTCTACGATCAGGCGCCCGAAGGGATGAAGAGCATTGGGACGGCCTATTCGATGCTGAGTTTGGGGATTGGATATTTCTTGAGCAGTTTGGTGGTGTCGACTGTGGCTGATGTTAGCAAGAGAAATGGGAGGGGATGGATCATGAACAATCTCAATGTGTCTCATTTGGATTATTACTATGCATTTTGTGCATTGTTGAGCTTTTTAAATCTTGTTTTCTTTCTGATTGTTGCCAAGTTTTTTGTGTATAATGTGGAGGTGAGCAGCCAAGAAGCAGAAAGCAAGTTGATTGAATAAGATTTTTCTTTATACTCTTTTTTAAATGTGTATTAAATTTAAACTTTGTAAGTTTTCATCTGCATATTCCCGAAATATGGTGTTCCAAAACCAACCTTGCGCTTGTTTATCTTTGTTGTTCGATTCTTCTTTTCTTTTTCCTTCTCCATTTTAGGGGTTTGCATCATTTGTTGTCAGTACTCTCCCCGTCCCAAGGAAGATGACTCATTCATTAGGCGACACGAGATTTTATATAGCTTTATTTTGTATGTAGTAAGAGAGATTGAATTAAGTAGAGATAAAAGTATGTACTTGTATTTTCAGTAATGAGTTATCTTGGCTGGGATAAATAAAAAAGGAAAGTGAATCATCTTTGGTGGCATGGAGGAAATATTTCAACATGATTAAATTAAATAAGTTTATTTCACCCATTTCTCCCGAAGTTTACATAAATACATTATAATTAGCAGCAATGAATCAACTTGGATAAGTTGCTTAGGTTTTGACATTTTATATACCTAGGCAGAAGGCTTTTAAAAAAGGGTTTTAAAAATTGGTTCCAAAAGTCTTACGTTCAAGACTTCAAGTTCATTAAGTAAATTAACAAATTTAGGCAATACATAGTATGGCATTTAATTAAATGCTTCTTTATTCGCCAGGAAATTTACAGGCTGCAAAAAGTTGATTGTGAATAATTTTAGATTTGAACTTTATGAGAAAAAATAGAGAGTAGATCTTTATATAATATCAATAAATCTTTATTACAGAATTAAGGAGAAAACAAATACAGAGGGAAAATAAAAAAAAGGAAATTTGAATCTTGAAATAAATCGGCTATGGCTTGGATACCTCATTTCGTTTTTTTTTTAAAAAAAGAATTCTATGATTTGAATAATTTTCAACTATAAGTCCAGTCATAATTTCACCAAAAGGCTAATTTTCCTTATCCAGTCCGCTGCTAAATATTTCACGAGATTTATATCATTGAAAATATTACTATCTTGTTATTTACCATGTTTAGAAATTTCCATAAACTATAACAATGTTATCCGGCACGTCATGTTTCCAAAACTTTGAATTTCTCTCGGTATATATAAATCCGGCTCATTGCAATTGCACAATGCATGCACATTCATTCATCATCTTTTCTTTTCCTCTCTATTGCTTAGGAATGTCGCTCTCCGAAGATAAAGACCGCGAGATCATGCTTTTTGGAGTGAGAATGAAAGTCGGGAAGAGCGGCCGTGCCCAACGTAAGCGAGAGATTAGATCTCTGATCAGTTCCGTTACTTGGAATTTCTGATTCGGTTTTATTCATCTCTTCACTTGTTAATCTACCTACATTTTTGTTGAATTCTTGTTTGCCTGTTTTTGTGGTCATCTTTAATTTCAATAAGAAGATATGTGTTATAGTAGTTACGTCACGTTGTGGATTGATTATATATGTCTCACAATTCAAGTGGTGGAATTGTTTTAATTTAAATTGTTAGGAAGTCCATGGACAAAGGAAGAGCACAAGCAATTCCTTATTGGATTGCAGAAGGGTTGGAAAGGAGACTGGAAAGGAATTTGTGAGCATTTTGTCAAGACTCGCACGCCCATTCAAGTCAAATCTCATGCTCGGAACTACTTCACAAAACTCAATTCCCGGCGCCACCATGCTCAATCGGTAGACCACCTAATCAGTATACTCCCTCTGTCTCATACTATATGTCGCACTTTCCTTATTTAGAAAAATTAAGTTCCGTCACATTAATACAACATCTCCTAATTAAATTCTGTGTCATTACCTAAGTTTCCTTATTTAGAAAAATTAAGTTCTCTCACATTAATACAACATCTCCTAATTAAATTCTGTGTCATTACCTAAGTGTGTCATCTATTATGGACGAAGTATTTAGTTGATAACCATAATTGTCTAATGTTCTAGCTCATGAATCTGATTCAGAATTTTTTACATTACTAATTAATAAACATCTAAGGATATATTTTTCACTGTTGTGTAATTTAATGAAAATATGGTATAATTGCATGGAATTAGGTTGCTGCAAGGCCCATGGAAGATGCTAGAAACTTGCAACAGATCCCGGCTAAGCCAGTTGCCCGGCCAGCCTCCGTGCCTCTGCAAGTGACATCCAATGCCAATGTATGCACAACCACCGTTCCACTCCCTCTCACCAATGCTCATGCTCAACCATCAATGCAAGCTCAGAATCCATTTGAAAACTCTCAAAATTTCCTTGTCAACAATTCATTGCCAATCTACGTTCCTCGTCTTTCCTCTCAAGCCATCGCCATTAATGTTGTTCCATCCACGGCCCAGGGTCATTCGCGGTTCCAGGTCATGTCTGCCTACGATAATAATGGAGATAACATCCTAGTGTTGCTTAAGAAATATAGAGTGAATTGATTAGAATTGAAGTAGATTTGTTCAATTTAGGTTGTTAATATTAATCTAATCGTTTTACTTTGTGTCCACAATCGCCAAATAAATTTCTTGCCTTTTTAGTTTGACTAATTATTTACAACTAATGCACCAATTCCAAACATAGTACTCCTAGTATTTGATACTATAAAGGAAAAAAAAGTCAAAAGTCCAAACATTTCTGACAAAGCTTTCATCTATGTATCTTTGAATATATAAAGCGTTGGACTCGCAGAATTCGGTGGAATAACTTGCTCACATATATTGAGTAGGATTAGTAGGAATAATGTATGATGCGTAAATAATTTATTAAATTCATTTATAATAGAAAATGTTGTGTTCTTATCATTATTATGTGGAATAAAAGTATTAAAGAAATTGAATAATAAATTAAATGAATACAAAATTTTTTATTATACTTATAAAGTATTAATTTTTGTTTAATATATAATTTATTTTAATTAAATAATGTGTTAGTATTATCGATCTATATTATAAAATTACCCTTATAAGAATTATATTTCTTACAATATCCATCAAATCTATACATATATAAAAGGGGAGGTTTGAGAAAATTAACAAGAATGCCATTATAATTATATTTAAATTCATATAATAACTTTTAATAACTGTTAAATTAAGATAATATTTAGTTATAAGAATATAAAAGACCAAAAGTCACCACTTGATGTATTAAACATATGCATAGTTATTTTAGCTATTACTCATAGAACTAACAGGCTCCAATGGAACATAAATGTAAAACGCATTATTACATTTAACGTATTAGAGATAAAAGGCTCTATTAAGCATTATTATTATTATTTAATGTATTAGAGATAAAAGGCTCCAATTAAATATGAATATAGAAAGCCATTAGTTACAAGAATATAGAAAGCCAACGTATGCATTATTGTTTGAGGAATTAGAGCTAAAACTTTAATTTGCACCCATCCAAACTGATTTGGGACATTAATGGAAATTCTAAAGTGAGCAGCGGCAGCCGGAAACAACCATTTTACTTAAAAAACTAAAATTATTACTTTTGTTATTATTATTATTAGTTTATATAAATCCAACCCAAAAACCTTGTGTTTCCAAATAGTATATGATGCTTAGTTATGATAGGAGTTGCTAATTTCTCCCCCGTTAGTTGATATCCGATAATCACCGCTAGCTACATTATCTCTACATTGTACACTTTGTAGTTAGTTTTGTACAAATAAATAGATAGTGCACCAATAGTATGATTTATATTGTGCATGTGGCGGTTTTGATAAAATGAATATAACTTTCTCTGTAGAGCCTCGATTGAAGTGTGCAAGATGTCTAGCCATTAAATGCATGAAACCCGATTAGATTATTTTTTAAAAAAAAATCAAAAGTCAAAGTTCTTGGAAATATTTGGCTTGCATAGGCCGCGGCAGAAATTGCTAGACTTTTTCTAGCACATATGTACTTGGAACTATGTTTGAATCCAAGCACGATCATTTTTGTCAGATTAATATTATGAGTTATTCTGAGCACCAAAGTGCTCAGATCTATGCTTTAATCCGAACATCATGAATATTCTAGGAAGTTACGAATTATTCCTAGGATCTATGTGCTCAGAACGTACTATGTCATAATCCGAGCACGTCCATCTTTCAACTAACATAGCACTACAGCACTAGACATGTCAATGAGCTCGTCGAACGGCGATTACAAGAAGTGCGTGAGAAAATGAAGATCGAGATGCAAGAGATAAGTTAAAAGTGTGGATGAAATCAAACAACAATGTTGATGGAGCCGATTCAAGCCTAATTAGTGAACATTTCTAACAAATGAGAAGCAAATAATAAGAGTTTAAACTTTCTAGACTTAATGGCCAATAAAATAATTCATTTACATTAATCTCGTTTGTATTTTTTTTAAATTTATTTATTGATTTGATAATAATTTAGAAAATAAAATAAATTTAAATAATAATTTATAAAAGAAATTACACAATAAAAATATGAAACACAATAAAATACTCCTATTAATATGTAGAAAAATCCTAGGATCCTTAGTACACTCATGTGCTCAAAACTCAAAAATTCAACATAAAACCATTATTCCAAGCGCACACCGTGGTTGTAAAATTCCACAATACTGAGCACCACATGTGCTCGGAAAGTAAAAAAACAACAAGTCTAGTTATTGACCAGGCACGTCCATGTGCTCGGAATCTCATTGGGTGGCACTTGGAAATCAAATCGGAAATTTACAAATGAGCTTAATATGGTGCATTTTCTGTGCTTGGAAAACGCTCGGTATTTAATATTTACGAGCACTTTAGCCTATACCGACTATTTTTTAAACTCGATAAACACTATTTTCTTTTTCTGTAGTCGTTGACAATAAGTAGCAAGAAAATATTCAGTTAATTGGACTGAGTCTATCATGTCCAAACTATTTCCGAACTAGTAGACTTTTTGGCCACAATCCTCCTTTATTTGTTGGATTTTTCAAAGCTAATTCATTAATCATGACATGAAAGTCGTACCAGATATGTTTAGGCCATCACTATCTATTTACTTTGTTAACATCAAAATTACCAAGCATAATATAATGTATCGCCCACATCAATGTAATTTCTAATTTCTATTTTGGACTAATCGAAAGGCATTAGTCGGCAACTAAGATCCTTTTACAAACAATTTCAAACAGGGTTCTATTGTAGTATAAATGATTTTAGCAATAAGCACTATTCCCATTAATATTATATAGTATGATCATAGATAAGAATCCGAGTATTTTAATGATTTATGTAGGGCTGGAAAATATTTCTAGAAGCGTGACAATACTATTTAATAGTGATGAAGGCTACAAGATAGATCAGTCCAAGGACATACTTTAGTAAGAGTATCGAATTTTCAAAATGTTAAGAATGTGACAAATATCGTTTCTCTAATTAATTAAAATCCCACTTGTTGTATCATCCGAGATTGATCGACTTACAGTAAATCGCAAGAATGTGATAAAGGTGTTTTTGTTTAGTAGTGGAAAGTCTTTGAACATGACGTAAAAACTTCTATGTATAATTATTATACACATTCTTTCTCTCAAGAAACTAATTGTAAAGGAAACACCTCTCTCTCTCTCTCTCATGTCGACGACGATGAGGGTGGAAGAGGAAGCACAAGGGGATTATACACAAGATGGTACCTTCGACCTCAAAGGTAGACCAGTTCTTAGATCAAACACTGGAAAATGGAAGGCTTGCTACTTCATTGTTGGTAAGAATTTATTTTGGCACCACAACATTTTTATGGCGATACTTCCTCTGTCCACCAATATAAGACCATATTTGACCGAGCACGGATTTTAAAAAATGTAGTAGAATGTGGGTTGAAAAGGTTAGACGGAGGTAGTATATATTTTGATATATGTATATATTTTGATATATGGATTGCTTAAATTGTACGTTGTAGGGTATGAAACTATTGAGAGGATGGCTTACTATGGGATTGCATCAAATCTAGTGATATATCTCACAAATAAGCTCCATGAAGGCACTGTTGAATCGTCAAACAATGTCACTAACTGGATAGGCACTGTTTGGATGACACCCCTTATTGGTGCATACATCGCAGACACCTATCTCGGTCGATATTGGACTTTCATGATAGCTTCCTCAATTTACCTTATGGTAGTTCATCTAGACAACAAACTTTTCATTTTATTTGTTTAAATTTTTGTGATGTTGATGATGTTTCTACATAATATGATCAGGGTATGATATTGTTAACGCTGGCTGTTTCGTTGTCGGCCTTACGCCCCCCGTCGTGTGGGGATGGAGTGAAAGAGCAAGATTGTGACAACAAGGCGTCGGCTCTCCAAATAGGGATCTTCTACCTAGCCTTGTACATAATTGCAATAGGAACTGGTGGAACCAAGCCTAATATCTCAACCATGGGGGCTGATCAATTTGATGACTATGAGCCTAAGGAGAGGTTCCAAAAGCTCTCATTCTTCAATTGGTGGATGTTTAGCATCTTCTTAGGCACCCTCTTCTCCAACACATTCCTCGTCTACATCCAAGACAACGTCGGGTGGACCGTTGGCTATGCCCTCCCAACAGTGGGGCTTGCAGTGTCGATCATGGTCTTTATTGTTGGGACGCGCTTCTATAGGCATAAGCCCCCTTCCGGTAGCCCCTTGACCCGGATGGCCCAGGTGCTTGTGGCTACCGTGAGGAAGTGGAGAGTGGTTGTACCCGACGAACCTAAAGAACTCCACGAGCTCCCCATGGAGCACTACTCGGGTCGTGGCAAGTTCAGACTGGACCATACATCTACACTAAGGTTAGATAATTAAGTACTCCCTTTATCCGTGAATATATTTTTAGTAAGTTGACCTCATACTCTAGTAACTCACTATACTCATTTTACTCACTCCGTCCCTGAAAATTTGTCACATTTCACTTTTACCATTTTTGACAGTGGACCTCACATTCCACTAACGCATTCTCCCTCACATTTTATTACCATAAAACTAATACTCCATCCGTCCCCAAAAAATAGACTAGTTTTACCATCTGGGTCGTCCACTAAAATTAGACCAAGTCTAAATATGAAAAAATTTCCAAAAATCAATAATCATACACATCTTTTATAATGTGGAGCCCACAATCCACAAAAACTACTTTACCAATTGTACATTAATATCGAGTTATTTACAATGTTGCCTATTTCTTGAAGACAAAATGAGTATTTAAAAGTAAGACTCACATTCAACTAACTTTTTCAATGCACTTTCCATTATATTTCTTAAAGCTCGTGCCCGACAAAATATGACAAAATTTAAGGGACAAAAGAGGTAATATTTTCACACATTTTCTTTCTAAGGTCAAACAATTTCTTAAAATAAATGCGGAGTCAAAAGTCAAAACGTGTCTTTTAATCCGAGCTTCTACGTAGGTTTCTGGACAAAGCTGCAGTACAGAGCAGTCCCAAGTCGAAGTGGATGTTGTGCCCGGTAACTCAAGTGGAAGAAACAAAGCAAATGATGAAGATGATCCCAATCCTAGTAGCAACATTCATACCAAGCACACTCCTCCCCCAAACCCAAACCCTCTTCATCAAGCAGGGCGCCACTCTGGAGAGGGGCATCGGCCCCGGCTCCTTCAAGATCCCCCCGGCCTCCCTCAACGCCTTCGTCACCCTCTTCATGCTCGTCACCATCGTCCTCTACGACCGCCTCCTCGTACCCTTGATCCGCAGATACACCAAAAACCCAAGAGGCCTAACCATGCTCCAGCGGATGGGGATCGGCCTCGTCCTCCACATAATCATCATGGCCACGGCCTCCCTGGCCGAGAGGCGACGCCTCAGCGTTGCTCGCAGGAATGGAATCACCGGGAAGGACGAGATAGTGCCACTATCCATCTTCATCCTCCTACCGCAGTTCGCCCTGATGGGTGTGGCGGATAACTTCGTGGAGGTTGCCAAGATCGAGTTCTTCTACGACCAGGCGCCACACGGGATGAAGAGCCTCGGTGCGGCCTACTTCACCACCAGCTTGGGGATCGGGTATTTCCTCAGTAGCTTTTTGCTATCGACGGTGGCTGATGTTACGAAGAGGAATGGGAAAGGATGGATCGTGAACAATCTCAATGTGTCGCATTTGGATTATTACTATGCGTTCTATGCGGTGATCAGTGTTGTCAACTTTGTTTTCTTCTTGGTTGTTGCAAAATTGTTTGTTTATAACACGGACATGGCTGACCGGGAAACGGGAGAAGATCATGGCGCGGACTGATCTCGATCATGGCTTTCTGGTATAACACTTACGTACCGGACACAGTAAGGCAAGCCCCTCCCAAGAAGCTTTTTTGTTTTTGTTTTTCTATTTCTATTTCTTTTTTTAAATTTCAAAACCTATGTATATGCCCCTATTTGGTATATTAATTAAATAAAAAAATATAAAAAAAATGTATCGATAGATTACATGAGATTACCATGCAGTTTTTACGAGACAATAGGGAGTAACCCACCGATACACAAGAACTCTTTGTATAAATAGGAAATCTGGTTGGTAATACTATCATTTTAATAATTCATGAGGCATTACCGAGTGTACAAGCACTCGATATCATTTTGTCAGTAAAGTACTGATAAGTCGTATTCTAAGCCTTGGTTACTGGTCAGTATGTCGTGAAATGCATGTATTATCTGCAAAACAGTTGCTTAAGGTGCAGGATTAAAGGATCCAAGTCAGTAGGAGACGATTCAGGTGACGCAAGTGAAAAGGGCGCCAGAAGGGTGCGATACTGACCAGGATGCATGCCAGAGAGAAGGCTCGAGATGGAGAAGGAGGATAGCTGGGATGATCATTGACAAGGGCAAAAAGGTCAAAACGCGGGAGAAGTCTACCCTAAAAGCAAGGGCAAGCCTCCCTATAAAAGAAGCCACTTGGGGAGAGAGAAGCAGTTCGAACAATCACACTTAGAGTTGGTTCCTTAGAGTTCGGTTAGAAGTTCTCGGTTATCAACACACTTAGTAGAATTCTCTCTAGAAGATCAGTCCTTCAGCATTATCCTACCTCTCGTTCCTCGCCACAGCCATGGTCACTTGACGTCCAAGAGTTTGCCGGAGAAGTCATCAGTCCGCCGTTCCAGCCAGTTATCGTAGCAGTGTAGTAGTACATCGCCCGGAGTGGCACAAACAATCTTAATCGCTTTCTTAGTTTAAAGTTTACTTGTTTTCATCGTTAGTTATTTGCAAACACTCATCGCTTTGCTCTTTTGAAGTACTTTGTTATTTTCCAACATTTACATTATGGAGTTTCTATTTCGCATGTCACTTTGGTTCGAGTTTGCTTCATTCTGCCTAGGAAAGTTAGATTTAGTTATTGCTTTCAATTTCTAAGTGTTTTCTTATCGGGAGTTGTTGATTCAAAGTTGTAGCTATGTTTAGTCAAGTTTTCGTGCATGAGTTTCTGTTCTGCGCCGTGATTACCACCTTGCATGTCAGTCAGTAGAAGTAAAGTTGCAGTTTCACTGTTTAATTTAAGTTTGAGCATTTAAATCGATGGATCTTGAGTTTGAATTTGTGAATCTGAAGTTCGGTCATGATGTTTGTGTTTATCTGAATTCTGTTAATACTTGGTGAAGAAGAAAACGTCAAAATCAACTTTAGTTTGAACCACTTTACTTTTAAGATACTTTTGCTTTTGTTCCCTACTTTTCAGATGTACTGCCCAGACCTGTCAGAGAACCACCCAGCCACCAAATATGCCTTGTAGTCTAAATTTCTCCTTTTAGTAACTGTCTACTTTTTATATGCCTCTGAGCACATTGTCCCCTATTTTCACGAACACTCCCACATGTCTGTTATTTTCACGCCTACTAGTCAGTAGAGTACCGCCTTTATTTTCTGTCTAGGTAAAATCTCAACCCAAGCGTGGTAGCTAACCAAAACACCCAAGAAAGTCACCGCAGTTATCAAAACGTGTCTATCCTCGTGGGAATCGACCCTTACCTCCATTATACTAATCAGTAGAAGTGGGTTGAGGAAACTTGTTTGAAGCCAGGTCCCGGTTATCGTACCAACGACTCAGCTGGGTCGGGAATCTCTTCCTGATCAGTTGGATACACTCCAAATTACATACGAAAACCATCACAACACTCGAGTGAGTGGGGGGAAACACTCTGGTCTGTCAAGTACGTATGAGAGTGATAAGGATATTTCCCTTACCACGATGCCGGAGGTGATAAATAAGATAAAAGAGAAGTCCCGGGAGGCGGAATCCTGTCGACAACTCAAGCTTAAACAAAGTGCGTAAAATAAAACAGAAAGAAACGTAAATTCAAATATTCATTCCATGATTGAAGACAATTGTAACATCTCGAAATTTAGAACCTTAATTTTAGAGCCCTAAAATTTATTATTGATGACGTGGAGTCGTGAATGCATTTATTGCATGTGATGCTATGGCCGAGTTGAGTCTAGGGTTTGCGTTGGAAGTTTGAAAAGTCAAATTTGTTGACTATGTGATTTGGCATGTGATTTTATTATAATGTGAATTATTTGTTAAGGGTGAGTGAAAATATTAGAGAAAATTTCCATAAATACTTGTCACCCAATTCTTGTGATTTTCGGCCCCCTTGATTTTTTTTGAAGAAGTAATTTTATTTTCCGGATTTAATTTAATTCTTGGGATGATATTCCAAATTAAATCCAACACCCAATTATTCCTTATTTTAATGAGAAAAAAATTGACACCCCCCTTATTTAATAGTGATTTTCGAAAATCACTATGTTGGGAAGGAAGTAATATTTTGCTTATTGTTATTGATTCCTTATTTGATTTCCTTCCATACCTAGAATTTAAATATTCTACCAAATCTTTCCATACTTCAAGAGATCTTGCCTTATCTCATTTTAGTCAATATTAAAAATCCATACCTTATTTAAAAGGGCATAGGGGACGCCTCTTTTAACTCCAAGTTGGGAGAATTCTTATTTTTATTTTGCTCCATGATATTTTATTCTACTCCGTGAAATATACCAAAACAAAATCTTGGCTATTGAAGAGCCATATATTTCGAAATTCACATGCTTGATACCCTAGTCTATTTTTGTTAATTCTTCTTCCCTACTTCACAATATTTAATTATTTAATTGTAGAGAATAAGATCTTACAAAATATTCTATTTTATTTACCTAAAGATTTTATTTAGCACTATAAATAAGAGAAACCCCTAACCCTAGCCCCCATATTTTCGCCTCCCACCCCAAGTACACGTCCCCTCCCTCTTCAACTTACTCTCCCAATTTTCTTCTACTTTACTCCAATAATCCTCCATCCTTTGTGAAGAATTGAAGTTTGATCCAAGAATTTTGAAGAACCGAGTCTAATACTTAATTTCTACCATTCGTTTTTCTCTTAAGGTATTTTTATATCCATCTTCTTGATTCTACTCAATTCCTCTTCTTTCTAACTGATAAATCGGTATTCTTGAACTCTCATGCATCTTGTTTGAGTGAAGGTGGGATAAAAGGGATATGGAAATTATGTATGCATGTGGTGTGTGGGTGTGCGTGCGTGTGTGCGTGCGTGCGTGTTGTGTGCGTGTTGTGTTGCGTGGTGTGTGCTTGTTGGCTAAATACTTTTGTGTGGCTTATGTTGATGATAGATCTAGAGGTAGAATACTAATGAAATTACATGATAAGCATGACTTGATCTTGATTTTGTTGAATAATGGCGTTAAGATAAATCGATGAGAGAAAAGGAAAATAGTGAGACATGCATAAGTTAGGAGTATGTGTTGAATCTAATTTGTGATACGTGCCTATGTGATTTAAAAGGTGAAACCTCGGTTGCGAAGCCGGATAACAGAAAAGCGAAACTACTTGGAATTTAAGCAGTCAAGGTGGGCTTTACTCTTAAACTCTTTTATGTGCAAATTTATGAATGTGGAGAAATAAGGGTGGTTTAACTGTTATGCCATGCCTATGTCTGTTTTGTTGTGATATTGTGCGCCTGATGCCCAGTTTGAGAGTTCGCTCCATTGGGCTATAGGGCTATGGATATGTTTAACGAATTCGGGTCTGAGTACGGGCCGCAAACCCTACCAGGCTGTGTACACGAGGGGATCGGGAGCCGTCCTTGCTAGTCGGCCGGTCTCGTGGGCGAAAAGTGTGGCCACATTTTCGTCGCACAATGGAAATATGGAATGATTGTGATTGTGGAAATTTATGAGAAAATGGGGAGTTATTTTAACTGGCCAGTCTATGGAAAAATATTTTGTGATACTCGTGATATTCTCTTATAACTGCTTAAAACTCGAGTTCACTTGGTAAGGATGGCATAACTTATAAAACTTTTTGGCAACGAGTTCACTGAGTATTTCATAATACTCAGCCCTGCATGTGTTTTCCTTATGTGCAGGTTGAACGACGGCGAGCGGTGGCGGGTGTTGAGCTTGTTAACTAATTAAGATGGATAATTTGAACTTCGAGTGTAGTTGTGTCTTCATACATAGCTGCTCTTTTTCTCTTGGTCGTCTTCCGCTGAGTTTTTGATACACTTTAGTGTTGTTATGGATACTTTGCACTTATTCCTTTGGCTTTTGAGGCCTTAGGCTTTTCTTGAGGATTTTATCTTGGAAACCATGTCATACTCTTGAGATTATGCTCGTTATTTATGATACCTTCCTATTTCTCATTTAAGCGTCTAGGTTAAGTTGTTGTTCTATTGCTCTGATGATTCTTTTCAATACTTTGGTCAAAACTCTTTAAATGAAACCCTAGCTTATGATTAATTGTTTGGAGTCCGTTTGGGTAGCAGCCGCTGCATTTATTGTACCCTAGGAGGGTGGGCTGTTACAGTTGGTATCAGAGCCTCAGTTTCTTTCCTCTTTGGACCCAAGAGTCTTTTCAAAATAAGTTGTCCTCGTAATCTTTTGTTAATAAACTGAATACGGAAGGCTCAACACCGCAACTCGTCTCGTTCAACCACGAAGAAAGAGGTACAGAATATTGCTATGAGTGAAACTTTATGCTCTTGGAAATTTTGGTGGAAAGTGCTATTTTTGTGAGAAGCATGCCTTAAGTGTTGAGATTATTGCGTGCTTGTGAAGCGATGCTTCTTAAATGATGGTTCCTAGGAGTTTGGAAATATTATGAATGTGAAGCGATGCTTCTTGAATGGTGATTTGTTGAATGTTGTATGAGAACTTGTGAAAATTGTAAAATGCGAATGTGCTTATGTGAGATCATGTTGAAATGTTGCGATGCTTAGACTTGGACTTTTTGGAACCTAGCATGACTTAGCTATACGATCACAGCGCTTGTACCAACAATAGAAACATGGAATGACTAGTATAAGGCCGTTAGTGTATGTGGAGATTCGACGAAACGCGAATGGGAAAACGCACGAATGGTTATCTTAAGAATGAGAACTTTGGACGCGACGCTACCTTTGTACCATCACCTTTTGACTTTTATACACATTCGCAGCACCATTTGAGATCACACACTTACTATTCTTTTCCACCCTTGTGGCGGTGCTGACTTGTTCCTTTTTCCCTTTATGTAGATGGTTCAACCCTATCACGCCCTTATGCGCCCTTATCACAACCTTATGCGCCCTTTTTCCCTTTTCCGGTGGAGTGCTATAGAGAGCTGGAATGGGACGGAAAAGAGTTCCTCCTGAAGTTCGTCACTGATTTCTACGGTCATTGGCTGGACGCTTACGCGTATGGAACTACCCATCACAAGGGAATCATGCGATTTATCCACATACTACCTTCCCCTTGGAGCGAGTGGACCGCTCAAGCCCCAGTATCCTACACCTGGTTTAGCCCGCCCAAATACACGCCTCGAGGAGACTTCGTCGGCCTAATAGGAGTCTTACTTCCGGCCATGTCTGCCGCCGCTGACGGACCTCCACTCCATCCGCCAACGCAAAGGTACTCGCCAGGAGCAGCACGTCAAATGAAGTATTGCGATGACGAGGAGCCGCACGTTGCCCGCGTTCCCCGTAGGACCCTTAGGATGCGCGTTTCGGCCCCTCGAAGGATCATAAAAGAGGCCGAAGAGATGCTTACCTCGATTCCTTCGCCCCTAAGCGACGAGGAGATGGGACCGTTCGAGAAGGGAGAGAGTTCAAACCCGGAGAGTGTCGGAGAGTCGGAAGAACCCGAAGAGGACGAGGGCGGAGATGTCTAGTGCTCGGATAGTGATTTTGTTTTTCCTTTCCCCATGTTTTGAATTCTAGAACTTCTATTTACGTTGTCATTTTCTTTCGCAATTGTTTCGCTCCTTTTCATTCATTGTACCAAGACCTTTTTGAGACCACTTTTGAGATTTAATGGGGAATTCGCACCTTTCATTTTATTATCTGGCAATGAGCCGTCTTCATTCTTTTCTATCCTTATTGCGTGAATATACTTGCTCGTTCTATTATCTTCCAAGTGTTTTCCACCTTATGGTGCAACCTTATCATGCTTTCTCTTACACAACTGTTTTTCTTTATAACTGCTATTGTGTGGTCTTTCCTTGGACCCTACTTGTAGAAGGAGTAAAATTTTGTTTTCCAATGTACCACGTCCCTATTTTGGGTTTGAATAAGTACGCTAACAACTCGAGTGAAATGAATCAGAATGCCGCCTAGACGCAACGTGAGGAACGAGGAACCCTCTTCCCGGGCTTCGGAAGAAGACAGCGTGACACAACCAAGGCTGCCACCACCACCTCCACGAGTAGATAGGTAGGTCGTGAAACTATTCCTTGACCAAAGGCCTCCTACCTTCGACGGGATGGGTGAACCCGCAAAGGCTGATACCTGGATACGCGCTTTGGAGCGCATCTTCAAGACCTTAGTGTGCAACGATGCGGAAAAGATGATCTGCGTGACGCATCAACTGACCGGGTCCGCCGACTTTTGGTGGGACACAAAGTTAAAGACCATGCCCCAGGATCGAGTGGACGGGATGACATGGGAGGACTTCAAGACCGAAGTCTATGACAAGTACATACCCAAAAGCTACCGCAAGGCAAAGGCAGCCGAGTTTCACAACCTCACCCAGGGACGTCTGTCCGTGACCGAATATGACCGCGCACTTTGTGACATGACCCGCTATGCGCCGGAATAGACGGATACCGATGAGAAGCTGGCCGATAAGTTTCGTGAGGGTCTAAGGCACGAGATTAGGATGACATTGGCAGTCCGTGGGAACCCTACTTACGCCGAGGCGCTGGCCCTCGCACTGGATGTAGAGGCAGCAATGCCAAAGGAGAGAAGCGCGGGGAACACTACAACGGCACTACCCCCGCCACGCCCTAACCACGACAAGAGGAGGTGGGATGAGGGTAGGATTCACTATGACAACAAGCGATACCGCCCTGCTCAGAACAGGCCGCCGTACGGAGGAGGACAGACTTCGTTTAAACCGAGGAGCGACCCCCGGGCCAGGCCACCCCAGTGTAACGTTTGCGCCAAGTACCATTTCGGGGAGTGTAGAGGACCGAACCCAACTAGGTGCTTCAACTGTGGAGGGAACGGTCATTTCTCGAGGGAGTGTCCGAGCAAGAATATGGGAACCGGGTCGAGTCAGAACCATCAGGGTTTCCGTCAGCAGCCGAGGGCGCCACCTACGGGCTCGGGAGCGAACCGGGACCAGCCACCGCGGCTGCAACAACCTGTCCGCCTAAGACTTCCCGCCTCGGCTAGAGCGTACGCCATGAGTCAGAAGCAGCCCAAGACTGAGCAAGGGAACCACGAGAGTGGCAATTTGGCAGGTATAGGCGAAATCCTTGATACCCCTATTGTTGTTTTGTTTGACACAGGCGCATCACATTCGTTCATATCTGAGTTGTGTGTGCATACCGTGAGCTTGCCTGTTAGGAAATCCGAACATAAGATGATGGTGTCCTCACTTGTAGGAGGGATAGTAGAGATTTCCCGATTTTGCACGAACATAGAAATCACACTAGGAGAACTTAAATTAGTTGCTTACGATCTGCGAGTCATGGCGATGAGGGATGTTGACCTAATCTTAGGAATGGACTGGTTGACCGCGAACTTTGCGACGATTAGTTGTAAGGAGCGACAGATATCCCTACAAGCCCCGGGTACGGAACCCATCGTGTACCACGGAATCTCGATGAACCGGCGAACCGCCATAATCTCCGCGTTACAATCCACCGCCATGGTAAGGAAAGGACGCCCAGCCTACCTTGTCTATCTCCACGGAGAAGAGAAGGAGGAAAGGAGGCTTGAAGACGTTGCTGTCGTACGGGATTTTCTCGACATTTTTCCCGAGGAGTTACCTGGCCCGCCGCCGGATAGGCAGTTAGAATTTGCGATCGACCTTGAACCTGGAGCCGCACCCGTATTTAAGGCACCATACTGAATGGTGCCTAAGGAGTTAGAGGAACTAAAGATACAGCTACAAGAACTCATGGACTTAGGTTTCATTAGGCCCAGTGTTTCGCAATGGGGCGTACCGGTGCTCTTCGTTAAGAAGAAAGACGGGTCAATGAGAATGTGTATCGACTATAGAGAGTTGAACAAATTGACCCTCAAGAACAAGTACCCACTGCCAAGGATAGACGACCTGTTCGATCAACTCCGAGGAGCCGGCGTATTCTCTAAGATGGATCTGAAGTCCGGATACCACCAGCTGAAAGTGCGAAAGGAGGATATACCTAAGACCGCATTCCGTACCAGATATGGTCACTATGAGTTCGTTGTGATGCCGTTCGGTCTGATGAATGCCCCAACAGTGTTTATGGACTTGATGAACCGAGTTTTCCACCCGTACCTGGATACGTTCGTCCTAGTGTTCATAGATGACATCTTAGTTTACTCGAAGGACGAGAAGGAGCACGCGAAACACCTACGAATCGCGCTGGAGACGCTGAGGACGGAAAAGCTGTACGCCAAATTCAGCAAGTGTGAATTTTGGCTGAAAGAAGTGAACTTTTTAGGGCACATCGTGTCGGCAGAAGTAATCCGAGTGGACCCCGCCAAGGTTGAGGCGGTGCAACAGTGGAAGTCGCCATCGACATCGAACGAGATTCGGAGTTTCTTGGGTTTGGCAGGATACTACCGAAAGTTCATAGAAGGGTTCTCCAAGATAGCGAGGCCAATGACCCAGCAACTCAAGAAAGGAATCAAGGTGAATTGGACGCCGGAGTGTGAAGCGAGCTTTCAACTTTTGAAGGAGAAACTGACCACCGCACCCGTGTTAGCTGTGCCAGAGCTTGGAGTGAATTACGTAGTTTACACCGACGCTTCGAAGGTCGGATTAGGATGCGTGTTGATGCAGAACAACAAGGTGATCGCCTACACGTCACGAAAATTGAAACCGCACGAGTTGAACTACCCCACCCACGATTTAGAGTTAGCCGCAGTAGTGCATGCCCTAAAGATTTGGAGGCACCATCTCTACGGAGTTAGGTGTGAAATCTTTACGGATCGTAAGAGTTTGAAGTACTTTTTCGAGCAGAAGGACCTGAACATGCGACAATGGAGGTGGCTCGAGCTGGTGAAGGACTACGATTGTGGCACCAATTACCACCCCGACAAGGCAAACGTAGTGGCAGATGCCTTAAGCCGCAGAGACCATTCGCAACTCGCTGTTTTTCTGACAGAAGAGGAAAGTTTAGTACGGGAGTTGAGTAAGTTGCGGATAGAAGTAGTTAGGACACTCGAAACCGTAGAGGGCCGAATCGCCGCGTTAGTAGTGTAACCCGATCTAAGGACGAGGATCGTTGCAACACAACGGTTAGATGTGAGATTGGAGGAGATTCGAGTCGAAGTAAGAAATGGTGAATTCGGAAATTTTAGCGAGGCTTCCGACAACGCTCTCACCTTTGAAGGGAGACTGTGCGGCCGCACGATGAGGGACTTAGGAACGAGATCATGAGCGAAGCCCACGAAACCCCATACACTGCTCACCCCGGGAGCACAAAAATGTACCAGGATCTGGAGAAGTCCTTTTGGTGGAACGGCATGAAGAGGGATGTCGCAGCATTTATGGAGCGCTGTTTAGCCTGCCAACAGGTGAAAGCCTTACACCAACGACCATACGGGAAGCTACAACCGCTTGAGATACCCGAGTGGAAATGGGAGCACATCGCCATGGATCTCGTGACGGATTGCCGAAGACCCTAAAAGGGAACACCGCGATCTGGGTGATCACAGATCGACTTACGAAGAGTGCACACTTCATACCAATTCCCATAACCCATGGATCGGATAGGTTAGCTCGGATCTACATTCAAGAGATCGTACGATTACATGGAGTCCCAGTGACGATTACGTCTAATCGTGACCTGAAGTTCACCTCAAAGTTTTGGATTATTCTACAGCGCGAGCTTGGAACACGCTTGAATTTTAGCACAGCTTTTCACCCACAGTCCGATGGACAATCCGACAGAACGATACAAACTCTCGAGGATATGCTAAGAGCTGTGGTGCTCGACCGAGGCGGACGTTGGGAGACCGCACTTCCCTTGATCGAATTCGCTTACAACAACAGTTTCCAAGCCACGATCGGCATGGCACCGTACGAAGCCCTATATGGAAGAAAGTGTAGATCTCCACTCTACTGGGATGAAGTCGGCGAACGAAGGGCGCTTGGACTTGATGCAGTCGAAGAGATGGTCGGAATCGTTCGACAGCTCCGTGCGAGGATGAAGGAAGCCCAGGACAGGCAGAAGTCATACGCCGACGTCCGGCGGACGGACTTACAATTCCAAGACGGCGATAAAGTTTTCCTAGAGGTATCCCCGTCGAAAGGGATAACGCGTTTCGGGGTGAAAGGGAAACTGAAACCACGTTTTATTGGGCCGTACGAAATTCTTGAAGGAGTAGGACCCGTAGCTTATCGTTTAGCGCTGCCGCCCAGCCTTGGGAATATACACAACGTCTTTCATGTGTCATAGTTGCGAAAATACGTGTTCGATCCGAAGCATGTGATTCGCTACGAGGAAGTCGCCGTAAACCCGGACCTGAGCTACGAGGAGCAACCCCGGATGATCTTGGATCGGAAGGTTCAAACCTCGAGAAATACATCTATTGCCTACGTGAAAATACAATGGAGAAACCACGGGCCCGAGGAAGCCACGTTGGAGCTTGAGGATAAGATGATGGAAATATACCCGGAACTCTTCCCCTAGAGGTACCAAATTTCGGGACGAAATTTCTTTTAAGAGTGGTAGGATGTAACATCTCGAAATTTAGAACCCTAATTTTAGAGCCCTAACATTTATTATTGATGACGTGGAGTCGTGAATGCATTTATTGCATGTGATGCTATGGCCGAGTTGAGTCTAGGGTTTGCGTTGGAAGTTTGAAAAGTCAAATTTGTTGACTATGTGATTTGGCATGTGATTTTATTATAATGTGAATTATTTGTTAAGGGTGAGTGAAAATATTAGAGAAAATTTCCATAAATACTTGTCACCCAATTCTTGTGATTTTCAGCCCCCTTGATTTTTTTTTGAAGAAGTAATTTTATTTTCCGGATTTAATTTAATTCTTTGGATGATATTCCAAATTAAATTCAACACCCAATTATTCCTTATTTTAATGAGAAAAAAATCGATACCCCCCTTATTTAATAGTGATTTTCGAAAATCACTATGTTGGGAAGGAAGTAATATTTTGCTTATTGTTATTGATTCCTTATTTGATTTCCTTCCATACCTAGAATTTAAATATTCTACCAAATCTTTCCATACTTCAAGAGATCTTGCCTTATCTCATTTTAGTCAATATTAAAAATCCATACCTTATTTAAAAGGGCATAGGGGACGCCTCTTTTAACCCCAAGTTGGGAGAATTCTTATTTTTATTTTGCTCCATGATATTTTATTCTACTCCGTGAAATATACCAAAACAAAATTTTGGCTATTGAAGAGCCATATATTTCGAAATTTACATGCTTGATACCCTAGTCTATTTTTTTTAATTCTTCTTGCCTACTTCACAATATTTAATTATTTAATTGTGGAGAATAAGATCTTACCAAATATTCTATTTTATTTACCTAAAGATTTTATTTAGCATTATAAATAAGAGAAACCCCTAACCCTAGCCCCCATATTTTCGCATCCCACCCCAAGTACACGTCCCCTCCATCTTCTCCTTACTCTCCCAATTTTCTTCTACTTTACTCCAATAATCCTCCATCCTTTGTGAAGAATTGAAGTTTGATCCAAGAATTTTGAAGAACCGAGTCTAATACTTAATTTCTACCATTCATTTTTCTCTTAAGGTATTTTTATATCCATCTTCTTTATTCTACTCAATTCCTCTTCTTTCTAACCGATAAATCGGTATTCTTGAACCCTCATGCATCTTGTTTGAGTGAAGGTGGGATAAAAGGGATATGGAAATTATGTATGCATGTGGTGTGTGGGTGTGCGTGCGTGTGTGCGTGCGTGTTGTGTGCGTGTTGTGTTGCGTGGTGTGTGCTTGTTGGCTAAATACTTTTGTGTGGCTTATGTTGATGATAGATCTAGAGGTAGAATACTAATGAAATTACATGATAAGCATGACTTGATCTTGATTTTGTTGAATGATGGCGTTAAGATAAATCGATGGGAAAAAAGGAAAATAGTGAGACATGCATAAGTTAGGAGTATGTGTTGAATCTATTTTGTGATACGCGCCTATGTGATTTAAAAGGTGAAACCTCGGTTGCGAGGCCGGATAACGAAAAAGCGAAACTACTTGGAATTTAAGCAGTCAAGGTGGGCTTTACTCTTAAACTCTTTTATGTGCAAATTTATGACTGTGGAGAAATAAGGGTGGTTTAACTGTTATGCCATGCCTATGCTTGTTTTGTTGTGATATTGTGCGCCTGATGCCCAGTTTGAGAGTTCGCTCCATTAGGCTATAGGGCTACGGATATGTTTAACGAATTTGGGTCTGAGTACGGGCCGCAAACCCTACCAGGCTGTGTACACGAGGGGATCGGGAGCCGTCCTTGCTAGTCGGCCGGTCTCGTGGGCGAAAAGTGTGGCCACACTTTCGTCGCACCATGGAAATATGGAATGATTGTGATTGTGGAAATTTATGAGAAAATGGGGAGTTATTTTGACTGGCCAGTCTATGGAAAAATATTTTGTGATACTCGTGATATTCTCTTATAACTGCTTAAAACTCGAGTTCACTTGGTAAGGGTGGCATAACTTATAAAACGTTTTAGCAACGAGTTCACTGAGTATTTCAAAATACTCAGCCCTGCATGTGTTTTCCTTATGTGCAGGTTGAACGATGGCGAGCGGTGGCGGGTGTTGAGCTTGTTAACTAATTAAGATGGATAATTTGAACTTCGAGTGTAGTTGTGTCTTCATATATAGCTGCTCTTTTTCTCTTGGTCGTCTTCCGCTGAGTTTTTGATACACTTTAGTGTTGTTATGGATACTCTGCACTTATTCCTTTGGCTTTTGAGGCCTTAGGCTTTTCTTGAGGATTTTATCTTGGAAACCATATCATACTCTTGAGATTATGCTCGTTATTTATGATACCTTCCTATTTCTCATTTAAGCTTCTAGGTTAAGTTGTTGTTCTATTGCTCTGATGATTCTTTTCAATACTTTGGCCAAAACTCTTTAAATGAAACCCTAGCTTATGATTACTTCTTTGGAGTCCGTTTGGGTAGCAGCCGCCGCATTTATTGTACCCTAGGAGGGCGGGCTGTTACAACAATAACAATAGCTCTATTTATACTAATACTAACTTAATGAGCAAGACAACCAAGACATGGAAAAGATATGCAATCCCTGAATTATCTAACTAAATAATGCAACCAAATAATAATAAGATATTTAACGTATTAACTCCCCCGCGGTAGAAATCCACCTTGTCCTCAAGGTGGGAACCACGATGTAACAACCCGCCCTCCTAGGTACAATAAATGCGGCGACTGCTACCAAAACGGACTTAAAAAGAATTTAACATATCTAGGGTTTCATTTAAATAGGCTTGACCTAAGTATTAAACGAACTATCAGAGTCGCAAGTCAAATGGTTTAATCAAGAGAAATAATGAAGGATAAGTACTATAAAGTAAGATCAAAACTTAAGGGTTCAACAAATCCCAATGATACCACAAGATGTCTCAAGATTCTAAAACGAAAGGAACAAGTGCAAAATATCCGAATAATACTAAAGTGGTTCAAAGAAAATTTAGCGGAAACGACCAAGAGAAAGTGCAGCTATGTATGAAGACACAACTACGCTTGAAGTTCAAAACATCCATCTTAATTAGTTAACATGCTCAACACCCGCCACCGCTCGTCGCCGTTCAACCTGCACATAAGGAAAACACATGCAGGGCTGAGTATTTTAAAATACTCAGTGAACTCGTTGCCAAAATATTTTACAAGTTATGCCACCCTTACCATAGTGAACTCGAGTTTTAAGCAGTTATAAGAGAATATCACGAGTATCACAAAAATTATTTCCATAGATTGGCCAGTCAAACAACTCCCCACTTTTCTCATCAATTTCCACAATCTCAACATTTCCATGGTGCGACGAAAGTGTGGCCACACTTTTCGCCCACGAGACCGGCCGACTAGATAGGACGGCTCCCGATCCCACCGTGTACACAGCCTGGTAGGGTTTGCGGCCATACTCAGACCCGAATTCGTTTAAACATATCCATAGCCACTGTAGCCCATTGGAGCGAACTCTCGAAATGGGCATCAGGCGCACAATATCACAACAAACAGACATAGGCATGGCATAACAGTTAAACCGCCCTTATCTCTCCACATTCATAAATTTGCAACATAAAAGAGTTTAAGAATAAAGGCCACCTCGACTGCTTAAATTTCTAGTACATTCTTTCCTTTGTTATCCTGCTTCGCAACCGAGGTTTCACCTTTTAATCACATAGGCATATATCACAAATCAGATTCAACACAAATTCCTAACTCATGCATGTCTCAACGCTTTCCCTTTTCCCATCGATTTATCTTAACATCATCAATCAATCAAGGCCATGTTCATCACATAAGTTCCATTCGCATCTCAACTCTAGATCTAATCATCAACATGTGTCACACAAGAGTATTTTGCCAACATACACACAACACATACACGCAACACGCACACACACACGCAACGCACACACACACGCAACGCACACACACACGCAACGCACACACACATACATATTTTTCATATCCCCTTTATCCCACTTTCACTCAAACAAGATGCATGAGGGTTCAAGAACACCGATTAATAGGTTAGAAAGAAGAGGAATCGAGTAGAAAGAAGAAGATTAATATGAGAATACCTTTTTGAGAAAAACGAACGGTAGAAACGAAGTAAAGACTTGGTTCTTCAAAATTCTTGGATCAAACTTCAATTCTTCTTCAAAAGATGACAAAATATTGGAGAATAGAAGAAAAATTGGGGGAGGCGCACGGATTTGTCGAACGATTTTGACCATCTCTTCGACTGCATCGAGTCCAAGTGCCCTTCGTTCGCCAACTTCATCCCAGTAGAGGGGAGATCTACACTTTCTTCCATAAAGTGCTTCATACGGCGCCATGCCGATCGTTGCTTGGAAGCTGTTGTTGTAAGCGAACTCGATCAGAGGGAGTGCGGTCTCCCAACTTTCGCCTCGGTCGAGCACCACGGCTCTTAGCATATCCTCGAGAGTTTGTATCGTCATCTCGGATTGTCCGTCGGACTGTGGGTGAAAAGCCGTACTAAAGTTTTAGCGTGTTCCAAGCTCGCGCTGTAGACTAATCCAAAACTTTGAGGTGAACTTCGGGTCTCGATCAGACGTAATCGTCACCGGGCCTCCATGTAATCGCACGATCTCTTATATGTAGATCCGAGCTAGCCTATCCGATCCATGGGTCACGGGGATCGGTATGAAGTGCGCACTCTTGGTAAGTCGATCTATGATCACCCCGATCGTGGTGTTCCCTTTTAGGGTCCTTGGCAACGGCGTCACGAAATCCATGGCGATGTGCTTCCATTTCCACTCGGGTATCTCTAGCGGTTGTAACTTCCCGTACGGTCATTGGTGTAAGGCTTTCACCTGTTGGCAGGCTAAGCAGCGCTCCACAAAAGCTGCGACATCCCTCTTCATGCCGTTCCACCAAAAGGACTTCTTCAGATCCTGGTACATCTTTGTGCTCCCGGGGTGAGCAGTGTATGGGGTTTCGTGAGCTTCACTCATGATCTCGTTCTTGAGTCCCTCGTCGTCTGGCACGCACAATCTTCCTTCAAAGGTGAGAGTGTTTTCGGAAGCCTCGCTAAAACTTCCGGATTCACCGGTCCTTACTTCGACTCGAATCTCCTCTAACTTCGCATCCATCCGTTGTGCTGCAACGATCCTCGTCCTTAGATTAGGCTTTACTACCTTAGTGGCGATTCGGCCCTTCACGGTTTCGGGTGCCCTTACTACTTCTATTCGCAACTTACTCAACTTCCGTACCAAACTTTCCTCATCTGTTAGAAAAGTAGCGAGTTGCGAATGGTCTCTACGGCTCAAAGCATCTGCCACTACATTTGCCTTGCCAGGGTGGTAGTTGATGCCACAATCGTAGTCCTTCACCAGCTCGAGCCACTTTCGTTGTCGCATGTTCAGGTCCTTCTGCTCAAAAAAGTACTTCAAACTCTTATGATCCGTAAAGATTTCACACCTAACTCCGTAGAGATGGTGCCTCCAAATCTTTAGGGCATGCACTACTGCGGCTAACTCTAAATCATGGGTGGGGTAGTTCAACTCGTGCGGTTTCAGTTGTCGTGACGCGTAGGCGATCACCTTGTTGTTCTGCATCAACACACATCCTAATCCGACCTTCGAAGCGTCGGTGTAGACTACGTAGTTCACTCCAAGCTCTGGCACAGCTAACACTGGCGCGGTGGTCAATTTCTCCTTCAAGAGTTGGAAGCTCGCTTCACACTCCGGCATCCAGTTCACCTTGATCCCTTTCTTGAGTTGCTGGGTCATCGGTCTCGCTATCTTGGAGAATCCTTCTATGAACCTTCGGTAGTATCCTGCCAAGCCTAGGAAACTCCGAATCTCGTTCGGTGTCGATGGCGACTTCCATTGTTATACCGCCTCAACCTTGGCGGGGTCCACTCGGATTCCTTCTGCTGACACAATGTGTCCTAAAAAGTTCACCTCCTTCAGCCAAAATTCACACTTGCTGAATTTGGCGTACAACTTCTCGGTCCTCAACGTCTCCAACGCGATTTGAAGATGCTCTGCGTGCTCCTTCTCGTCCTCCGAGTAGACTAGAATGTCATCTATGAACACTAGGATGAACTTATCCAAGCATGGGTGAAATACCCGGTTTATCAAGTCTATAAATACCGCGGGGGCATTTGTCAGACCGAACGGCATCACGTCGAACTCATAGTGACCATATCTGGTACGGAATGCGGTCTTAGGTATATCCTCATTTCGCACTTTCAGCTGGTGGTATCCGGACTTCAGATCCATCTTAGAAAACACGCCGGCTCCTCGGAGTTGATCGAACAGATCGTCTATCCTCGGCAGTGGGTACTTGTTCTTGAGGGTCAATTTGTTCAACTCTCTATAGTCGATACACATTCGCATTGACCCATCTTTCTTCTTAACGAAGAGCACCGGTGCGCCCCATGGCGAAACACTGGGCCTAACGAAACCTAAATCCATGAGCTCTTGTAGCTATATCTTGAGTTTTTCCAATTCCTTAGGCGCCATTCGGTACGGTGCCTTGGATACGAGTGCGGCTCCAGGTTCAAGGTCGATCGTAAATTCTAACTGCCTATCCGGCGGCGGTCCAGGTAACACCTGGGGAAATACGTCTGGAAAATCTCGTACGATGGCGACGTCTTCGAGCCTCTTTTTCTCTTTCTCTTCTCCGTGGAGATAGACAAGGTAGGCAGGGCGTCCTTTCTTCATCATCACGGTGGCTTGTAATGCGGAGATTATGGCGGTTCGCCGGTTCATCGAGATTCCGTGGTACACGATGGGTTCCGTACCCTGAGCTTGTAGGGTTATCTGCCTCTCCTTACAACGAATCATCGCAAAGTTTGCGGTCAACCAGTCCATTCCTAGGATTATATCGACGTCTCCCATTGCCATAACTTGCAGGTCGTGAGTGACTAACTTAAGTTCTCCTAGTACAATTTCTACGTTCGAGCAAGTTCGGGAAATCTCTACTATCTATGTACATAACACGACATTCAATTTCTTAGCAGCTCGTTATAAGCAGTTCGTAAATGCGAAATATTTCTCGTCTCGTTCTACTGGTCATGTCTACACCTCTTGTTGGTGTATTCTTTCAGTGCGTGTCTGTCTGTAAAACTTATTTTCCGCGTGTATCTTAAAAGATTAAGCTTCCGCCTTCCCTTGTCGTGTCGCATCAAGAACTCAGAATATGTATTAAAAACTCAAAATTTAATCAAACAGTCTTAACTTGGATATAGACCGATTTCAACTCAAAGAAGCACTACAAAATATCTTTCATCAGAAAGGCTCCAAACTTAATCAAGGAAATAAGAATAACACTTCTAGCTCGACACTTTCAAATCTCATCATTGACAATTGGTTTGAAACAAAGCAAGGACTAAGTTCCATTGAACATAACTCGTCCATTCTGAGAATTAAATGGTTTAGAGGTATCAAGTAAGACCCATAAAGCTTGAGAATTTACTTTTGACGAGAGCTCGAAGAACATGGGATAGGTCATGAAAATAGGATGAAACTGCCCGATCAAAATTTGAAAAAAAATCCAGAGAACAATGAATGATATCGTTCAAACATGTCAAGGCCTAAAATAATCAGTTGTGGCAGGATTTAGAAACATAGACATAATGTCATGAAGTAGCACTAAAATGGTTCAACGACATCACGTTATTGAAAAATGGAATCACATCAATGGATTCGTGGTTTGTTAAAGACAGCTCAAAGTGAATGGACCTTTTCAAAAATTTAATACGATCGACCCGTTAAGGAAGAAGAGAACATGATAGCCTTAACTTGGTGTTGAAGAAAGAAAAAATATCATTGGGTATGAAACAGTATATGTAGTGAAACCAAGCTAAAAGAATTTCACTTCTGCCAGAAAGAGCTTGCCACAAACATGGTTAAAATAAAGGGGTGAACCAAAGTTCCAAGAAGAATATTCCACCCTTTGAAGAAAATATGTTTGGAGACGTAATCTACTGAAGGTCATGATAAGTCGTATTCTAAGCCTTGGTTACTGGTCAGTATGTCATGAAATGCATGTATTATCTGCAAAATAGTTGCTCAAGTGTGCAGGATTAAATGATCCAAGTCAGTAGGAGACGATTCAGGTGACGCAAGTGAAAAGGGCGCCAGAAGGGTGCAATACTGACCAGGATGCATGCCAGAGAAAAGGCTCGAGATGGAGAAGAAGGATAGCTGGGATGATCATTAACAAGGGCAGAAAAGTCAAAACGTGAAGGAAGTCTACCCTAAAAGCAAGGGCAAGCCTCCCTATAAAAGAAGCCACTTGGAGAGAGAGAAAGGAGTTGGTTCTTTAGAGTTCGGTTAGGAGTTCTAAGTTCTCGGTTCTCAAACACACTTAGTAGAATTCTCTCTAGAAGATCAGTCCTTCAGCATTGTCCAATCTCTCGTTCCTCGCCACAGCTATGGTCACTTGACGTCCAAGAGTCTGTCGGAGAAGTCATCAATCCACCGTTCCAGCCAGTTTGTCGTAGTAGTATAGCAGTATCATCGCCCGGAGTGGCAAAACAATCGTTATTTGGCTTTCTAGTTTAATCTTTACCTGTTTTCGTCGTTGGATTTGTCGCAAACATTTATCTTTGTTGCCTTTTGAAGTACTTGGTGAAGATCCAAACGTTTTAGCTATGAAATTTCTATTCCGAATTTCCCTTTGGTTTGAGTTTTTTACCTAGGAAAGTTAGATCTAGTCGTTGCTTTTAATTTCTAAGTGTTTTCTTGTCTGGAATTGTTGATCTGAAGTTGTAGTCATGTTTCCATTCTAATTTTCGTGCATGAGCTTTCTGTTCTGCGCTGTGATCACCACCTTGCATGTTAGTCAGTAGAAGTAAAACTGCAGTTTCACCGTTCATTTTAAGTTTGAGCATTTTAACCAATGGATCTTGAGTTTGAAGTTATGAATCTGAGTTTAGTTATGGTTTTTGTGTTCATATGATTTTTGTTAATACTCGGTGAAGAAGAAAACGTCAAAATCAACTTTAGTTTGAACCACTTTACTTTTAAGTTACTTTTGCTTTTGTTCCCTACTTTTCAGTTGTACTGTCCAGACCTGTCAGAGAGCCACCCAGCCACCAGATATACCCTTGTTGTCTAAATTTCCTCTTTTAGTAATTGTCTACTTTTCATATGCCTCTGAGACACCTTGTCCCCTATTTTCACGAACACCACTACATGCCTGTTATTTTCACGCCTACTAGTCAGTAGAGTACCACCTTTATTTCTTTCCTAGGTAAAATCTCAACCCAAGCGTGGTAGCTAACCAAAAACACCCAGGAAAGTCACCGCAGTTATCCGAACGTGTCCATCCTTGTGGGATTCGACCCTTACCTCCACTATACTAATCAGTAGAAGTGGGTTGAGGAAACTTGTTTGAAACCAGGTCCTGGTTGTCGTACCAACGACTCAGCTGGGTCGGGAATCTCTTCCTGATCAGTTGGATACACTCCAAATTACATACGAAAACCTGACGAGAGGGCCTCATCAAAATGGCGCCGTTGCCAAGATGGATGGCGTTCATAGCTGTTATTGTGTGTGATCTTTTTGGTGTACATACTGTTTATAATTTTCCTTTTCTTTTTGTTTTCAGTTTATGAGAAGTGGCTCGGCTCCTGGCCAGTGGAGACCAAGGAAACTTCCCCGAGGAACAATACTCGTTACCACTCGTTCAGGCCTGTCGACAGCACTGTCCGACCTAGGCACGAGCAGCGATGAGGAGAAAGAAGATCTAGAGTACCAACTCCAGGAGCTTCTACCCCAACCAGTAAGAACACTAGTGAGAATGGCTGAGCAAGGTGAGGACGATCCCGAGCTCGCAACACTTATTGCACACGCTGACGGAGATCCCCCACAAGCCATAGTGGTCACCCCAGGCCAGACCGCCTGTGATGTGAAACCCCACGTGATTGCAATCCTACCGACGTACTGTGGGAAGAGTTACTAGGGACCCTACGAATTCTTAAATGAGTTCTGCAAGATCTGTAAGGCGCAGAGGCGGCCAGCAGGAGCAAGCGAGGACAATTACAGACTGAAGGCCCTACCTTTTGTCCTAAAGGGAGAGGCCAACACCTGGTTCATGCGCCTGCCAGCCGACTCCATCAATACATGGGCCGATTTCAAGTCAGTTTTCCTAGCTGAGTTCTTCCCGTCTTCAAAGACAAGTGCATTGAAGAGGAAAATATCGTGCATAAGGCAAGAATATGATGAAACCCTGAGCGAGTACTGGGAGAAGTACATGAGTCTTCTGGAGTCATACCCCAACCATCGCATGAAGGAGATAGAGGTGCACCACACCTTCTATGAGGGGATGAACAAGGAGACCAAGGATCTGGCGAATTCATCATCCGGAGGCGATTTCACCCAGTTGAGAGTCAGTGAAGCCAAAAAGGTGTTACGCAAGCTGTTGAATGCGAAGAAGACGTACGACAACGCAAGGGATGGGTACAGCAGAGAAAGGCTACTGACCAGGAGGAACAAATGGATTTGAAGATGGAGGAATTAAAGAAGGAGTTGCTGACTGCAATCAAGCAGAACACTCCATCACCTTCTCCGACTGGAGGCAAAGAGGCCCCGGAACTACCATATGATCAGCCGAACAACTCGCCAGATGTGGAGCAAGCAAATGCCGCAGGATACTACAATTCCAATGGCAATTGGATTCCGGGAAGGTAGAGGGATGCACCGTGGAGGGACCACCAAAACTTCCGATGGGGAGATGGAAATCAGAATCAGAACCAAAATCAGGCTCAAAATCAACCCAACCCCCACCCGAATCAAAATTCGAACCGTGGCCCAACAAACCCTGACTACCAGTCTAACTGGGTAGGAAGAAACCAGCATCCTCAGAACCAAAACCCTCAAAACCAGAACCTGAACCCTGCCTATGTGCCACCCCATCAGCGAAACAACCAGAACCAAAACCAGAACCAAAACCAGAACCAATTTAACCCAGGGCCTCAACATAACACCCACAACCAAAACCAAAATCAGTACCAGCACAACTCGTTAGGGCAAATATGGATATGATGAACAGGCAGTTGGCCCAGCTCGCTAACTCGGTGGGTGAAATGAAAGGGAACTCAGGGAAACTCCCATCTACAGACCATGTACCTGAAAAGGCAAATGTGAGTAAGATTACACTGCGGTCCGGAACAGCCTATAATGGACCTCAACTCAAGAACCCTATTGGGGAGTCTAGTAGAGAAAGGGTTCTGAGCGACACCATCTCAGCGGAAGAGCTCAAGAGGCCTCTGCCTCAGATGGATGATCCGTTTTTTCTAAACGAGAAGCCTACTGTGGAAGGAAAGGAGGGAGAAACACAACCTGGAAATGAGCAACCGGAAGGAGCAATGCCCACATCGGAACCTCAAACCCGGGAGGCACCAAGGGAAAGTCCACAAGGACTAACTGGAGAGGCTAAAGGAGAAAAACCGTTTCCATATCGGTTTGTTACGAAGAGGAAGAAAGAAAACCCTGTGGATTTCATGTCGATTTTTGGAAAGCTGGATGTCACCATACCATTCCTCCAAACCGTGAGACTGCCCCCTCTGGGGAAGTTTATAAAGGAGTTCATAGCCGGAAAGGCCCAGGAGGATGAAAAAATCATGGTGGAAGGGATAGCGTCAGCTATTGTACAGGAGAAACTACCACCCAAGAGAGCCGACCCAGGTATGTTTACTTTACCCATAACAATTGGAGATGTAAAAATCGAGCATGCAATGTGTGATTTAGGAGCATCTATCAATGTTATGCCGTTATCCATTTATAATCGGTTGAAGGGGGTAAAGTTGTCAAATACTAGGGTGTTGATCCAACTGGCTGATAGGTCATGTATAAATCCTGAGGGTGTGTTAGAAAACGTGTTGGTCAGGATACAAAACTTTACTTATCCCGCTGATTTTTATGTAATTAAAATGAGTGAACCAAAAGCTAGGGAGTCTAGCGGGATATTGTTAGGAAGACCATTTTTAAGAACAGCTAAGACAATTGTGGATATGGCTGAGGGGACAATCTGTATTGACTTTAATGGTGAGAAATTTGTTTTTGACATCAATGAAGCCATGAAAAAACCAATAGATTCTGAAAATCTATGTTATGTTGATGTAATTGACCCCTTAGTCCAAGAATTTCTTGAGACCGAATTATTGCAGGAAAAGCTTCAAGCCTTGGATGTGTATGCCCAGGTTGATGTGGAAGCAGCTGCATGGTGTGATCTGATCAGTAGCCGGGGGTTGACTGACGAAGAGATCGAATAAACAATTATGGATGATTTCACTGTCTATGGAGACTCTTTCGACTCCTGCTTGCAACATTTGGATGTGGTACTAGAAAGGTGTCAAGCAAAGAGTCTGGTTTTAAATTTTG
Organism: Salvia hispanica; assembly: GCF_029641045.1. Classification (NCBI taxonomy): domain Eukaryota; kingdom Viridiplantae; phylum Streptophyta; class Magnoliopsida; order Lamiales; family Lamiaceae; genus Salvia; species Salvia hispanica. The sequence continues at coordinate 8,785,883 of NC_142696.1, read as the reverse complement.
AGAAATGCCACTTTATGGTTACAGAAGGAATTGTCTTAGGACACGTGGTGTCAGAAAAGGGAATCCAGGTGGATCAAGCTAAGGTGGATGTCATATCCAAACTACCCTTCCCTACTGATCAGAATGGAATAAGAGGTTTTCTGGGCCATGCTGGATTTTATCGAAGATTTATCAAGGATTTCGCCAAGATTGCCCGACCCCTTACCAGACTTCTCCAGAACGAGGTGGAGTTCATTTTCGACGAGCATTGCAAGGCTGCTTTTAACCTCCTTAATGAAAAATTGATTTCTGCACCGATTATTCAGGCTCCTAACTGGGATCACCCCTTAGAGGTGATGTGCGATGCTAGTGACTATGCAGTGGGGGCCGTACTGGGTCAGAAGATCGATGGGAAAAGGTACGTGATATTCTATGCATCTAAGACCTTGAATCAAGCCCAGCGGAATTATGACACCACCGAGAAGGAGATGTTGGCGGTTGTCTATTCATTCGAAAAGTTCAGGCAGTACCTACTGGGATCCAGAGTCATCGTCTATACTGATCATGCGACAATTAAGTATCTCATTGTGAAGAAGGAGTCAAAACTCTGACTGATCAGATGGGTGCTGCTTTTACAAGAATTCGATTGGGAAGTAGAAGACAAAAAGGGGGTTGAAAACAAAGTAACGAACCACTTGAGCAGAATAATACAAGAAGGGAACAGTGAGGATGTGAGAGATCGATTCCCGGAAGAGCATTTGTGTGAAGTGATTTTCTCCGCAAGGAAGATCGATTGGGAAGAAGTGATGAGGCTTACTAGGCAGGACGCAACAACCAAGGGCAAGGAGAAAGTAGGACAGGAACCCTGGTATGCGGACTTGGCCAACTACCTAGTGACGGGAGAGCTACCAATGGTTCCAAACGTGACAAAGGCTCAGAGGATGAAGATCAAGAGCGAAGCAAAGTATTATTTCTGGGACGACCCAAACTTGTGGAAGGCAGGAACCGACCAGGTCATAAGGAGATGTGTTCCCGACTGGGAGCAACGGGGTGTACTAACGCATTGCCACTCCTTGGCATGTGGAGGACATTTCAGGCCAAGGAAGACTGCCAGAAAGGTGCTGGAGAGCGGATTCTACTGGCCAACCCTGAACAGAGATGCATACGAGTTCTGCAAAGGCTGTGACCGTTGCCAACTTACCGGTGGGATCTCCGCGAGGGACGAAATGCCGCAAGTTCCAGTAATTGTTTGTGAGGTGTTCGACATCTGGGGTATGGACTTCATGGGACCTTTTCCCTCATCTTATGGGAACTCCTACATCCTGGTGGCAGTTGACTATGTATCAAAGTGGATAGAAGCCAAAGCCACAAGCACTTGTGAATCTAAAGAAGTCACCCAGTTCCTCAAGAGTCATATATTCAGCCGATTTGGGATACCAAGGGCAATCATCTCCGATCAAGGGACTCACTTCTGCAACCGAACGGTCGAAGCATTGATGAAGAAGTACGGAGTTCATCACCGCCTATCTAGTCCTTATCACCCTCAAGCCAATGGGCAAGCAGAGATCTCAAACAGGGAAATAAAGAGCATTTTAGAGAAGACAGTCAACCCCTCCAGAAAAGATTGGAGCACAAGGTTGGAGGATGCTCTGTGGGCATATCGGACAGCCTACAAAACTCCTATCGGGATGCCCCCCTATCGCATAGTCTTTGGGAAGATGTGCCACTTGCCAGTACGAATTGAACACCGAGCGTACTGGGCAGTTCAGCAGGTTAACGTGGATGCTAAGGCCTGTGAAGAGGAAAGGAAGCTACAACTACAAGAGCTGGAAGAACTCAGATTGGAGTCGTTTGACTCAGCCATGTGGTACAAGGAGAAAACAAAGATGTGGCACGACAAAAATCTGAGAACCAAGGATCTCCAAGTTGGTCAGAAAGTACTACTCTTCCAGTCAAGATTGAAGCTAATGCCTGGGAAACTCAAGTCAAATTGGGCAGGACCTTACATTATCACTGCACTACGTGCTAATGGAGCGGTTGAGATTTGTGGGAGTATCTCTAACTCTGAACCTTTTGTCGTTAATGGGCATAGATTAAAAATATATAGAGAAAATGAAGAGATGTGTGTAGTGGAAGAAATTCCACTACACCCTAATAGCGTCTAAATGACCAGTAGAAAAGGGGTTTAGAGTTCCACCTGGTCAACGTAATATGATTTGTGCTTATTGACCAGGTAAAACTTTAAATACCCTTAGTAATGATGTAAATATTGTGAATAGTTAGTAATTTAACTTAAGTTAAGAAAGAAAAAACCCCAAAAAGATTTTTTTTCGGATCTTAAATATTAATTTGGAGTTTGTACTGACCACGAGGATACCACTTGGGTGAAACTCTGAATTATATCAATGAGCCATTTATTTGCTTTATTTCTATTTCTAGCTAATTGAGAAGGGGGAGATGAGTAAAATTTTAATTTTAATGCGTGTTGCAGCTTTGCAGGCGAGTGCAGAGACTGGGAAGGCGCGTGGAGCAGGGACGTGACAGGCAACGTCCAATCAGCTGCGAGAACTCCCAACCGCCTTCCACACGAAGCGTCGCAACCTGGCAACCGCCTACAACCGGTCAAAACCCTCAACTGCCCACCCCATTATAAAATACCCCATCGCCTACCCCCCTTCACTTTACAAACCCTTACCTGCATTCTCTCACCCACAACCACCACCCCACTCCGAAAACCACCACCCCACTCCGAAAACTACCACCCCACTACGAAAACCACTGTGAATCACTACCAGAAAAAGAGAACCACCACCGATACAAGCCATGGCAAAGACAAGAGCAACCGATAACCTAACATCTACCACCGGCGAAGACCCGCCAGAAGTCCGAGCTACAGCCGAATCGCAGCCGCCAAGTCCACAACGATCACAGCCAACGCCGACGACACAAATTCCGGCAATGGTTCCTTTAGATGCACTGGCAGCGTATCTATGGCAACAAGACCGGAACAAAGATTGGACAGTGACCCTGGCTGGATTTAGCCTGACCGGAGGAATGCCGGCGACACCAAACCCTACCCCAACTGCAACCACAGTAAACCCACCCACCACCACCCCAAAAACCTCAAATACGACATCCGAAATGACCTCCCCAACAGTAACTGCACAATCAGAACCCTCTCACCCTTCTCCCATACACCAACAAACAGAGCCGCTCGACGTTAGCCCTCTTTCCGCCTATCAAGATCCCAACTGGGGAGAAACAGAGGAAAAGGAGAGTGGAGGGGGAGTAAGCGAGGGCGAGAAGGATGAAGCAGAGAAGGAGGAGATAGACCTGAACGAGATGGCCAAGAAGCAAGGGTTAATGACGGATGATGAGTTCCAAGCGGTTTTGAGCAAGGGAGATAGGATCGTGGTAAACCCTGAAGGGGTGGCTGAGGTACTGGACCTCGCATCCTAGGCAGTAGAAAGGGGGGAAACAACCATGGAAGCAGATGAGTCGGAGAGGGTAGTCCAACAATCCGTGGAGGAGACGATAGAAGAACAACCGGAGAATGCTGAGCAACTTGAGGAGGAGAGGCAAGAACCAGAAACACATCAAGAGGAAGCCTCAGTGGTAACTAAACCAAAGACAGTAAAGAGGAGGCTAGTGTTGAAGAACGACCCCAAGGCAGAAAGGCAGAAACCCCAAAGAGTGTCACGGAGATGCTTAGGAAAGTGGAAGTCCAACAAGGCAGGAGCAAACACAGCAGCAGATGCAGTGGAGGTCTCTAGCGAAGACGAGAAGACTACTCCTACAAAACCTGGGGAGGAGACTTCGAAAGATAGCCAGAAGGACACCCAAATGGAAACAGGGACAATATCATCAACGCCGACTGACCAGAAGGAGAAGGCTGACAGGGTGGCTGAGGGTCTGGACCTCGCATCAGAGTTAGTAGGTCGGGAGGAGGCGAGAAGAAGTGATACTAGTACCCGTGTGGTGACCGAGCCTACCACCCAGGAAGACGTTTCAACACAAGCAGACGAAGAAGCAGAGGCAATGGAAATCGAAGAAGCCAAGTACATCCAAGAAAGAAAGAGAAAAGGGAAAGTCCCTGCCAAGAAGAAACAAGCCGTAAAGAAACAGCGCACTGCCAATGCCAACATAGTGATCAGAGAGCTGGAAGGGAGAGGGAGATTAAGCGACATCGACTACACTTCCAGCGAGGAGTCTGACTCGGAGAGTGATATCTCTCTAGAAGGGGAAGAATACCATGAGCAGCAGCTCCCCGACAACCACCATGAACTAGTCCACCCTCCGGTAGAGAGGATCGTGTACCGACGGTGGAGGGTAGAGCTCACTGATGAGCTTATGGAGGACATGAAGCACTACGACGCCAAAAAGCTTCAAGACGCATTTGACGACAAGGAAGATAGCAGCAAGCAGGTCAAATGCGGAAAGGTACTCCACATACCCTCTTTGGATGAGTTATCTGTTCGTGATTCCTTCCTGGCCATTATGGAAGCATTGGGTTTTGAGTGGCTGTTAGAGAATAGGGACCCGGAGATATCTGTGAGATTAGCGAAGGAGCTTTTCACCACGTTTAGGTTCCAAGTCACAACGGACCTAGACAAGGTGTCAATTTCCTTCAGGATATTCGGTGGAGAGCTGTCCATGAGTCTGATCGAGTGGACCGTGCGACTGGGAATGTGTAGCCTGGAGGAGGCTATTGGACCAGAATGGAGAAGTCGAGAGAGGGGGGTACCGAGGAGACACATAGACTTTGAGCCCCAGGAATCCTGGGAGGAGCTAACACACCCTGATGCTGGTCAGTTCGCCTCCACTACATCCAGATCCACCCATTTCAACAATTCCATGCTGAGACTAGTGCAACTCTACTTGGGCTACAACTTACTGGGACAGGGTAATTTAGCTGCCAGGACGTCCATGACTGAATTGTACATGGTATGGTGCGCTAATCGCGGTAGGAGGCTGCATTTGGGATTTTGGACAGCCTACCAATGCCACCTGATAGCCACCCATCCAGGTAGGAACTTGTCCCTCTGCCACATACTAGGAGCCTTCGTGCGCAACAACATCATCATAACAGAGGCAGAAGACCTATCTCCGATGTACATGGTCGACGCTCCTGGCCTGTTCGATATACCCTTCTTCGTCCGCACCAACTTGGTATACTACAGAGAAGGAGTGCCCCAATTCTACCCGATGAGAGAAGCCCCTGGTGGAAGGGCACAACAGGTCCAAGAGGGACAAGCTGGGCAGATCGACCAAGCGCAAAGGCTGAGGCAAGAAAATCTGGAGAGGGCAGTAACTGAGCTAGCGGAGGAGAATAGACAATCACGGACAGAGATGGCAAAGCTGACAACCCTGATGGAGAGCATCCTAAAGGAATTGGCGAGAGGAAAGAAAAGCACTGGAGCTGGAACAAGTGGACATGGAGGACAGAACGAGGAAACCACCAGACATAAGGAAGAAGAAGGTGATGAACAAGAGGAGGCAGATGACAACCAACCGGAATCCACTGAAGAAGAACCAAAGGAACCACCTACACAGACCCATGCGCCAAGGAGGAGCTGGAGGAACGTCTGATCAACCCCCCCCCCCAAACTGACCAATTAGTTTTCTTTTTAATTTTTAGTTTTCTTTTATTTCTGTTTTCTTACTTCTGTAAAATGGGTAGACTTATGTCTATTAAATGTGAGCAAACCCCATTCATAACACTTAGCCTAATCAATAGTCTAAGTGTGAGAAGTAGAGGGTTTGCTAATTCAGTGCATGTGTTTTGTTATATTTTTTTTGTGTTCTGTTATAAGCATGTTACCTCACACTTAGCCTACTGCATAGTCTAAGTGTGAGGAGTTTATATGTTTATATATCATGTTTTGTAAATATTCTGATCTGTTTTGTAAATCTAAGTGTGAGAAGTTTTTAGATATAGTATGTGTTTGTTATAAATGTGTGTCTGTCATACTAACCATTCCCATTTTTCACTTCACAACCCGTATCTGGGGCAGACACTTGTGAAGAGAGAGGGGGGAGCAAATGGCCAGTATGACAAGTACATATGTGTTATTTGAGTCAGTGCATATTAGTTTTTTTCTTAAGGTTTGTTTAGGTCTAGGACTTATGTGTTATGTTTTTTTTAATGAATGGGCTTAAAACTCAACAGCCTCGAACTGACGGTGAGGGGAACTGCCGGAAAATAGAAACCACCCCCTTCAGTAACCCCTAGTCAGTATAGATGATGCAAGTATGAAGGAAAAACCCATCCCTTAGGTCAGACACGAAAGCCCTCTTAAAAGGGGAGTTAGAAGCCCCAAAGTGGAACTGCTTTCCACTAAACACTGAAAAAAAAGAAGAGTGGCTACCACATGATGTCTAGGGAAAGGTGACCGCGTGTAGCAAACCCTGAAGGCAGTAGGAAACCCCCCCCCCCCCCCCCCAAAAAAAAAAAAAGAAAAAAAAACCTACCCTTAGAACCACATTTTCTAACCCGATATATACCCCGAAATGACCCATCAACCACTGGAATTGTGTGTGTGCAAGGCATAAGGCATGGAGGTAACTGCCCAGGAGGACATACAAAAGAAACCAGCTGAAGAAAAGAAAAGCAAAGAAAGAAGGAGAAAATCGATCTGAAAAATTCCAGATCCAAAAACATAGAAGAAGGTATAAGGGTGGCAAAGCCACAGGAAAGAAAACCGAAGAAAATGGTCGCAGATACTTGACCACAAAAAGAGAAAGGAGGAAGAAGGAATAAGGGTGGCGAAGCCACAAGGAAGCTACTGACTAGTTGGAAGCCAATGTCAGAAATTGTCCAGCCGAAGAAGAAGCCCTAGCCAGAAGCCCGAATGCACACAGTTCTCCCTCATCAAATAAGTAGTTAGTTTTTGAACCCTAGAGCCTTAGGGACAACTACCCCAATCATTACAAACCAATAGCCCCGTTACAAGCCTTAAAGACCTTCAGGAGCTGCACGTGAGATCTGAGTCCGAAACATCTGTGGTTTAGCATTGAGAGAAAACAGTCCTAACATCCCCTGTGAGGAATGAGTGACTGAGTGAACCCAGTGTTTGGCCTAGGATTGGGTGATCCTGACAAGCAGAGATACTGACTGGGGAGGAAAAGGGGGGCGGCGGAAGTTCAAGGCTGCCTAAGGCCGGATTGCACCTGATCTCGAGGGGAAGGGTGGTTGAAAATATAGCCTGTTCTATGTGTTTAAGTTAACTATATGTGTTATGTGTTTGTGTCGTTGTTTGTTTTCTTTTCCTTTGCGTCAGAGTCTTGAGTCTAGTTAGGTAGAGTCGGTCAGGGTGAGTAACCAGGCTCGAATTCGACTTATTTCTTTTTGTTTGTCTTCACGCTTGAGGACAAGCATGTGGTAAGTGTGAGCAGTTTGATAAGTCGTATTCTAAGCCTTGGTTACTGGTCAGTATGTCATGAAATGCATGTAGTATCTGCAAAACAGTTGCTCAAGTGTGCAGGATTAAAGGATCCAAGTCAGTAGGAGACGATTCAGGTGACGCAAGTGAAAATGGCGCCAGAAGGGTGCAATACTGACCAGGATGCATGCCAGAGAAAAGGCTCGAGATGGAGAAGAAGGATAGCTGGGATGATCATTAACAAGGGAAGAAAAGTCAAAACGTGAAGGAAGTCTACCCTAAAAGCAAGGGCAAGCCTCTCTATAAAAGAAGCCACTTGGAGAGAGAGAAAGGAGTTGGTTCTTTAGAGTTCGGTTAGGAGTTCTAAGTTCTCGATTCTCAAACACACTTAGTAGAATTCTCTCTAGAAGATCAGTCCTTCAGCATTGTCCAATCTCTCGTTCCTCGCCACAGCTATGGTCACTTGACGTCCAAGAGTCTGCCGGAGAAGTCATCAATCCACCGTTCCAGCCAGTTTGTCGTAGTAGTATAGCAGTATCATCGCCCGGAGTGGCAAAACAATCGTTATTTGGCTTTCTAGTTTAATCTTTACATGTTTTCGTCGTTGGATTTGTCGCAAACATTTATCTTTGTTGCCTTTTGAAGTACTTGGTGAAGATCCAAACGTTTTAGCTATGAAATTTCTATTCCGAATTTCCCTTTGGTTTGAGTTTGCTTCATTTTGCCTAGGAAAGTTAGATCTAGTCGTTGCTTTTAATTTCTAAGTGTTTTCTTGTCTGGAATTGTTGATCTGAAGATGTAGTCATGTTTCCATTCTAATTTTCGTGCATGAGCTTTCTGTCCGGCGCTGTGATCACCACCTTGCATGTTAGTCAGTAGAAGTAAAACTGCAGTTTCACCATTCATTTTAAGTTTGAGCATTTTAATCAATGGATCTTGGGTTTGAAGTTATGAATCTGAGTGTAGTTATGGTGTTTGTGTTCATATGATTTTTGTTAATACTTGGTGAAGAAGAAAACGTCAAAATCAACTTTAGTTTGGACCACTTTACTTTTAAGTTACTTTTGCTTTTGTTTCCTACTTTTCAGTTGCACTGTCCAGACCTGTCAGAGAGCCACCCAGCCACCAGATATACCCTTGTTGTCTAAATTTCCTCTTTTATTAACTGTCTACTTTTCATATGCCTCTGAGACACCTTGTCCCCTATTTTCACGAACACCACTACATGCCTGTTATTTTCACGTCTACTAGTCAGTAGAGTACCACCTTTATTTCTTGCCTAGGTAAAATCTCTACCCAAGTGTGGTAGCTAACCAAAAACACCCAGGAAAGTCACCGCAGTTATCCGAACGTGTCCATCCTTGTGGGATTCGACCCTTACCTCCACTATACTAATCAATAGAAGTGGGTTGAGGAAACTTGTTTGAAACCAGGTCCCAGTTGTCGTACCAACGACTCAGCTGGGTCGGGAATCTCTTCCTGATCAGTTGGATACACTCCAAATTACATATGGAAACCTGACTAGAGGGCCTCTTCATGTCACAAGTTGCAAACAACTTTAGGATTAAAGTTCAATGACGGAAGCTCAAAATATCGTCCTTATGATGAATCAAAGGAGACTACTCAATCAAGATATCCAAAGTTACAAAGGCAAACACAACTTTCGAGACAAGTGACTCATGACTCGATATAGGAAAAGAAATAATGGGTATTACTTGCAAATTGTGAGTCCAACAAGGTATTAGATAAACAAGGGCTCACTGTCAATCGAGAGGTTCTGAAAAAAAACTTCTTAGGATCCAAGTAAGTACTGTTGACTAAAAGAATCGTTCATTCTAGCTACGAAGGTCGCACTCCTTCGCACATTTTTCCCGAGCCTGAACATGGCAACGTCTTTCTATGAAACCGTGGATTCCAAGTTGAGATTCATCGTATCTTTGAAATTAATAACTATTTTTGATGGTCGCATCTTCAAAGTTTCCTGGCCATGTCACATGGTCATTTTCGAAATACATATACACGTGGATAAGGGCTTTTCAAAATACATATACACCGAACCCTACCAAATTAGGGCTTTTAGATCTAGTTTTTTATGGATAAGATACAGAAATTTATAAATTAATTTCGCCTTCATCACTAGCCTATTTTAATTCATCTGAAGGTAAATAAGTCATACTAACATGTTACGTAGATTTTACTTCGTTCCAGAATATATTACTTCATTCTAGTAGGTTTTTACTTCATTCCAGTAGGTTTTTACTTCATTCCAGTACGTAAATGTGGTTTCGCCGTCGCATGCCGTTCTTTCCCTCTACAATATCTATCACCAACGCCATGACGCTAATATGGTTTAATAAACACATAGAATAATGTAATAAATTATTGGAATGAAGTATGTGTAGAAGCATTTGAAGTACAGAATGAAGTAATAAACCTATATAATGAAGTAAAATGGGCTTGTAATGAAGCCGGAAAAATTTTCACAGCAGCACATCTCATCAAAAAAACTAGATCTAATGGCCCAGATTTGGTCTCTAGTTCGGTCTTTAAAATTGGTTCGACATTGATCACAACTCTATATATATTTATATATATATATATATATATATATATATATATGGGGAGCATTAAGGTCCTATTGCCCCCTTAGTGTCTATTTCCTTCTTAATATCAACCGTTAGATTAGTATGATGGACGGACTAGATGAAGCCTCACAAAATCATCCCGTGTTGCATTATTAGGTTCATTCTGTGCATTATATGGGTAAAATTGTAAAACAGCCATAAAATAAAACGGCAGGAGCGAGATTTAAGCAATCCTTCCATATGCTCACTCTCTCTCTCACTCCAAACGTCTCTTCCCATCAGCCCACGATTCTCAAATCTTCTCCCCCATTTCAAACTAGGAAAAACCCTAGCCGCTACTCAAATTGAAGACACACCATCACTCCCGCTGATTTTTCACCGGGAAAAGCACCGCCGGTCGACGATTCATAGTTCTAATGTGATTCCTTCGCCGTGCGATGATAGATTTACAGTCGACAACAAGGCGGGTTTCAAAAGTTTCGATTTTTGGTAAGAGACACTTCTAATCGTCAATTTTCGTCATTAAAACAGTGACGATTTCGTCACACATTTGGTCGACACATTTAATGTTTCAATTTTTCGTAATACCCACTGTTAATCGCCTATTTTCACCGCCGGCACACCATCTAATCGTCGATTCAATGTTTCTCCTAAACAATATCACGTTTTTCACACTTGTTTTGGTCGAGATTTTTGTAAATCGTAAAATCGTGTTCATTTTTGATAGGGTTCTGTCCATTATTGAAGTTTGTAGTGAATGACTGGTTTCCAATTGTGTATTGGGCGATTTGGTTGATGAAATCGTATCTGGGTTGATTTTTGGTTTGTCTTGCATTTGCCTTTATATTCATTCGTGCATTATTTGATACAATGTGTACATTATTGTAGGTAGTGGTGTGCATTACTTTTTTGTTTGAATCTACATCAGTCGGTTTGATAAAATGCCTGAATATTGAGTGAAATTTGTATTCATATTTGCATTATTTGTTGCCATTTGTACATTATTGTAGGGAGTGGTGTATATTATTGTATAGAGTGGTGTACATTATATTTTTTGTTTTACTTTAAATGCATCGGTTTTATAAAAGGTCAATGGTTGATAGAATGTAATATTCATTGGTGCATTATTTGCTTACTTTTGTACATTATACAATTAGTATTGTGCATTAATGCGATACATTATTGATTTTTGGGCAGCGGTGAAGCAGCCTAGGTTAGATATTGACGAAGCGGTGGATGATGTTCTTCCACTTGCGATTGCGCAAAAGTTCAGGGAGAGGTTGGTTGAGCAACAAAGGTCCTATTGCCTCCCGTCTGATTTCCAAGAGGGAAAAGGCTAAAAAGGAGGCTACGAGGCCTCTTAGACGGTGCAAGGCTTGCGATGAGATGGGACATCACAACTCTAGAAACTGTCCAATGTTTAAAGAGATGGCGAAGGAGAAAGAGCTCCATAAGGGCAAGAGGAAATCTTGATGTATCTTGTACCTAAAAACATTATTAGTTCTACTTTTCGGTTTAGTCTTAGTTATCATTTCGTTTCGAATGTTATTAATCCTACCACTGTCAACAATTTATGCATAATAATTTTACATTTTTAGTTTGTTAATGTACATTATTAGTAACGAAGTTGTACATTATTGTCTACAAACACTTAACTTTCTGTACGTAATTATCGAAGTAGAGTTCATTATTAGACACATTTTGTACATTACACATAATATCATTCCATTATTAAACTGTTAACATACATTATTATTCATGAAGATGTGCATTATTGTACGCAATGACATAACTTGGTGTACATTACATTTCTGGGGCAGCTCATTAATAAGCACATTCTGTACATTATTCATCTAATTTATCCATTATACAATTTCTTGTTGCGTTCCCTATTGCATACAACATAATCGTCCATTAATGAGTCAATAATAACCATTACACAGTACTATATGTACATTATGTTTATCAGTTAAAACTACTCCCTAGCCGAGACTATATCTATACCCTAGAGGAATGACAAAAACTCGTTCACTTTGGCAACAATTGTGGTACTTACTACATACTACACCCTAGCCCCAAGGATTGCTAAACCCTTGGGGAATAAATGAAACGTGCGCCGAACAATCAATCAGCGAACATATACATTACCGATTAGATATCGTCCATTACAGAGTTGATAAAAATCATTACACAGTAATATATGTACATTATGTTTACAAGCTGTAACCTACGAAAAGAAAACACGAAACACTGAAAACAATGGCTGATTTCATGAAAAAAAATGACAATTGATGCAAAATAAAACTAATATATAAGAACGAACTAATCACAAACAAATATATAAAACCATAGATGTCAATTGCACAACTAATACAATAACTTTCTATCAAAATTTATCAATAATAATAAAAAAAACGTCTTCAATTGAAAAAAGACGACAACAATTTCTTGAGAAGGTCTTCAATGGAGAAAAAACGATGAGGGAGAGAAGATATATTGTTCGAATCCTTCAATGTCAACATCTCCATATCCGATCTCAACCGCTGCGGAAGAGATCAGAAACGAAATTGTGGAGGAATTGGAATCGGCGTCGTGATTTCTTCTCTCCACCATTCACGACGCCAATCTTCAACAAGAGTAATCGGAGAATATATTCAACGGAGAAGAATGATTTCAGCAGTGCTTGTCTTCAAGAAGAACTTCTTCAGCGCATAAAAAAGAATGAATAATTAGAGAGAGGAATCGTGTAATCTGTAGAGAAAATAAACATAATATTTGGTAGAGATAATCAAGGAACTTACCATAACTAAAATATTTGTGAATACCAACAACAACATTTTCGGTTTTATTTAATCATTAAATTAAATACAGGTGGCGCTATTTAGGTCCCTTAGATCTTGAAAATTGATGGTGAAGATTGAGAAGGAAAAAGAACAAAAGATAGAAAAAGGATATGAATACATCCCTATATATATATATATATTCGTTGGTTTTATCACTCAGGAAAGTGATATTGCAGTTGTCAACTTATAACTAAGTTCTAGCACGTTCAGTCTGGCCTACTTCTTTGGCACTCTATAATTTCAAGCATAGCTTGAAGTCTCGTACTTCAACGTATATTTGATCATTACCTAACTCAAGCTCCATATGGCTTCTACATTCGCAACAAATTTGAAAAGTTCTACATTTCACTTTCTTAGTGGTTCTAACGATACCTCGTACTTCATCGGTCATGAATTTTCACCACATCAAACGCCATCCATATATTTCACAATTAAACATGTTTACCATATAAACCATTCGGTGTTTCATAGCATAACAAGCATCGTACAACGCTCAGTCAATCAATCATTTATGGAATCGCATTTCATAAAACATGCAGTTCATGCGCATCTATATCACAATCACAACTCTCAACTACACGCGTATCATGCTAGGTAACAAGTAATTCAGGTCCATGTGTTGCAAACATTGTAACATAATTCTCACAAAATCACGTTTCGCATTTCACAATTTCACAAGTTCACAAACAATATTCCATGAATCATCATTCAAGAAGCATCGCTTCACAAGTACATAATATTTCCTAACTCCTAGGAATCATCATATGGCATGCTTTCTATTTTAACAATCAAAATATTTCCCACTGGAACTTTTCAAAAGTATAACATGTTCATCCAAAAGTCATAGTAACATTCCGTACCTCTTTCTTCATGGTTGAACGGGACGAGTTGCGGTGTTGAGCCTTCCATATTTAGTACGTTAGAAAATGATTACAATGACAACATAAATTTTGAAGAGACTCTTGGGTCCAGAGCGGAAAGAACTGAGGCTCTGACACCAACTGTAACATCCCGCCCTCCTAGGGTACAATAAATGCGCCGACTGCTACCAAAACGGACTTAAAAGAATTTAACATAGGCTAGGGTTTCATTTAAAGAGGCTTGACCTAAGTATTAAATGAACTATCAGAGTCGCAAGTCAATGGTTTAATCCAGAGAAATAATGAAGGATAAGTACTATAAAGTATGATCAAAACTTAAGGGTTCAACAAATCCCAATGACACCACAAGATGTCTCAAGATTCTAAAACGAAAGGAGCAAGTGCAAAATATCCGAATAATACTAAAGTGGTTCAAAGAAAATTCAACGGAAACGACCAAGAGAAAGTGCAGCTATGTATGAAGACACAACTACGCTTGAAGTTCAAAACATCCATCTTAATTAGTTAACATGCTCAACACCCGCCACCGCTCGTCGCCGTTCAACCTGCATATAAGGAAAACACATGCAGGGCTGAGTATTTTGAAATACTCAGTGAACTCGTTTCCAAAACATTTTATAAGTTATGCCACCCTTACCATAGTGAACTCGAGTTTTAAACAGTTATAAGAGAATATCACGAGTATCACAAAAATTATTTCCATAGACTGGCCAGTCAAACAACTCCCCACATTTCTCATCAATTTCCACAATCTCAACATTTCCACGGTGCGACGAAAGTGTGGCCACACTTTTTGCCCACGAGACCGGCCGACTAGCAAGGACGGCTCCCGATTCCACCGTGTACACAGCCTGGTAGGGTTTGCCGCCCTACTCAGACCCGAATTCGTTTAAACATATCCATAGCCCTATAGCCCAATGGAGCGAACTCTCAAACTGGGCATCAGGCGCACAATATCACAACAAACAGACATAGGCATGGCATAACAGTTAAACCGCCCTTATCTCTCCACATTCATAAATTTGCAACATAAAAGAGTTTAAGAATAAAGGCCACCTCGACTGCTTAGATTTCAAGTATGTTCTTTCCTTTGTTATCCTGCTTCGCAACCGAGGTTTCATCTTTTAATCACATAGGCATATATCACAAATCAGATTCAACACAAACTCCTAACTCATGCATGTCTCAACGCTTTTCCTTTTCCCATCGATTTATCTTAACATCATCAATCAATCCAGGCCATGTTCATCACAAAAGTTCCATTCGCATCTCAACTCTAGATCTAATAATCAACATGTGTCACACAAGAGTATTTTGCCAACATACACACAACACACACACGCAATGCGCGCACACACACGCAACGCACACACAGATACATATTTTCCATATCCCCTTTATCCCACTTTCACTCAAACAAGATGCATGAGGGTTCAAGAATATCGATTAATCGGTTAGAAAAAAGAGGAATCGAGTAGAAAGAAGAAGATTAATATGAGAATACCTTTTTGAGAAAAACGAACGGTAGAAACGAAGTAAAGACTTGGTTCTTCAAAATTCTTGGATCAAAATTCAATTCTTCTTCAAAAGATGACAAAATATTGGAGAATAGAAGAAAAATTGGAGAGAGTGAGAGAAGAGGGGGAGGCGTGTACTATGGGTGAGGTGGGGCAAAAATTATGGGGCTAGGGTTAGGGGTTTCTCTTATTTATAGTTCTCAAAAAGATCTTTAGGTAGATAAAATAGAATATTTGGTAAGATTTGATTCTACACAATAAAATATTGTGGAGTAGGGAAGAAGAAATAATAAAATGAACTAGGTCTCAAGGCATGTAATTTTCGAAAATAATATTTAGCCAAGATTTTGTTTGGTATATTTTTCGGAGTAGAATAAAATATCACGGAGCAAAATAAAAATAAGAATTCTCCCAACTAGGGATTGAAATAGGCGTTTCTATGCCTTTTAAATAAGGCATGGATTTTTTTGTATTAACTAAAATAAGACATGGCAAGATCTCTTGAGGTATGGAAAGATTTGGTAGAATATTCTTAATTCTAGTATGGAAGGAAATCAAATAAGGGATCCATTAAAATAAAAATAAATCCTTCATTCCCAAAGATAGGTGATTTTCGAAAATCACCTTAATAATAATATGGCTCGATTTTTCCCATTAAGAAATTGGGAAATAATTGGGTTTTGGATTTAATTTGGATAAATATCCCAAGAATTAAATTAAATCCGGAAAAATAGAATTACTCCTTCAAGAAGTCAAGGGTTCGAAAATCTCAAGAATTAGGTGGCTCGTATTTATGGAAATTTTCTCTAATATTCTCACTCACCCTTAAACAATTAATTCACCTCATAAATTAATAAATCACATGCCACATCACATAATCAACAAGTTTGAATTTTCAAACTTCCAACGCAAACCCTAGACTCGACTCGATCATAGCAACTCATGCAATAAATGTATTCATAAATTAATTCACGTCTCCCACGTCATCAATAATAAATTTTTGGGCTCTAAAATTAGGGTTTGAAAATCCGGGATGTTACACACGAAGCAACATCAACAACATCAACGAGCAAATTCGGTGAAAACAAAAGTGTTGAGGTTTCCCCTCCTGGATCAAATGCGATCACAGACTTTGGGAACATACGGCTCCTAGTAAGCTTGAAGAACTCTTTTGCATATCTCCTAGGCAGGTTTCTATTTGCCATAGCAATGTCGAGAACTTTCAATGGGACTTGCCCAATGCCATCTTTGTCTATCTCGTGGAACAATTGTTTTCCTTTGAAGAAATCTTGCACCAAGAGAAGCCCATTCTCATCTGGATGATCATCCTATGCATTCTCAATGGACTCATCTATGCCCTCTTTTCGCACAACACAAGTCTCATCCGTAGAAAGTATGCTTTGGCTTCCACTACCTAATTGCTTTTGAGTGCCTTCAATAAAAACATCACCAGTGCCTGCAGGACAACAACTGCAACCGGCCTGCAGGGCTGTTCGTGGTAGGAATACGCTTGATGCGGCGGGTCATAGGCCATCGGTGGATTCTGTGGCCCGGCGTAAGGACTTCGCAGCAGTTCGTACGAATCCGTGTAGGTGTATGGAGGCGGCAGCTGTCGGGCAGGTTGGTAGTCTGGTTGATCCCAACATGATGGCTGGTGCGGCGAGGGCTGGCCGTATTGCTGAAGTCCGAGCTGCTGGTGTTGGATGGGTGGGTTCCAACAAGTTGGTGGGTATTGCGGCAGGGGATGCAGCGTCGGGATTTATCCGGCGGTGTAGCAGGGCTGGTGGCTGGTGGACTGGAATTGCGGCTGTGAGGCAGCGTTTAGCCGGGTCGGTCGGGTGGATCAGGTCCGGGTTGCAACGGAGGGAGCGTTGATGCTACCCTATGCTCATGCTCAATCGGGTGAACCTAGCGAGAATATGCTCCAACGTTGCTGCTGTTGAATTCAATTGCAATCCTTCAGATGCATGCGATATCTCCGACCATGAATGAAGATTGACTTCGGCCATGAGTTCGAGGATGAAAGCACCAATTTGATAAGGGTATTTCCCTTATCACAATGCCAAAGGCGATAAATAAGATAAAAGAGAAGTTTTGGGAGGCGGAATTCCGTCGACAACTTAAGCTTAAACAAAGTGAGTAAAATAAAACAGAAAGAAACGTAAATTCAAATATTCATTCCATGATTGAAGACAATAATAATTGCCCTATTTATACTAATACTAACTTAATGAGCAAGACAACCAAGATATGGAAAAGATATGCAATCACTAAATTATCTAACTGAATAATGCAACCAAATAATAATAAGATATTTAACCTATCAGTGAGGAACCCACAAAATCTTGCTACCAGTCTTTGAGTACACTATTTATTGGTAATTACTCCCTCTGTCCAACTTTAGGAGTCCCGTTTGAGTTTGACACGGATTTTAAGAAGTATAAAAGAAAGTTGGTGAAAAAAACAATGGAATCTGAGTCTTCTTTTATATATTAATTTTATAATAAAATGTGAGTGGAAAAAGTTAGTGGAATGTGTAGCCTATTACCATTTATGTAGTATTCCAAACAGAACTCCAAAAGCGGGACACCCAAAAATTGTCAACCGGGACTCCTAAAGTGAGACGGAGGGAGTATATTTTAATAAATTACTCTCTTCGTTCGATTAAGATGACACATTTCTTAGTCGGCTCGGGATTTTATGAGTTGTTAGTTAATACTATCTCCATCCATTAAAAATAGAAACTACTCCCTCCGTCTCGCTTTAGGAGTCCCGGTTGAGTCGGGCACATGTTTTAAGAAAAAAGTGTTTGATTATGTAATAAATAAATATTGTAGTGGATGTTGGGACCCACTTTTAATGGAGTGTCCAATAAATAAATGTTGTAGTGGATTTTGGGACCCACTTTTAACACTTTTTTATTAGTTGTAGTGGATGTTGGGACCCACTTTTAACACTTTTAACACTTTGTAGGCATTTTTTATTAATTTATCCCAACCGGGACTCCTAAAGCGGGACACCCAAAATTGATCAACTGGGACTCCTAAAGCGGGACAGAGGGAGTATTTCTATTTTGGGTTGTCCCTTACAAATAAAAACTTTCTATTTTAAGATTTGAATCCCACATTCCACTACTTTTTCTTTTCTTGTCTCTTACTTTACTCATTTTTCTCTTCCTCTCTCTTATTTTACTTATTTTTCTTTTCTCTCTCTTACTTTACCAATTGTGCATTAAAACTCGTGTCGTTTAAAAAATTTCTATTTTTTAAGGATGAAGGTCAAATGTAGAGAGTAGGGGTGAGCAAAATAACCGAAAACCGAATATCCGAACCGAACCAAACCGAAATTTTGAAATTCGGTTCAGTTTTTTCGGTTCGTTCGGTTTTAAAAATATAAAAATTTCGGTTTTTCGGTTCGGTTCGGTTTGGGCGAAAAAAAACCCTGAAAAACCGAAAAACCGAATTATATTTTAAATATATTATTATATATTTTTATCCTATTAATTTAGTATATTATATCATATATATAATATATATATTCTTCTAATATATTTTTATATAATAAATATTATATATATTATATTAATTTTATATTTTATATATTTATATTCTATTAGTATATATAAAATAAAATAAATTAGATATATTAAAATATACTATTTTTTTTGGTTTTTCGGTTTTGTTTTGAAATTTCGGTTTTTTCGGTTTGGTTCGGTTTTTTAAGTTCGGTTTTCAGTTTTTCGATTTTTGGTTTTTTGGTTTTTCGGCTCGGTTCGGTTTCAATTTTAGCCTAAATTCGGTTTTTCGGGTTCGGTTCGGTTTGGGCGAAAACCGAACCGAAACCCAAATGCACACCCCTAGTAGAGAGAAAGATAGTTGAATACTTTAATTGAATTGAAAAAAATGGTTGATTGCATTGATTGAAGAGATAAAGTTATTTTATTGTTTCTAAAAAAAATAGTATATTTTACAAAAATATAATATCAAGTAAAACATTTGTTGGTAAAATTTCCAAGAAGACAACATTATCGGTTTAGTTCGCACGAATATCCGTGATGAGCTAGGAGCATGGAGGGCTGGTTTTGTAGCTAATGTTGGGGTTTGTTCGATTTTGACGGCAGAGATTTGGTGTCTCTTCCATGGAGTCCACCTGGCAAAAAATTTGGGCATCCGGAAGCTAATAGTGGAAAGTAATAGTGCTGTTGAGGTTGCCATGATGATGGGGCATTTTGAGGTAACTGTTAACTGCCAGAATATTGTGGAGAGGTTGCGTGGCTTATTACAAGATTTTGAGTCGGTGGTAATTCAACATGTGCATAGAGAAGGTAATTTTGCTGCAGACTTTCTCTCCCATTATGCGTATAGCTTTCATAAAGGAGTTCATGTTCTTGAAGGCCCTCCACCGGGTATGAATGTTTGGCTACTTCATGATAGATTAGGTGTTACTTATTTGCGATAGTTTCTTCAGTTTTCTGGATTGTGCCCAGCTTTCTTTACCAAAAAATAAAAATAAAATCATGTTATATGTGGCAACCACGACGTAGTGGAGTATTTGCTCGATATATCCGACGTAAAGTATGCCGGAAATATTTATGAGAGTTTACTTAGTACAATTCTAGTTGGAACAAATATTATGAGCGGGAGCGGGAGGAGATCATCTGCTGTTCCACAAACACAGCATATCATGCTGTGGTATTAAACGCACATCACACTTAATGAAACGCAAGATTGGTTCTTTTCCTTTTCTTTTTATAATATTTTTATTTTGTATAATAGCTATGATATTTGTTGTTTAAACACTAAAATATTCTATGTAAATCAAGTACATTCATGGTTAGCATATCTATAATTTCTTGTGCATGTATATTTATATATTTTTTAAGTACTTTGATTTTATTTAACGTTTTTGCTTTTATATTTAATATTACTCCCTTCGTCCCTAAAAAGTTTGTTCCAGTTTTCTATTTCCGTCCGTGCACAAAATTTGTCCCATTTCATTTTTTTACTATTTTTGGTAGTGGACCCTATATTCCACTAACTTATTCCAACTTGTTGGAAAAATAAATTGAAGTGTCCTATGTATGTTGGGAAGAGAATATTTGGAGTCCAAAACTTGTTGGGAAGAGAATAACATTATATTGTGGAGTTCCAATAAGTATAGTTCCTAGGTATATTTATATATCTAGGTCCTATAAATATCTATGTAGTATGTATCTCAAAGAAGAATTCAAATCCAATACAATGTAGTTGATAAAGATTTTAGTGTCTTTTATTTTCCGCATTTTACTTTTCAACATAGTATCAGAGCAGGTTCGATCCTTAGCATGGATTGATCTGTCTCTATATCAAAAAAAAAAAAAATCCAAAAAAAAAAAAAAACATAGGCAGCAGGAGGCTCCTGCGGTTAGCAAGAGGTTGTGCCCAACGGTAAGTTCTTCACCAACAAAGTGATGGTATAGCAAGACTCGATGGAAATGGCATCATGACGGCAATGGCTGCGACTGCGTCTGAGGCTGGCGGTGGCAGCTGTGTAAACGACGGTGGTGCTTGGCTGGACCGAGACGACAACAGTGAGTTCTCGGCGGTTGAATTTCAAATGGGCATCAATGGCGAAGCCTGACCATGGAGACACAACAGCGAGATTTAGAGACAGCAGCGCTACGGAAGTAACATAGACGGCAAGAGGGCGTCGCAGTGGCGCTGGCGGTGAGGAAGCTGGTTGAATGCAGCACGGTGCCGACTTTGTGCCAGAAGCAGCGAGCGCGATAGAGCCGACGGAGAACTAACGAGCAAAGAGTAGAAGGCAAGAAGACTCCGAAAGAGAATCGTTGGACAGCCATAGTAGCTCAGTCCGTTTCTCCAGAGAAGAGATGATGGCTCCATAGATGAGTTAATGAATCGTCCAGCTGAGGGAAGAGAAAGCACACAACCGAACGATTCCTCTTCGAACCACCGAAAGAAGAGCTGAGATTGTCAAGAAGGTAGCAGCCCAGCCAAGAGATCAATGGTGTCCATTGAGCGATGCCGCCCAGCCACTGTCAAGAGAAGAAAACAGAGGAGGGGTCCTCGGTTTGTCCGGCCGAGGGGGAGAAAAAGAATCCCACCGAACGATCTCTCTCCAAATGTAAGTTGGTTGAGAAGCCAAAGATTCTACCAATGAGAAGGTGAGAAAGCTGCCTGGAATGAATCTCGGAGATGCATTCTGAGCAAGACTAAAGAAGGAGAAGCCGAGACTGCCAGAAAGGGAGTTGAGAAAGCAGTAATTTTAAAGTAGGCGTGACGCACAGCCCCGTTAGAAGGAAAAGCCAACTGTAGCAATGATAATAGAGTTTATGTTCACATGGAAAATTTGAGAGGTTGATTGGAAGAAGAGGCGAGGCCGGCCCAATTGGATAAGGCCGAGGAGAAAGGTGGCACCATGCCTATCACATCTCCTCAATCAGGAGAATGAAGTTGGAGGAACGAAAGGGGATGCTGATGGAGTTGGAGCAAAGTCTTCCCATGAAGAAAGGAGTATGTTACTAGAATGATGAGGCTGTGAAGGAGCAGATGCAGCCAAGGAAGCCATCACTAAGAAGGAATGACCACGAGCACTAGTCGCCTATTTCACTAAGGCAAGCAGACGGCGGTGAATATTTTGTAACAGCACGTCGCTGTAACCGTTAAGAGAGAAAGCAGAATTGCCAGAGAAGACAAAGAGAAAAAGACCACAACGGCTGGTTGAGAAGAGTTGGTCAGCACAAAAAGCCGACAGCGGGGGAATGAGAAGAAGAAACGTCGAGAGGGCGAGTGCAGAAGTTGGTCGTGATGTGTCTTCGTGCAAAGGGTGGAGCCAACCAGAAGTGTTTGGCTATTACTCGCCAGAGTTGGTGCCACTGAACATGTTGGCGGCGAGAAGAAAAACAGAAAAGAAAAGGAGGCACTGTTTGACCGTCCCTCAATGTTTTCACATAAAGAAGATGGCAATTTGGGCTAGTGTTGGGCTCAAAGAAAGTTAAAGAATGAAAAAGGGAAAGAATATGGGCTCATTGTAATTGAGCGGAATGGGCCAAGAATGGCCTTCCAAAATGAAGCTTTGTGGGCTGCAAGTTAAATTCAGCCCGAAGACGAGTAAGCTCCTCGACACGAGTCAAAACTGTCAGTCAACGAAAAAAAAAAAAAACTAGGTTGTCTCCTGGATACGAGCTAAAACTGTCTAAGATGGCTCCTAATGGCACGAGCTAAAATTGCAGAATATGGCTCCTAAAGGCACGAGCTAAAACTGCCGAAGATGTCTCTAGACACGATCTAAACTGTCATCAGAAAAAGTGAAGAACTCCTGAATACGAGTATAAACTATTTATCAAAGTGAAGATTGTGCAAGTTAAGTTTCGAAAAACTCGATACTTAACTTGAGGGGGTGATGCACTTTTTATTAGCACTAAAAATACCTGCAAGTATACAGGGTAGATCTAGTATAGCTAAAGGTTAGTACCGGGATATCGAACACGGGAAATATAATTGCAACTGGCTATTATGTACTAAGCGTCAAATACTATCTAGAGAAACAAGAGAAGTTTTGGGTTTTTGAAAGTAAAACAATTAAAAGCAATCAAACAACTAAATGCAATTAAATCACAAAGATAAAATATGAGAGATAAGAGAATTCCATGGATGTGCGTTCACAGTTATGGTTATACAAATTCCAACTACAATACCCTAGCACAGTTTATACTTTGAAAGGACGAGTCACCTAGCTTATGCTCATGCGATACAAACGTTGATTACAACATTAGGGTTGCCAATCCTAATACTTAACTCCAAAAAGCTCCTAAGACCCTTGAAAAGTCCTCACTCTCAATTAACAGTGCCGTTTTAAGGGAAGCTAACTGTAGCGTCTACTAAGTGGATCTAACTCGCTAGAACTCTGTCACATTTATGAAGCAAGTTATATTAAATCATACACAATTGTGTCACTCAATCATGCAGCATCAAAACTACTTAGGGAAGAAACAAAGTAAAAACAAAACGGATATTAAATAGAAAAGGAATTGTATAAACCAATAAAAGATACTAACACATCTGAAGAGACACAACTACGTGTGTGGGTGGTCACTGTGTGCATAGAAAGAAATAACAGGTTTCCTAGGTCCAGCAAATCCGCTAGATCACACGGTCTAGGAACTCACTGGTCGTCGGAAAATCCCGGTCGTCGGACACACAGAGCACTTCTTCAAAAACCCTCAACCACTTTACTAAAACCTAGCACAGGGAAGTAGGGATCGATCCCACAGAGATGGATGCGTAATAATCATGCTCAAGGATTTGGGAATTGTTTTTGGGTTGGCTGCTGCCACGCATTTTTTTTGGGTTGAGGAAATTAAACTTAAAATTGGGATTTTAAACTGTTACGCTAACAGCTAGATCTAGGCGAAACAACAAAAGCGTGCACGTAAACTAGAACCGAAACAATCACTAGATCTGAGAAACTATTCTAATTACCTAGATCTGGGAAATAAACTGACAGTGGGGACCATAACTGAAAAAGCAGAGTACGGACGAAAATCTGGAAAAACAACTAACTAAGGTACTAACTAACAGCGACATCATCTTCTCCAACCAATTTGCATAAAAACTCAGAAGAAACAGTATGAGCGAAATCGAAACAGAGCAGACTGGATTTTAACGATTTAATGAAGAACAATTAAGAACTAAACAGATCTACGGATGCTAGACGAAGCAAAAAAGAAGGTAAACAGAAAACTCAAAATTCATGCATAACTCGACTTCCCCTATTCAAATCCAACCTCGGACGCTAAATCCACTCCGGATCCAAGCATCCGACACATAACTTCAAATTCAACCAACAACCTCCGATCAACGACAACACCTCAGATCTACAGCCAAATTCTCCAGATCGAGCACCAAAGTAACAAAAACAGAGATCAACATGCAACTTGCCGAAATAAAAACTCTTAACAACAGGATCAACGTAGATCAACACGAAATAACACAAATATAACGAAAACTAAGAAATGCATAGATAATCAGTAGCATCAACAGCCAAATCGACTTTCAAAAGTGAAGTTCGAACGAAATAGAGTGCAAAAAAAAAAAAACGAAAGTAAATAGATTGTATCTTCGCCCTCACGCAGACGGTGTTACGACGGAATTTCTCTGAAGAATTGACCCCTTGAAACCTAAACTACCCCAGAACTCCCATTTCCCAAGTGTGTGTGTTGTGTGTGAGCTAAGAGTAAAAAAAGTGGTATCCCTTGTGTGTTGCATGCTCCTCTATTTATAGGCGTTGAAGTGGGGCCCAGCAAGGTATAGATAGACTTTGTTTCCCTCAGCTATTGAATCCCTTCTTCTAGCCTTCTTTTCCTTAAGTTCTACTCACTTTTCCTTCATTCCTTCGCTAGACCGTTTCCTCCAGCATCTCCTGGATCTAGCGATTCTGTCACACACCTGGCTTAGAAACTGTGTTAGACCCAGCAAAATGTAGTGCTTTTCACTATATAACCGATGCATGAAATTAGCCTTATCAAACTGCTCACACTTAAACCATACTTGTCCTCAAGTATAAAGACAAGAAAAAGAATAAGGCGAATTTCAAGCAAGGTTATCCCCTGACCGACTCTTTATACTCTAGACAGACTCCTAGACCTAGACACAATTTGAAACTAAAACACTTAAAGAAAAACATACAAACACATAAACATAAACACATATGCATGAGCTAGCTTTAACTTTTAAGCAACCTTCCCCACAAGATTAAGGTCAATCCAACAGGCTGCACTCCTCCAAATAGGCCCTTTCCCTTCCTCTACCTAGCCAATCTGTCAGTTCGTCAAGATAGCCTTTTACTTACCCAATTATTGGATTCACTCGATCACTCATTCCTCACCAGGGATGTTAGGATCGATTCTCTCTCAAGTTATTGCCACACCACTGAAGCGTCGGGTTATGAGAGTTTCCTCCTTTTTTTTTCCTAGGTCAGGTTATTATCGTTCCTGCCCTTTAAACAACTTTCCCCTGGATTTCGTCCAGCTTATACCTCCTTTTTTTCATATATATATATATTTTTTATTTTCTTCTTCTGGACTTCGTCCAGCTTATTCCTCCATTTTCCCCTTCTCTCTTCTGGACTTCGTCTAGCTTATAACACCTTACCCTGGACTTCGTCCAGCTTATACCTTCATAACCCAATCCCCCTATTTTTCTCTTTCACAACTCCTCTCCCTAAGCATTCAGTGGCGGCCCTTTAACATGTGTTAGCTTGAAGTTATTTAAGGCTTATAACTCGCTATTATAGTAGGGCTTCACAACTAAGTAAGTAAAGGCATCCTCTATCGTTCTCGCTTCACTCAGATTGACTTGGCTTATTAAAGGAAAAGGTTTCTAAGTTGAAATACCTCCTATTTTTAATTACTTTCACTAAGGGGATCATGCCGTATTATATTCACTGGCTCATGTGACACAACAAAACTAGACCTAAAGACTCTTATCATGCGGACAAATACATGCATTGACTACTCTCCCCCTCCCACTTCACTCAAGCTTGTCCCCAAGCCATCGTCGTGAAGGGGGGAAACAGAGAGATCAATGCAACAAACAACAACAGTTTATATATAAAAAAAACTTCTCACCTTTAGACCAGGCATTGGGCTAAGTGGGAGAAAACACATCAAAACAGAAAATACAAACTTCTCACACTTAGACCAAGCAGTGGGCTAAGTGGAAGAAAACACAGACAAATACATATCACAAATAGGCAACAAAAACAAAAACAGATAACTGAAAGCAAAAAGAAAAATAAAAGTTACTTGGTCATGGGGGTGATTCACTTCTGGGGCTGGCTCCCTCGAGAGCCAGACTGGGGTGGGATTCCGGGTCGGGTCATCTTCACCTTCTTCTTCGCCGGCTGCTCCGTCTCTTCATCTTCCTGTTCTGGCTGGTCGGGTATTGGTTTCTTCATCAGAGACTTTGATTTTGTTGGGACTGACACTTGCTTGGGAACGGGTGGGGAGATCATCTGCTTGAGCGATTGTTGTGGTCGCTTGACGGATGGACTGCTCTGGACGGGCTGCTTGACTTCGCTGCTGGACCCAGGAGTTACCTTCGACTGGGTCAAGGGGAGTGTCTGATGCAACCACTTCAACATCTTCATTGAAAGCTCCACCGCCTCCGTCATCCGCTCATTTTGTTTGGCAGACTTCACCGCCAAATCTGCAATATTGCCCCTCAGGGTCTTCACTTCCTCTCGGCTTCCGTTCAATTCCTTCCTAATCCCCCCAAGTTCCTTCACCATTTCTTTCCTCATCAATTGAATCTCCTTTCTCATATCCTGGACATCCTTACGCAGCTCTTCAACATCTTCACTTGGCATGGCCTCCTCAGCTTCTCCAGTCTCCGCCTTTACCTTGTCTCCTATTGAGTAGAAGAAGGTCTTAGCGCCATGAGCTTGGAGTAACCCCTTGTTGAAAAAATAATCAATGCTGAAAATCTCTGGGGGTTCGCACATGACTACCAAAGGAGCGGTTTTGGCAATCTTCATTTCGATGTTCCGTTGGAGGTAGGCGCCCAGGAGGTGGCAGGTATACATATGACGAGCAGGGTTGCTCGCCATTTGGTGGCATGCTTGAGCCAGCCAATAACCTAGGTGCACCTTCACGCCCTTCGCCATGCACCAAGTGAAGTAAAGGTCGGTAGTTGTAAGAGCTGAATTAGCGGTTCCCATCAAGTTGTAGCTGATAAACGTCTGAGCAAAGCGGAGGATTCGGTCTTCGATGTGAGAGGCTTTGGAGTAGCTGGACTTAAACGTTCCCGCCTTGGAGTGGGTGATCAGTTCCCATGCTGTTTGCACTTTGAAACCCGGCGTATTCTTCGGCACACCGATCATCCTTTCATTCCATATCCCCTCATCATCCTCGGCTTGGGTGAACAACCCCATTTTCAAAGCCCACTCCCAGATGCTCATCTCATGTTCTTCATTAAAAAGCCTGAAAGTTATGGAATCCGCGTCAAGATCAGTGGTGTTTTTCAATCGGAAAGTGGAGAAAAACTCCCTTGCTAGGTCCACCGGCACCCTCTCCTGGCTGTGCTTCAGTAACTACTCAAATCCGATCGAATAGATACAAGCGCGGAAGTCCTCGTCACATGCAATCATTTTAAGCTCTTTGGGGCTGTACTGCTTCCCAGACTTAGCCATCTTCCCGGCGCTGCATCTTTCCTTGTACACCGTGGTCCTTTTCTGATCGTCGAACTGCCTCATCGCCTCTAGCAGCTCCTTAGTCAGCCAAACTTCCGGGCGTCCTGGAATAAACTCTTCTTCAGCTTCTTCAGATTCAGAGTCGGGTTCATGGGTAGGCTTGTCTTGTTCCTCGGCAGAGGGATGTTCTCCTCAACCTCCTTGACGTAGGGAGCTTTCCTTGACCGGGTAGTTGAGGTCGTCGCTGCCTTTCCTTTTCTCGCCCTCTTGCCTATCTGGGGTTCGTCTTCTTCCTGGTCATCCACCAGGTCCACAATCAAGTTCAGCCCTCCCTCAGCGGGCTCCGGTACTCCAGTCACATGTAGATCTGTTTCTTCCATCAATTTTTCCGGGGTTTCCCCCTCATCATCCACCATCGGGGTTGCCTCCTCAATATAAATGGGGTTTTCCCCCCTGACATCACTTGGGGTTGCCTTCTCTTCCATGGGTTCAGGGGTCGCACCCCTGAAATCAGTTGGGGTCTCATCCCCAGTTTCCATAGGGGTTTCCCCCTCAGTTACCTCTTCCACAACATGGGTTTTCCCCTCAACAGTACTTTCCACAACAGGGGTTTCCCCATCCACAACGTCATCTATAACAGGGGTTTCCCCCTCACCATCTTCCTTACCCTCAGAACTAGGGTTTTCGTCACCTTGCTGCTTGGTCTCCACCTCTGCACCGTTGTTCGTCTGTCCAACATCCTCCGGCCGTTCGTGCAACGCCTCTTCTTTTACCGCCTCCCGTGAAGCGGTTTCTGCATGTTGAGATCCAGAGTCTCAAGGCCCTTCTTCATGGAGAACTGCCGGTTGTGTCGCCGAATATGCCGGAATCTTCAGTGATGGTATGACCGCCACAGATGTCATTAGGCTAGCGGAGAACAGGGCGTATACTTCCTTTGCTTTCTCGACGCTCCCCAATTTCTGCATCAATTCTGCCAACAGGGCTGCGTCGTACACCGTTTGCTGCAAACTTCCGGTGAGTTTGGTTGAATCCATTACTGCAGATCTGAAATTAGACAAAAAACTGGGTCGAATTTTGGTTAGGGTTTGTGTTTTAGAGAGAGAACGAAAGTAGAGAGAAGGGAGAGTAATTTCGGTTTTTTAGAGAGAGAACGAAAGTAGAGACAAGGAAGCTACTGACCAGTTGGAGGCCAATGTCAGAAATTGTCCGGCCGAAGAAGAAGCCCTAGCCAGAAGCCCGAATGCACACAGTTCTCCCTCATCAAAGTAAATAGTTAGTTTTTGAACTTAGAGCCTTAGGGACAACTACCCCAAACGCTACAAGCCACTAGCCCCATTACAAGCCTTAAAAGACCTTCGGGAGCTGCATGTGAGATCTGAGTCCGAAACATCTGTGGTTTAGCATTGAGAGAAAACAGTCCTAACATCCCCTGTGAGGAATGAGTGACTGAGTGAACCCAGTGTTTGGCCTAGGATTGGGTGATCTTGACAAGCAGATATACTGACTGGGGAAGAAAAGGGGGGCGGCGGAAGTTCAAGGCTGCCTAAGGCCGGATTGCACCTGATCTCGAGGGGAAGGGTGGTTGAAAATATAGCCTGTTCTATGTGTTTAAGTTAACTATATGTGTATGTGTTTGTGTCGTTAGTGTTTTCTTTTCTTTTGCGTCAGAGTCTTGAGTCTAGCTAGGTAGAGTCGGTCAGGGGGAGTAACCAGGCTCGAATTCGACTTATTTCTTTTTGTTTGTCTTCACGCTTGAGGACAAGCATGTGGTAAGTGTGAGCAGTTTGATAAGTCGTATTCTAAGCCTTGGTTACTGGTCAGTATGTCGTGAAATACATGTATTATCTGCAAAACAGTTGCTTAAGTGTGCAGGATTGAAGGATCCAAGTCAGTAGGTGACGATTCGTGTGACGCAAGTGAAAAGGGCACTAGAAGGGTGCGACACTGACCAGAATGCACGCCAGAGAAAAGGATCGAGATGGAGAAGGAGGATAGCTGGGATGATTATTTTACAAGGGCAAAAAGGTCAAAATGCGGGAGAAGTCTACCCTAAAAGCAAGGGCAAGCCTACCTATAAAAGGAGCCATTTGGAGAGAGAGAAGGAGTTCGGTTCAGAGTTTGACAATCAGACTTAGTAGAATTCTCTCTAGAAGATCCATCCTTCAGCATTATCTTACCTCTCGTTCCTCGCCACAGCCATGGTCACTTGATGTCCAAGAGTCTGCCGGAGAAGTCATCAGTTCGCCTTTCCAGCCAGTTATCGCAGTAGTATAGTAGTATCATCGCCCGGAGTGGCACAAACAATCTTAATCGCTTTCTTAGTTAAAGTTTACTTGTTTTCATCGCTAGTTATTCCGCAAACACTCATCGTTGGTGCTCCTTTGAAGTACTTTGTTAAATTCCAGCTTTTACGTTATAAAGTTTCAATTTCGCATGTCACTTTGGTTTGAGTTTGCTTCATTCTGCCTAGGGAAGTTAGATTTAGTTATTGCTTTCAATTTCTAAGTGTTTTCTCATCGGAAGTTGTTGATTCGAAGTGTAGCTATGTTTTGTGAAGTTCTCGTGCATGAGTTTCTTTTCTGCGTAGTGATTACCACCATGCATGTCAGCCAGTAGAAGAAAAAGTTGCAGTTACCGTTTAATTTAAGTTTAAGCATTTTAATCGATGGATCTTAAGTTCGAATTTGTGAATCTGAAGTTCAGTCATGGTATTTGTGTTTATCTGAATTCTGTTAATGCTTGGTGAAGAAGAAAACGTCAAAATCAACTTTAGTTTGAGCCACTTTTACTTTTAAGTTACTTTTTACTTTTGTTCCCTACTTTTCAGATGTACTGCCCAGATCTGTCAGAAAGCCCCAGCCATCAGATACACCTTGTTACCTAATTTTCCTCTTTTAGTAACTGTCTACTTTCCATATGTCTCTGATACGCCTTGTCCCCTATTTTCACGAACACTCCCACATGTCTGTTCTTTTCCCGCCTACTAGTCAGTAGAGTACTACCTTATTTCCTGTCTAGGTAAAATCTCAACCCAAGCGTGGTAGCTAACCAAACACCCAGGAAAGTCACCACAGTTATCTAAACGTGTCCATCCTCGTGGGATTTGACCCTTACATCCGCTATACTAATCAGTAGAAGTGGGTTGAGGAAATTTGTTTGAAGTCAGGTCTCGGTCGTCGTATCAACGACTCAGCTGGGTCGGGAATCTCTTCCTGATCAGTTGGATACACTCCAATTTCACATGCGAAACCATCAAGGACCAAGACCAGGCCACTCCAAAATGGCGCCGTTGCCGGGGATGGATGGCGTTCATACCTGTTATTGTGTGTGATCTTTTTGGTGTACATACTGTTTATAATTTGTCTTTTCTTTTTGTTTTCAGTTTATGAGAAGTGGCTCGGCTCCTGGCCAGTGGAGACCAAGGATACTTCCCAGAGGAACAATACTCGTTACCACTCGTTCTGGCCTGTCGACAGCACTGTCCGACCTAGGCACGAGTAGCGACGAAGAAAAAGAGGAGCTAGAGTACCAGCTCCCGGAGCTTCCACCCCAACCAGTAAGGACACTAGTGAGGATGGCTGACCATGGTGAGGACGATCCCGAGCTCGCGACACTTACCGCACATACCGACGGAGATCCCCCACAAGCCATAGTGGTCACCCCAGGCCAGACCGTCTGTGATGTGAAACCCCACGTGATTGCAATCCTACGAACTTACTGTGGGAAGAGTTATGAAGGACCCTACGAATTCTTAAATGAGTTCGGCAAAATCTGTAAGGCACAGAGGCGGCCAGCAGGAGCGAGCGAGGACGATTACAGACTGAAGGCCCTGCCCTTTGTCCTAAAAGGAGAGGCCAACACTTGGTTCATGCGCCTGCCAGCCGACTCCATCAATACATGGGCCGACTTCAAGTCAGCATTCCTAGCCGAATTTTTCCCATCTTCGAAGACAAGTGCATTGAAGAGGAAAATATCGTGCATAAGGCAAGAATATGATGAAACCCTGAGCGAGTACTGGGAGAAGTACATGAGCCTTCTGGAGTCATGCCCCAACCATCGCATGAAGGAGATAGAGGTGCACCACACCTTCTATGAGGGGATGAACAAAGAAACCAAGGATCTGGCAAATTCATCGTCTGGAGGTGATTTCACCCAGTTGAGAGTGAGTGAAGCCAAAAAAGTGCTACGCAAGCTGTTGAATGCGAAGAAGACGTACGACAACGCGAGAGATGGGTACAGCAGAGAAAGGGTCGCGAGTGCTTCGGCTACTGACCAGGAGAAACGGATGGACTTGAAGATGGAGGAATTAAAGAAGGAACTGCTGACTGCAATCAAACAGAACACTCCACCACCTTCTCCAACTGGAGGCCAGGAAGCCCCAGCACTACCGTATGATCAGCCGGACGACTCGCCGGATGTGGAGCAAGCGAATGCCGCAGGTTACTACAATTCCAACGGCAATTGGATTCCGGGGAAACAAAGAGATGCACCGTGGAGGGACCACCAAAATTTCCGATGGGGAGATGGGAATCAGAATCAGAATCAAAATCAGGCTCCAAATCAACCCAACCCCCAGCCGAACCAATATCCCAACCGCGGACCAACAAACCCTGACTACCAGTCTAACTGGGTACGAAGAAACCAGCATCCTTAGAACCAAAACTCTCAAAACCAGAACCCGAACCCTACCTATGTGCCACCCCATCAGCGAAACTACCAAAACCAAAACCACAATCAAAACCAGAACCAGCACCAATTTAACCCAGGGCCTCAACATAACACCCACCACCAAAACCAAAGTCAATACCAGCACAACCACGATCAGTATAACCCTCCTGCCCAGTATAACCAGTACCCACCGAACCAAAACCAACAAAATTTCTTAGGCTACCAGTCAAACCCACCACCTCAGTATAACCAGCATCAGAGCTCGAGCCAATTCCATCACCCAAACAGGTCGAGGAGGTCCGTGGAGGACATGATGGGAGAAATGCTTGCCTCGCAGCGAAGCATTAAAAATGACTTGCAGTCCAGTAATGAAACAATGCAAGGGGAACTCAGCTCGCTAACTCAGTGGGCGAAATGAAGGGGAACTCAGGGAAACTCCCATCTACAGTCCATGTACCTGAGAAGGCAAATGTGAGCAAGATTACACTGCGGTCCGGGACAGCCTATAATGGACCTCAGCTCAAGAACCCTGTTGGGGAGTCTAATGGAGAAAGGGTGCTGAGCGACGTAATTCCAGCGGAAGAGCTCAAGAGGCCTCTGTCTCAGATGGAGGATCCGTTTTTTCTAAGCGAGAAGCCTACCGTGGAACGAAAGGAGGAAGAAACACAACCTGGGAATGAGCAACCGGGAGGAGTAATGCCCACATCGAAACCTCAATCCCAGGAGGAGCCAAAGGGAATTCCACAAGGACTGACTGGAGAGGCTAAGGGAGAAAAACCGTTCCCATATCGGTTTGTGACGAAGAGGAAGAAAGAAAACCCGGTGGATTTCATGTCGATCTTTAGGAAGCTGGATGTCACTATACCATTCCTCCAAGCCGTGAGACTGCCCCCTCTGGGGAAGTTTATAAAGGAGTTCATAGCCGGGAAGGCCCAGGAAGATGGAAAGATCATGGTGGAGGGAATAGCATCGACCATTGTACAGGAGAAGCTACCACCCAAGAGAGCCGACCCAGGTATGTTTACCCTACCCATAACAATTGGAGATGTGAAAATCGAGCATGCAATGTGTGATTTAGGAGCATCTATCAATGTTATGCCGTTATCCATTTATAATCGGTTAAAGGGGGTAAAATTGTCGAATACTAGGGTGTTAATCCAATTGGCTGATAGGTCATGTATTAACCCTGAGGGTGTGTTAGAAAATGTGCTGGTCAGGATACAAAACTTTACTTATCCCGCTGATTTTTATGTCATTAGAATGAGTGAACCAGAAGCTAGGGAGTCTAGCGGGATATTGTTAGGAAGACCATTTTTAAGAACGGCTAAGACAATTGTAGATATGGCCGAAGGGACAATATGCATTGACTTTAATGTTGAGAAATTTGTCTTTGACATCAACGAAGCCATGAAGAGACCAATAGATTCTGAAAATCTATGTTATGTTGATGTAATTGACCCCCTAGTCCAAGAATTTCTTGAGACCGAATTATTGCAGGAAAAGCTCCAAGCCTTGGATGTGTATGCCCAGGCTGATGTGGAAGCAGCCGCATGGTGTGATCTGATCAGTAGCCGAGGGTTGACTGACGAAGAGATCGAGGAAGCAATTATGGAATTCTGTCAGAAGTCAGAACTAGCAGGATCCGTAGGGGCCGTGGTACCGGCCAGTAGGGAGGAAAAATCAGATGCTGAACAGGAACAAGAGGAGGATTCAGAGAAGAACCCTTTACCTACAGACACACTACCCCCGCAAGTGGAGTTGAAAAAATTGCCAGCAAACCTTAAGTATGCCTACCTAGGGGAGGAAGACTCATTCCCCGTAATCATCAACAGCGGGTTGACTGAACAACAAGAGGCAAGACTACTGACCGTGCTGAGCAAAAACAAGAAGGCTATTGGATGGAGCCTTACGGACCTGGTAGGTATAAGCCCGAACGTCTGCATGCACCACATTAGGCTAGAGGATGGAGCCAAGGTGCATAGGGACTCTCAAAGAAAGGTGAACCCAAACATGCGAGAAGAGATACTGAAGGAAATCTTGAAGTTGCTCTCACTGGGCATTATATACTCGGTGCCAGACAGTGAATGGGTTAGCCCAATCCATATGGTTCCCAAGAAGTCAGGGATCCAGGTGATTAAGAATGAGAGGAATGAACTAGTGCCCACCAGACTAGTTACTGGTTGGCGAATGTGTATAGATTACCGAAAGCTGAACGCTGCAACCAGGAAGGACCACTTCCCCCTGCCATTCATAGATCAAATGCTGGAGCGACTGGCTGGGAGGAAGTACTTCTGCTTTTTGGATGGGTACAGTGGATACTTTCAAATCTATGTGAACCCGGAGGACCAGGATAAGACCACATTCACGTGCCCATATGGAACCTATGCGTATAGGCGTATGCCATTTGGCCTATGCAACGCCCCCGGTACTTTCCAACGGTGCATGATGAGCATA
The DNA here is from genome assembly GCF_029641045.1 of Salvia hispanica. Lineage (NCBI taxonomy): Eukaryota > Viridiplantae > Streptophyta > Magnoliopsida > Lamiales > Lamiaceae > Salvia > Salvia hispanica. Next base: position 8,751,385 of record NC_142696.1, on the reverse strand, counting down.
TTCTCGGACTTGATTGAAGATTGTATAGAGATCTTTATGGATGATTTCACTGTCTATGGAGACTCTTTCGACTCGTGCTTGCAACATTTGGATGTAGTGCTAGAAAGGTGCCAAGCAAAGAGTCTGGTCTTGAACTTTGAGAAATGCCACTTTATGGTTACAGAAGGAATTGTCCTAGGACACGTGGTGTCGGAAAAAGGGATCCAGGTGGATCAAGCTAAGGTGGATGTCATATCCAAACTACCCTTCCCTACTGATCAGAAAGGAATAAGAGGTTTCCTTGGCCATGCGGGATTTTATCGAAGATTTATCAAGGATTTCGCCAAGATTGCCCAACCACTCACCAGGCTTCTCCAGAACGAGGTGGAATTCGTCTTCGATGAGCATTGCAAGGCTGCTTTTAACCTCCTTAAGGAAAAAATGATTTCTGCACCAATCATTCAGGCTCCTGACTGGGATCGCCCCTTCGAGGTGATGTGCGATGCTAGTGACTATGCAGTGGGGGCCGTGCTGGGTCAGAAGATAGACGGAAAAAGGTACGTGATATTCTATGCATCAAAAACCCTGAATCAAGCCCAACGGAATTATAACACCATCGAGAAGGAGATGTTGGCGGTTGTCTATTCATTCGAGAAGTTCAGGCAGTACCTACTAGGATCCAGAGTCATCGTCTATACTGATCATGCGGCGATCAAGTATCTCATTACGAAGAAGGAGTCAAAGCCCCGACTAATCAGATGGGTGTTGCTTTTACAAGAATTCGACTGGGAGGTAGAAGACAAGAAGGGAGTCGAGAACAAGGTAGCGGACCACTTGAGCAGAATAATACAAGAAGGGAACAGTGAAGATGTAAAGGATCGATTCCCGGAATAGCATTTATGTGAAGTAATTTTTTCCGCAAGAAAGATCAATTGGGAAGAAGTGATGAGACTTACTGGTCAGGACGCAACAACCAAGGGTAAGGAGAAAGTGGGACAGGAACCCTGGTATGCGGACTTGGCAAACTACTTAGTAACAAGGGAACTGCCAATGGTGCCAAACGTAACAAAGGCTCAGAGGATGAAGATCAAGAGCGAAGCAAGGTATTATTTTTGGGACGACCCATACTTGTGGAAGGCAGGAGCAGACCAGGTCATTAGAAGATGTGTTCCTGACTGGGAGCAACGGGATGTACTGACGCACTGCCACTCCTTGGCATGTGGAGGGCATTTTGGGCCTAGGAAGACTGCCAGAAAAGTGCTAGATAGCGGATTCTACTGGCCAACCCTGAATAGAGATGCATACGAGTTCTGCAAGGGTTGTGACCGTTGCCAACTGACCGATGGAATCTCCGCAAGAGATGAAATGCCGCAAGTTCCAGTGATAGTTTGTGAGGTGTTTGACATCTGGGGTATGGACTTCATGGGACCTTTTCCCTCATCTTATGGGAACTCCTACATCTTAGTGGCAGTTGACTACATGTTGAAATGGATAGAAGCCAAGGCCACAAGCACTTGCGAATCTAAAGAAGTCACCAAGTTCCTCAAGAGTCATATATTCAGCCGGTTTGGGATACCAAGAGCAATTATCTCTGATCAAGGGACTCACTTCTGCAACCGAACGGTCGAAGCATTGATGAAGAAGTACGGAGTTCATCACCGCCTATCCAGTCCTTACCACCCCCAAGCCAACGGGCAGGCGGAGATCTCAAACAGGGAAATAAAGAGCATTTTAGAGAAGACAGTCAACCCATCCAGAAAAGATTGGAGCATAAGGTTGGAAGATGCTCTGTGGGCATACCGGACAGCATACAAAACTCCTATAGGGATGTCCCCCTACCGCATCGTCTTTGGGAAGATATGTCACTTGCCAGTGGGAATTGAGCACCGAGCATACTGGGCAGTACAACAGGTTAATGTGGATGCTAAGGCCTGTGAAGAGGAAAGGAAGCTACAACTACAGGAGCTGGAAGAACTCAGATTGGAGTCGTTCGACTCAGCCATGTGGTACAGGGAGAAAACAAAGATGTGGCATGACAAAAATCTAAGAACCAAAGATCTCCAAGTTGGTCAGAAAGTACTACTCTTTCAGTCAAGATTGAAGCTGATGCCTGGGAAGCTCAAGTCTAAATGGGCAGGACCCTACATTATCACTGCATTACGTGCTAATGGAGCGGTCGAGATTTCAGGGAGTATCCCTAACTCTGAACCTTTTGTCGTTAATGGACATAGATTGAAAATATATAGGGAAAATGAAGAGGTGTGTGTAGTGGAAGAAATTCCACTACACTTTAAGAGCATCTAAATGACCAGTAGGAAAGGGATTTGAAGTTCCACCTGGTTAACGTCATATGTAATGTACTTACTGACCAGGTAAAACTTCAAATACCCTTAGTAATGATGTAAATATTGTAAATATTTGGTAATTTAATTTATGTCAAGAAAGAAAAACAACAAAAAGATTTTTTTCGGATCTTAAATATTAATTCGTAGTTCGTACTGACCACAAGGATGCCACTTAGGTGAAACTCTGAATTATATTAAAGAAGCCATTTATCTACTTTTTCTATTTCTAGCTAATTGAGAGAGAGGGAAATGAGTAGGGTTTGAAATTGGGTTTGTGCAGCTTTGCAGGCGGGTGCAGAGGCTGGGAGGCGCGTGAAGCAAGGACGTGACAGGCAACGTCCAATCAGCTACCAGCAAACACAACCGCCTCCACACGAAGCGTCTCAACCGGACGACCGACTGCAACCGGTCAAAACCCTCAACTTCCCACCACCCTATAAAACACCCCACCGCCTACTCCCCTTCACTTTACAAACTCTCACCTGCACTCTCTTTTCAACAACCGCAACCCCCACTCCGAAAACCACCACCCACTACAGAAACTACCGCAAACCACCACCGGCATAGCCATGGCAAAGAAGAAGGCAACCATCAACCGAGCATCTACCGCTGGCGGGGCCTCGTCTGAATCCCAGACAGCAGTCGAATCAAGGCCGCCAAGCCCACAACGAGCACAACCACCGCCGACGACACAAATTCCGGCGATGGTTCCTTTAGACGCACTGGCGGCGTTTCTAAGCCAACAGGACCCCAACAGAGACTGGACAACAACCCTAGCCGGATTTGGCTTAACCGGAGGAGTGCTGGCGACATCAAACCCTACCCCAACCACAACCACAGAAAATCCACTCACCACCACCCCAAAAACCTCAATTCCAACGTCCGGAAATATTCCCCCAACAATTGCTGCACAAGCAGAACCCTCCCACCCTTCTCTCTTACACCAAACAGAGCCGCTAGACGTCAGCCCTCTTTCCGCCTATCAAGATCCCAACTGGGGAGAAACAGAAGATAAGGAAGGTGGAGGAAAAGCAAGCGAGAGCGAGAAAGGTGAAGCAGAGGAGATTAGGTCCACTGAAGCAGAAATCGATGAAGCGGAGGAGGAGATAGATCTGAACGAGACGGCCAGGAAGCAAGAGGTAATGACGGATGAGGAATTCCAAGCGGTTTTGGGCAAGGGGGATAGGATCGTGGTAAACCCTGAAGGGGTGGCTGAGGTACTGGACCTCGCATCCCAAGCAGTAGGGAAGGAGGAAGCAACAAAGAAAGCGGAAAGGTCGGAAGGGGTAGCCCACCAGTCAGTGAAGGAGAAGACAGACGAACAACCGGAAAGAGCCGAACAACTTGAAGAGGAGAGACGAGAACCAGAAACACCTCAAGAGGAAGCCTCAGTGGTGACTAAACCCAAACCAGTAAAGAGGAGGCTAGTGTTGAAAAACGACCCCAAGGCGGAAAGGCAGAAACCCCAAAGAGTGTCACAGAGATGTTTGGGAAAGTGGACGTCCAACAAGGCAGGAGCAAACACCGCCGTAGATGCAGTGGAGATTTCGAGAGATGGCGAGAAGACTACTCCTACAAAACCTGGGGAGGAGCCCTCGAATGCTAGCCAGGAGGACACCCAATTGGCAACAGGGACAGTATCAGCAACGCCGACTGACCAGGAGGAGAACACTGACAAGGTGGCTGAGGGTCTGGACCTTGCATCAGAGTCAGTAGGTCGGGAGGAGGCAGCAAAGTGATACTAATGCCCGCATAGTGGCCGAGCCTACCGCCCAGGATGACACTTCAACACAAGCCGACGAGGAAGCAGAGGCAATGGATGTCGAAGAGACTTAGTACATTCAAGAAAGGAAGAGGAAGGGGAAAGCCCCTGTCAAGAAGAAACAAGTAAAGAAGAAGCAACGCACTGCCAATGCAAGCATAGTAATCAGAGAGCCAGAAGAGAAAGAGAGATCAAGTGACACAGACTACACTTCCAGCGAGGATTCTGACTCAGAGAGTGATATCTCTCTGGAAGGAGAAGACTATCACGAGCAGCAGCTCCCAGACAACCACCTTGAACTAGTCCACCCTCCGGTAGAAAGGATCGTGTACCGGCGGTGGAGGGTAACGCTCACCGATGAGCTTATGGAGGACATGAAGCACTTTGACACCCAAAATCTTCAAGATGCATTTGACGACAAGGATGACAGTAAGCAAGTCAAGTGCGGAAAGGTCCTCCATATACCCTCTTTGGATGAGTTGTCTGTTCGTGATTCTTTCCTGGCCAGTATAGAGGCATTGGGCTTTGAGTAGCTGTTAGATAATAGGGACCCAGAGATATCCGTGAGATTAGCGAAGGAGTTTTTCACCACGTTTAGGTTCCAAGTAACCACAGACCTAGACGAGGTGTCAATCTCCTTTAGGATATTCGGTGGTGAACTGTCGATGAGTTTGATAGAGTGGACTGTCAGATTGGGATGTGTAGCCTGGAGGAGGCTATAGGGCCGGACTGGAGAAGCCGTGAGAGGGGGGTACCGAGGCGTCATATAGAATTTGAGCCCCAGGAAGCCTGGGAGGAGTTAACCCACCCCAATGCTGGCCAGTTCGCCTCCACAAAATCCAGATCCATCCACTTCAACAATTCCATGCTACGGTTGGTGCAGCTCTACTTAGGCTACAACCTGCTGGGGCAGAGTAACTCAGCCGCCAGAACGTCCATGACAGAATTGTACCTAGTGTGGTGTGCTAAGCGTCGGAGAAAACTACACTTGGGATTCTGGACAGCCTACCAATGCCATCTAATAGCCACCTACCCAGCCAGAAACTTGTCTCTCTGCAACATCCTAGGAGCTTTCGTGCGCAACAACATCATCATAACAGAGGCAGAGGACCTGTCTCCAATGTACATGGTCGACGCTCCTGGCCTATTTGATGGGAGAAGGAGTACCCCAGTTCTACCCAATGGGAGAAGCCCCTGGGGGAAGGGCACAACAAGGCCAGGAGGTGCAAGCTGCCCCGATCGACCAAGAGCAGAGGCTGAGGCAAGAGAATCTGGAGCGGGCAGTGACTGAGGTGGCTGAGGAGAATAGACAATCGCGGACAGAGATGGCGAAATTGACAACCCTAATGGATAGCGTACTAAAGGAGTTGGCAAGAGGAAAAGCAAGCAATGAAGCTGGACCAAGCGGACATGGAGGACAAGAAGCTGGAACCACTGGACCTGAGGAAGAGGAAGATGATGAGCAAGAGAAGGATGATGACAACCAAACCGGACCTGCTGAGGAAGAACCAACGGACCCACCTGCACAGAACCCTGCACCACGAAGGAGCAGGAGGAACATCTGATTGAACCATCCCAACTGACCAGTTAGTTTTTCTTTTTAATTTTTTTTTAGTGTTTCTTTTATTATGTTATTATGTTTTTCTTTGGTGCATATGTTATTATGCTTTCCTTTGTGTTTAGTCGTGAGCATGTTACCTCACACTTAGCCTACTGCGTAGTCTAAGTGTGAGGAGTTTATATGTTTATATATCATGTTTGTAAATATTTTGTTCTGTTTTATACATCTATGTTTATATCTGAAACTCTCCCACTTAGCCTATTGCATAGTCTAAGTGTGAGAAGTTTTTAGATATAATATGTGTTTGTTATAAGTGTGTGTCCGTCATACTAGCCATTCCCACTTTTCACTTCACAGCCCGTATCTGGGGCAGACACTTGTGAAGTGAGAGGGGGGAGCTAATGGCCAGTATGACATGTATATATGTGTTAATTGAGTTAGTACATGTTAGTTTTTTTTAGGGTTTGTTAGGTCTAGGAATTATGTGTTATGTTTTATTGAATGGGCTTAAAACTCAACAGCCTCGAACTGACGGTGAGGGGAATTGAGGGAGATAAGACATGCCGGAAAACGGAAACCACCCCCTCCAGTAACCCCTAGTCAGTATAGATGATGTGAGTATGAAGGAAAAACCCAACCCTTAGGTCAGACACGAAAGCCCTCTTAAAAGGTGAGTTAAAGGCCTAAGGTGGAACCACTTTCCACTAAATACTGAAAAAAAGAAGAGAGGCTACCACATGATGTCTAGGGTGAAGTGACCGCGTGTAGCAAACCCTGAAGGCAGTAGGAAACCCCCTCGCAAAAAAAAAAAAAAAAAAAAAAAAACCCCTACCCTTAGAACCCCACTTTCTAGCCTGACTTATACCCCGAAATAAACCATCAGCCACTGGAACTGTGTGCATGCAAGGCATGAGGCAAGAAGGCAACTGCCCAGGAGGACATACAAAAGGAACCAGCTGAAGAAAAGAAAAGCAAGGAAAGAAGCAGAAAATCGATCTGGAATTTCCAGGTCCAAAAAATAAAGAAGGAATAAGGGTGGCAAAGCCACAAAGAAGAAAATTGAAGAAAATGGTCGCAGATACTTGACCACAAAAGACGAAGGAGGAAGAAGGAATAAGGGTGGCGAAGCCACAAGGACGCTACTGACCAGTTGGAGGCCAATGTCAGAAATTGTCCGGCCGAAGAAGAAGCCCTAGCCAGAAGCCCGAATGCACACAGTTCTCCCTCATCAAAGTAAATAGTTAGTTTTTGAACTTAGAGCCTTAGGGACAACTACCCCAAACGCTACAAGCCACTAGCCCCATTACAAGCCTTAAAAGACCTTCGGGAGCTGCATGTGAGATCTGAGTCTGAAACATCTGTGGTTTAGCATTGAGAGAAAACAGTCCTAACATCCCCTGTGAGGAATGAGTGACTGAGTGAACCCAGTGTTTGGCCTAGGATTGGGTGATCTTGACAAGCAGATATACTGACTGGGGAAGAAAAGGGGGGCGGCGGAAGTTCAAGGCTGCCTAAGGCCGGATTGCACCTGATCTCGAGGGGAAGGGTGGTTGAAAATATAGCCTGTTCTATGTGTTTAAGTTAACTATATGTGTATGTGTTTGTGTCGTTAGTGTTTTCTTTTCTTTTGCGTCAGAGTCTTGAGTCTAGCTAGGTAGAGTCGGTCAGGGGGAGTAACCAGGCTCGAATTCGACTTATTTCTTTTTGTTTGTCTTCACGCTTGAGGACAAGCATGTGGTAAGTGTGAGCAGTTTGATAAGTCGTATTCTAAGCCTTGGTTACTGGTCAGTATGTCGTGAAATACATGTATTATCTGCAAAACAGTTGCTTAAGTGTGCAGGATTGAAGGATCCAAGTCAGTAGGTGACGATTCGTGTGACGCAAGTGAAAAGGGCACTAGAAGGGTGCGACACTGACCAGAATGCACGCCAGAGAAAAGGATCGAGATGGAGAAGGAGGATAGCTGGGATGATTATTTTACAAGGGCAAAAAGGTCAAAATGCGGGAGAAGTCTACCCTAAAAGCAAGGGCAAGCCTCCCTATAAAAGGAGCCATTTGGAGAGAGAGAAGGAGTTCGGTTCAGAGTTTGACAATCACACTTAGTAGAATTCTCTCTAGAAGATCCATCCTTCAGCATTATCTTACCTCTCGTTCCTCGCCACAGCCATGGTCACTTGACGTCCAAGAGTCTGCCGGAGAAGTCATCAGTTCGCCTTTCCAGCCAGTTATCGCAGTAGTATAGTAGTATCATCGCCCGGAGTGGCACAAACAATCTTAATCGCTTTCTTAGTTAAAGTTTACTTGTTTTCATCGCTAGTTATTCTGCAAACACTCATCGTTGGTGCTCCTTTGAAGTACTTTGTTAAATTCCAGCTTTTACGTTATGAAGTTTCAATTTCGCATGTCACTTTGGTTTGGGTTTGCTTCATTCTGCCTAGGGAAGTTAGATTTAGTTATTGCTTTCAATTTCTAAGTGTTTTCTCATCGGAAGTTGTTGATTCGAAGTGTAGCTATGTTTTGTGAAGTTCTCGTGCATGAGTTTCTTTTCTGCGTAGTGATTACCACCATGCATGTCAGTCAGTAGAAGAAAAAGTTGCAGTTACCGTTTAATTTAAGTTTAAGCATTTTAATCGATGGATCTTAAGTTCGAATTTGTGAATCTGAAGTTCAGTCATGGTGTTTGTGTTTATCTGAATTCTGTTAATGCTTGGTGAAGAAGAAAACGTCAAAATCAACTTTAGTTTGAGCCACTTTTACTTTTAAGTTACTTTTTACTTTTGTTCCCTACTTTTCAGATGTACAGCCCAGATCTGTCAGAAAGCCCCAGCCATCAGATACACCTTGTTACCTAATTTTTCTCTTTTAGTAACTGTCTACTTTCCATATGTCTCTGATACGCCTTGTCCCCTATTTTCACGAACACTCCCACATGTCTGTTCTTTTCCCGCCTACTAGTCAGTAGAGTACTACCTTATTTCCTGTCTAGGTAAAATCTCAACCCAAGCGTGGTAGCTAACCAAACACCCAGGAAAGTCACCACAATTATCTAAACGTGTCCATCCTCGTGGGATTCGACCCTTACCTCCGCTACACTAATCAGTAGAAGTGGGTTGAGGAAATTTGTTTGAAGTCAGGTCTCGGTCGTCATATCAACGACTCAGCTGGGTCGGGAATCTCTTCCTGATCAGTTGGATACACTCCAATTTCACATGCGAAACCATCGAGGACCAAGACCAGGCCACTCCAGAGCACCTTTTGTCCCACATTAAGTTCCTTGACCCGGAGATTCTTGTCATGCCATAATTTCGTCCTTTCTTTGTACCACATGGCAGACTCAAATGACTCCAGCCTAAGTTCCTCCAGTTCTTGTAACTGTAACTTCCTCTCTTCTTCGCAGGCTATAGGTTTCATGTTCAACTCTTTCACTGCCCAGTACGCCTTGTGCTCAATACCCACAGGTAAGTGGCACATCTTGCCAAACACAAGCCTGTAAGGCGACATTCCAATAGGCGTTTTAAAAGCAGTTCTGTAGGCCCACAATGTGTCACCGAGCCTCTTGCTCCAGTCTTTCCTTGACAGATTAACTGTCTTCTCCAATATCGCCTTGATCTCGCGATTAGAAATCTCTGCTTGGCCATTAGACTGAGGGTGGTACGGAGTCGACACTCTATGGTGAACACCATATTTATTCATCAGAGCCTCGATGGTGCGATTACATAAATGAGTTCCTTGATCTGAGACGATGGCTCGGGGAACTCCATATCTGTTGAAAATATTGGCCTTCAGAAATTTTGCCACCTCCTTCGATTCACATGTTGTGGTGGCCTTAGCTTCTATCCACTTAGACACATAGTCTACTGCAACCAATATTATAAGTGTTCCCACAGGATGATGGGAACGGTCCCATAAAGTCCATTCCCCATACATCTAAAATCTCGCACATGATCACCGGGACCTGAGGCATCTCGTCCCTCCTTGAAATTCCCCCTGTCTGTTGGCATCTCTCGCAACACTGGCAAAACTCAAAGGCATCCTTATTTAGTGTCGGCCAATAAAAACCGCTGTCCAGAACCTTCCTTGCTGTCTTCCTTGGTCCAAAGTGACCTCCACATGCCAAAGTGTGGAAATGAATTAGCACATCTTTTTGTTCCCATTCGGGAATGCAGCGTCTAATCACTTGATCTGAGCACATCTTCCACAGGTAGGGGTCGTCCCAAAAGTAATATTTGGCTTCGCTTTTAATTTTCATCTTTTGGGCCCGGGAAACTTCGTCTGAGTTTGGCACCTCTACCGTGACCAAGTAGTTGGCTAAGTCAGCAAACCACGGTTTTGTGTTAAGTGTGCGCTTCCCTTTATCAGATTCCCCTAGACCGGTTAAAGCCAAAACTGCTTCCCAGCTAATTGGTCTAGGAAATTTCTCCAGAAATTACAAATGTTCTTCAGGGAAAGCATCGGGTATGGCCTCTTCTGTTTCCCCTTGATATATTCTGCTCAAGTGATCGGCTACTCTATTCTCCGTTCCTCTTTTGTCTCTCACTTCCCAATCAAACTCCTGCAAGAGCAACACCCAACGGATTAACCTCGGCTTAGACTCTTTCTTAGCCAGTAAGTACTTTATTACTGCGTGATCCGTGAAGACTATAACCCTCGACCCAAGAAGGTAGGGTCGGAATTTTTCAAACGAGTATACGACAGCCAACATTTCCTTCTCCGTGGTGTCATAATTCTTCTGGGCCTGATTCAGCGTCTTAGAAGCATAGAAGATTACATAGCTTTTTCCGTCAATCTTCTGTCCTAGGACAGCTCCCACAGCAAAATCACTCGCGTCGCACATTATCTCAAAAGGGTGATTCCAGTCTGGCGCCCTGATAATTGGTGCTGAAACAAGTCTGTCCTTGAGCAACTGAAATGCCTTCTTGCATCCTTCGTCAAAGACGAATTCCACATCATTGTGCAACAAATGAGTGAGTGGTTGCGCGATTTTCGCGAAATCCTTGATAAACCTCCTATAAAACCCTGCGTGACCTAGGAAGCCCCTAACCTCTTTTTGGTTCGTAGGGTATGGTAACTTTGATATCACATCTACCTTTGCTTTGTCTACTTGTATTCCTCTCTTAGAAACCACGTGACCCAGGATAATGCCTTCCGTCACCATGAAGTGGCATTTTTCGAAATTCAATACTAAATGCTTCTCTTGGCATCTCTTTAACACTAGATCAAGGCTGGCCAAACAAGTATTGAATGAGTTCCCGTATACGGTGAAATCTTCCATGAATATCTCAATGCATACTTCCAACAGATCCGAGAAAATGCTCATCATACACCGCTGGAAAGTTCCTGGTGCATTACATAATCCAAACGACATACTTCGGTATGCATACGTACCAAATGGGCACGTAAATGTGGTTTTCCTTTGGTCCTCTGGATTAACGTAGATCTGGAAATAGCCACTGTATCCATCAAGGAAACAAAAGTACTGTTTTCCTTTGGTCCTTTGTAATTCTTCTGTCTCCTTTATTCTCCTATTTATATTAAGTTCCTTATGGGACGAGACAGGGATCTATGGAAGGTTTTGGATATGGGCTCATCCAATTTACTTTTTACTAATTAAATTGAACCCACGATTTAATATAAGTTATAATTGGAATATTACGAGCAGCCACTACAGAAGTAATATTGAACTCTCCCCATCCAAATCCGAAATTACAAGTAATTCGGGTTTCCGTTATTTATTATTTATTTCCCGCGCTTAAGATATAAATGTCCATTAATTAATTAATGTCTGCTATGGACTTAATTAATTAATATCTTATTAATTCCAAGAGTGGACTTAGCAAGAAAGATTTATTTATTATTCATAGAGTAATAAAACTCCAACTGACCAGTTTTCCGAATAATAAAACCCTGTTCGAGCTCCTCTTGAGGACATTATGAAACGAGACTCACCTCGCGCACGTTTCAACATAATAGCAATCCTAGCACCGCTAGATATTAATCACCACTACCCAATATATCAGGATTATTGGGTTGCGAAAAACCCGCACCATTTGATAAGTCAAAGTAGTGCATAATCAATACCGTATGCTCAATGCTAACATATGTACATTAAGAAAAAGTATTTTATCAAGACCTAGTCTTTCAGTAGATAGCATAAAGACACGTCTTGCTATTAGATCCGTTCAGTGCTATACCACACCAATGTCATCTTATTTCAGTAAGACTTAGAAATATGCAGACTGACATTGCAACATTTCGCGATAGGTAGCCAAAGCCTATCTAGGTTGTGAAATTCTTCTTTTTCTTTTGCAAAGCATTGCATAGATCTGACCGTGTTACCTTAAAGTGGACGACGCCCACAACCGGTCTACTAAGCAAAAGACTTAGACTTTGTTTACTTCTTATGCATTTAAATGTTTGTAAGACATCTTATAAATGCACAAGCAAACACAATGTAACAATAGTGATTCTATATGTGCGAGACTGCTCGAATAATACTGAATCGGGTTAAAAGTGGATTGTAGAGTTTTACGTATACAAGCAAGATTCTATTCGTGCGAAACTTGCTCGAAACATGCTTTTCAGTATACCAAATCCGGACTGATTCCTACCAAATCCGAGAGAGTCCACCCTATTGCTTTCTTGTTTCGTTTGATGACTTCCAACAACTCCTGCTCCTTGGTCAGGTTACTGGTGACTATTATTGGGAATGTCTCATTCTCCTCCAAGTAAGCATACTTGAGGCCTGGCGGAAGTGTCTTCAGTTCCTTCTTTGTTCCATTCGTCTCCTGGGGCAAGGGAATTTTTTTCTGCAATATCTGGTAATGCCTCCTTCCCAGACCCAGGAGAATTCTCGCAGACTAGCCACGTGAGCCGATCCCTTAGATTTGGCTGACTCGGGACTTCTGCAAAACTCCATGATGCCTCCGTGAGTTCCTCATCTGTCAACTCCGTTGTGTTCATTGCTGCACACCATCCTACAACTTCTCTGTCAATTGAATGGCTCAACTCCGAGTTGTCAATTTGTTCATGTATCAATTCTGTCTCAAGATATTCTTGGACCAGGGGGTTAATAACATCAATAGCATACAGATTCTCAACATCTAAAGGCCTTTTCATCCCCTCATCTATGCTAAATGTATATTTTTCCCCATTATAATCCAAACAAATTGTTCCATCGAAGACATCGATAATGGTCTTAGCAGTACGCAAAAATGGTCTCCCTAAAAGCACGCCACTAGACTCAGCAGACTCATTATCATTCATCTTGATCACATAAAAATCGGCAGGATATAGAAAATCATGCACTTTGACTATGACATTTTCCAACACACCTTCAAGACAAATGCACGTTCTATCTGCTAACTGGATCACTACTTTGGTAACAACCATCCTTACTCCTGTCAATTTCTTATAGATCGAAAGCGGTAAAACATTGATGGACGCCCCTAGATCACACATAGCATGCTCGACCTTGATGTCCCCTAGAGAGATGGGTAATGTGAACATACCTGGGTCGGTGCATTTTGAGGGCATCCTTCTCTTTTGTATCACAGCAGACACATTCTCCCCGATCACAATCTTCCCGTTTGGTTTTGTCTTCCTTGCAATGAATTCCTTGATAAACTTGCTGAAAGCAGGCATTTTTAGGGCTTGCAAGAATGGCAGGTTGATTTCCAACTTGCTAAAAATCTCCATGAGATCCTCTGTATCATCCTTCTTTTTCTTTGCTTCCCCTCGGTATGGAAATGGTTTTGCTCGCTTTACTGCATTTGTGGAAGTCCCAGCCTGGGTTTCACCAACTTCCCTGTTTCCTTCCTTGCTCACTACTCAGGTTCTGGGTCTAGGAAGAATGGGTCTCTTGGTCGAGGTAGGGATCCCCTTAAATTTCCCTTCTGGAGGTCATCCTGAACAAGGATTTCCCTAGGTCTAGGGCTATCCCCTTGAAGCACCTGCCCTTTTTCCCTTTCACTAACCTGCATGGGTACCTCCTCGTCAATTTCCAAAGTCGGTCCTTCATAGCCCCGCCCAGATCTTAAGGTGATTTGACTAATGTTTGCTCGGTCTGGTGGTTTGACCGTGGCAGGAAGTTTCCCTTCATTTCCCCGCATCTCATTCAAAGAAACTGCGATCTAGGATAGTTGCTTTGCCATCATATCCATGGCGGCTTTATGTTCAGACTGAGCGTCTTGAAATTTGTGCACCACGTCATTGTTGGAATGCAAGTTATTCTGCATGAACTGCTGTGAATTCACTAGGCCGTGGACCATGTCATCCAAACTCCTTTGTGGCCTGGAGTTGAATTGATTAAAATTCGGTCCTTGACCTTGGTTCTGACGATAGTTCCCTTGATTCCCTTGATGGTTGTTGTACTGCTTGCTAGACCCTTGATTCCCTTGATGATTCGGTTGGGAATTTTGGTAGTTCCCCCGGTTATTTCTATGGTGAGGTGGCACATAGGAGCTCCCTGGATTGTTCTGATTTCTATTTCCCCAATTAGTATGGTCCTGATTCCTGTACCCCAGTTGCAATTGCTGTTAGGTTTGGTATAATAAAAAGCATGTTTCGAGCAAGTTTCGCGCGAATAGAATCTTGCTTGTATACATAAAACTCTACAATCCACTTTTAACCCGATTCAGTATTATTCGAGCAGTCTCGCACGAATAGAATCACTATTATTATTACATTGTGTTTGCTTGTGCATTTATAAGATGTTTTACAAACATTTAAATGCATAAGAAGTAAATAAAGTCTAAGTCTTTTGCTTAGTAGACCGGTTGTGGGCGTCGTCCACTTTAAGGTAACACGGTCAGATCTATGCAATGCTTTGCAAAAGAAAAAGAAGAATTTCACAACCTAGATAGGCTTTGGCTACCTATCGTGAAAGGTTGCAATGTCAGTCCGCATATTTCTAAGCCTTACTGAAATAAGATGACATTGGTGTGTTATAACACTGAACGGATCTAACAGCAAGACGTGTCTTTATGCTATCTACTGAAAGACTAGGTCTTGATAAAATACTATTTCTTAATCTACATATGTTAGCATTGAGCATACGGTATTGATTATGCACTACTTTGACTTATCAAATGGTGCGGGTTTTTCGCAACCCAATAATCCTGATATATTGGGTAGTGGTGATTAATATCTAGCGGTGCTAGGATTGCTATTATGTTGAAACGTGCGCGAGGTGAGTCTCGTTTGATAATGTCCTCAAGAGGAGCTCGAACAAGGTTTTATTATTCGGAAAACTGGCCAGTTGGAGTTTTATTACTCTATGAATAATAAATAAGTATTTCTTGCTAAGTCCACTCTTGGAATTAATAAGATATTAATCAATTAAGTCCATAGCAGACATTAATTAATTAATGGATATTTATATCTTAAGCGCGGGAAATAAATAATAAATAACGGAAACCCGAATTACTTGTAATTTCGGATTTGGATGGAGAGAGTTCAATATTACTTCTGTAGTGGCTGCTCGTAATATTCCAATTATAACTTATATTAAATTGTGGGTTCAATTTAATTAGTAAAAAGTAAATTGGATGAGCCCATATCCAAAACCTTCCATAGATCCCTGTCTGGGCCCAAAATGAACTTAATATAAATAGGAGAATAAAGGAGACAGAATTAACACAATTTTATTTCTTAAAATTTTCGAAAATTTCGAAAATCTCCAGCTGTGGAGAATTTCGAATTCTTCACCTATTCTCAAAAGGATTTCTTCTGTCTTCTTTATTCGAGTCATATTATTTTGATTAGATCAATCCATCCTGATATCGAGATACAGTACGGGATCCAGAGAGAAGATCCGTGGTCTAGTATCGAAGATCATCACGTAGAGAAGGCGCAAGCAATCGTCGATTCTTTGGAGAATCAAATCGGTAACTCTAAACCGTAGAATTCATGTTTTAGGATTTACTTTCTTTGAGCATGAATTATTTGCGTTCTAGCATGCAATTATCTGTTTAACATGTGAATTGATTAATCGCATAATCGGTCAAATAGATCCTACGTCTGATTTATTTGTTTTGTACAAGTCTTCCGCTGTGCAAGGGGCACCAAACCCCATCAATTGGTATCAGAGCGAGGTTTTTGGCTCTGATTATGTGGATTAATTTCATGTTATGAGAATTGCTTGAATGCATGTTTTGTACGTTGCGTGGTTGTTTATTTTTCATATGAATAATCATAACGTATGTACAATGAACCTGATTGCTGCGCAAATTTTGTGTTTTCTTGTGTTCGGTGCATATTTGATCTATTTGGAAGTTTTAATTCTCCATCATCAAATTTGTTGTTAAATCATGGAATTGTTGCAATTATTCCATACAAGACAAACACTATCATGATTGCCGCAATTTTATATCTTTGTTGCATGTTTTGATTAATTGGATAATGGTAGTACATGAATCAATTTTGTTTTGATTCTTTATTACGTGAGCGCCGATTTGTTTTCAAAACATACCGCGGTGATCTTCCGTCAATACGATCAGCGGCATCTGTGCCGACGCAGCAGCGCCGGTGGCTACAGGGACGACGTGGCAGCAGCCGCTGTGCTCGGCGGCGGACAGATGAGACGGCAATTCAGCAGCGACGCAGCTGCACGGATAGCAGCGGCGATCTGCCATCGAGACAGCAGTTTCTCCGGCGGCGGCGGCTTTTCGAGTGGGAGTCTTTCTTGGGCAGTTTCCGGGCTCGGAGGAAGCTGTTGTCGCAGCCGCTGCGAAAGCGACGACGCAGCAGCACCGGAGAAGAAGCAGCGGCTGCGGAGCCGAGAGAGCTGTGCGACGCGCAGGCAGCGACGACGACGCAGCTGCGTTGACGTCGGGCCGCAGCGGCGTCCCTCCGTGAGCAGCCGCGCGACATCGCGATGTCTCGTTCTGTGACTTCTTTTTCCAATTTTGATTAGGATTTCCAAATCCTTGGATTCAATTTCGGAAATAATTCAAAATTAATTTGGAAATAAGATTTAAATATATCTTTTGTGGATTTTATATATTATATAAGATTTGATTTTGTATCAAATCATGGATTAATTATAGATTTTTATCCTTATTTTATGGATTTGTAGGGATTTAATTCCTAGACGAAAATCCTAGTTAAATTTGGATAATGACAATCTAATATTTATCTATATCCTATGGATTAATGTGGATTTATCCCTAGACGAATCATAATTGGATTTAGATAATGATAATATTATTTTATTCTTATCTTATGAATTTATATGAATTTATTCATAGATAAATTCTAGATGGATTTGGATAGTGATAATATAATATTTTTATTCTTATCTTATAGATTTATATGGATTTGTTCCTAGATAAATCTTGGATAGATTTGAATAATTATAATATAATATTATCTTATTCTATGGATTTATGTGGATTTACTCTGAGATAAATCCTAGATGAATTAGGATAACATTTATATTAATTTATTTTATCCTATAGATTTGAATAGATTTAATTCTATTAAGACAAATCTTAGATGGAT